>NC_065527.1:14836202-15032414 GCF_006386435.1 Epinephelus moara
TTCCCCGACCCCCCCCCCCCCCCCCCCCCCCCTCTCATTTTATGTTTTCCCTGCCCTCTGTTGCCATAGAAATAAGCCCAGACAGGAAGTGACAGCCTCATGCCCATGCAAAGGAGGAAATTTGTTTTGTTGGGTAAACAAATCCAAAGCATGAAGGTGGTTCAGAGAACAACAAAGGACAAAAGATTGTGACTACGTGAGCAGAGCTTTTTTCCTAAGAAGACGTGAAGAGCAAAACGAAATCAGAGGAAGACGGACATTGAGTGGAAACACATAAACACATGCTCATTCGTTCACCCACACGCTCATTCCGTCTGGGTGCAATCACACAACTTCTCTCACTTACTCATCGTTTCAGCAAACAGTCAGCACTGGTGGGTAAAGCCATCTTTTGCAACCAGAATGTCTGAGGAAAAGCACCAAACAATCTGTCATTGGACTGTTCACTGCAGCAATGAGACCAGACAGATTATTAAGACTGACTGTATCTCCACACCTACTGGCTTTCATTCATGCTCAGAATGTGCTCTTCAATCCACATCCAATAATAATATTAAAAGAATTCATTAGTCGATTAATAGAACAGTTAGTTCCAGCTAACAATTAGCTGCCTCACAAGCTGAATATATTTATGTTTTGGACTGTTGCTCAAACAAGACAAGCAATTTTGTGACATTATTTGGGCTTTTAATGGTTGTTTTTCACTCTTTTTTTTTCCACGTTTAACCGATGACATAATTGACATTTAATAAAAATAATCATAAGTTGCATTGCTAATTTGTTGTCACATGCTAGAGTATGACTCTATCTGATCCTGCCTAATTTGAAATCATGCTTATCAGATACGCAGCAGCTCAGGCATAGTGCTGTGGTCAGAGATTTAAGTTTTTAAAAGTTTTAAATCTGGGAGTGTATATGTGGCATGATGTGTTTGCATCACAAAAATGTTTTCAAAGAATTTTGAGAGCATAATCTTGGTAATTCAGAAAAACAGAGCAGAGTTTTTGTTTCCCCCCGATCACAATCCCATTAATTCAAAAAAAAAAACTGAGTAGCATTTTTTTCCATGAGAACTTTTCTCATAATTCTGAGTTAGGGATGTTTTTATCTACAATAAATGAATAAAAAAGATAGGACAATTATCTCGTTAAAATTCCATTACATAAAATCTTTATTTTCCACAAAAACCTTTCTTACAGTTCTGAGATACTACTCTCATTAACTCAGAAAAACAAAGCAGCATTTTCTCCCATGAAAACTTTTTTCAGAATTCTGAGATAATTATCTTGTAAATTCAGAGGAAAAAAAAACACACTTCATTCCTAGAAATGATTATGTGCGCGACTTCCAGTGAGATAGCGTAAGTAGCAGTAAGCTAGTTAGTGGCTACTCTTGGTGGCTAACCACCAACGCTGGTTCTTTTCCAAAGTAATTTGTCTTCAGTTTAGCAAATACTGATTTATTTTTAACAACTAAAACCAATGTTAAATTCAGCTTCATGTTTCACTCAGAACAGTTTATAATAAATCAGAAGTTAAAAAAACGTGTAGGCCTAAACTGCGTCGTTAACGCAGACGAGCGGACAAGCTAGCTCAGGCCATGTTAAAGTTAACAATATTTTAACGGAGCAAGGCAAGCTAATTGCTAGCGTGCTCGGTTGCTTTGAGATGGTTGTCAGAGATGGCAGAGGTATGATCATATAATTCTGTTTGAGCTATAACAGGTGGTGTGTTCCACGTTTTATTTCCCAATTGTTCTTGGAAAGAAGAATAGAGTACTGTAAACAAACTGTTACCATTGGAAACCACCAGTTTTGGTTCAATGCTGGAAGTTGCACCCATAATTCACGCAAGGTATCATGGGAGCTAGGAATAAGGTGGATATATTTTTCTGAAATGAACGCTTTATTTGCCATTTCCGTAACACAACGTGATAGAACTTTGGCAGAGCAATGACACAGACAGCTTATTAATATTATTGTTGTTATTAATATTAATGTATTAAAGCTACTCTTACCTTTCTTGCATTTCACACAGCATTTTTGAACATCCACAACTCCCGCCTCCATCTATGATAGACGTAGTCGTTGGCAAGGTAACGTTAGATACACAGAAGAGGAGAGCGAGTGTAATGTTACAACCAAGACAGTCAAATGCAGCCCTGGAGTTTTAAAACTCAACCGGAGTCAGTGATGACTGATGAGTTTTAGAATAAGGTTACAGTGCTAACGTTAGATAGTAGCGTTAACGTTACTGGTAAGTGAAAACGCACAAGGAAGATAACGTTAATGTTTCAGAGACTACGCTACAGTAGGCTAACGTTAGCCATTAGCAACTGGATGCTGTGTTGTCATATAACGTTATATGTTATATTAGAAGCAAACTAAATATAATGTTACCTATCCTGCACAGACAAACACAACCCTGGAGTTTTGAGACTTATCCAGGGTCAGTGATGACTGATGAGTTTTATAATATAACGTAAACGCTAACGTTAGATAGTAGGCCTACTGGTGACTGGCAACAAACAAGGGGGGGAAGAGATGCTATGCGAGTGGTTACGTCAGTCGGAGGCCTCCAGGTGGACAAGACAGACAGGATGCTTGGCCAATCATTGATTGGTCGGAGTTTTCTTAGAACCATATGAGAGATACAATGCTGAGTTTTTATCTCTGGTGGAATTCACTTACATTTTAGTGTGCCATCAGCTTATTAATAGCATTTTCACCTAAACAAAGAAAAGCATAATATTTCCAGACAGGTAAGTGTCACTTTAAAGTATATGTGTTTTTTTTCTTTCAACATTAGCCTACATTAGCATGTGTCCACAACCTTAATATTTGACTGCAGGGCAGAATAAACATGAGAATGACTGAAAGAGGGGTGACAAATAGATATTCACATGACTTTACGTCACTGTCACAGCTGGAGCTCACCTGACACTCCATTGTTCACCTTGATTGTATTTTTCGGTCCTTGACATTTTTGTCTACGTCACGTCATGGGCCTACATTCAAAAAGGTGTCCACCCAGCCCTTGTTCCCGCCCCTCTTTTGTGTCCTCGAATGTGATTGGCTCAGCAGGGCGTCAGTCACTCCTGCCCACTACGTAGACCCCTCCCCTTCCACATAGCTCCGGCATTGTAACGAGGAGCAGAAGCCGAAAACCAGGTACCGTATGTCTCTGCCACCGGGATAGGATGCTGTAGCTTCACCACAGAACCGTAAGCATTTCCTAACATTAACACTCATAACTCATTTTAATTACGTCTGTGTTCTCGCTCTCATTGTGTGGCTTCCGTTTGAACTGAGCGGCAGATTTGACACTGTCGTGGCTTTTACGCCGTCTGAAGTGAATTATCGCCGTCGATAGAATTATTAATGGACTTCGTCGTGACATTTGGTGCTGAATTAGTGACATAAAACCTCCGTGTACATGTCTGATGTGGTGTTTGGGTCTTGCCGAGGCTGTGTGAGCGCAGGGTTCACGACCACATGGGATATATTAGACATTTTTGTCGGCGCTGACAAGTTTGAATCGCTGTGTTCAGTTGGCTGCTGGTAACAGGAACTGAGCAGGGCTGTGGATTCAAACGGGACACCTGTGGTTTGTTCCCGTGGAGTTTGTCCCCATTAATGATTATGTCATTTAACCAATCCGCGTTGGCTGCTGTGCTGACATCACCCCAGCAAGGGCAAACATTTATCCTTACATTCATTTATTGTGCTCATAGTATATTGAGATAAACGTGAGCATGTGGTTTCATTCAGACATTCATTCAAAGTTGTCACAGTATGGCAGTGCCTTGTATTTTAGATAGGACAGTATATTTCCTATAGCTTGTGTCTTACATGCAGGCCTACAGTACAGAGGACATTATGTTTTCTCAGAGTCAACACACAATTGACCAATCCTGGTAATTAATTATTTAAGTACTTTCTTCAGCAAATACACCAAAAAATAAGTGTTTCCAGCTTCTCAAATGTAAATATTTGCTCATTTTCTTTTCTTCAATGATATTACATTAAATATCTTCTAGTAATGGACTACTGGTTGAACAAAACAAGACATTTAAATATGTCATTTTGGACTTTTTCACTTTTCTTTTAATTAAAATAATGGTTCATTGTTATATCAATATGTTTGTGTAAGACTAGATATTATCTTAGATTTGAATGATATCCTAAGGGTTTTTTCCCCTGGTTTTAAAGGCTGATGTTCCAGTTATTCTATTATCTGCCTTTACACACTTAGTCATTATATCCACTTGACATTATGACACAACATAAGACTGTTTGTCAATGATGTCATTGTGTTTTCTGAGGCTTTAATGACTTTACATTAAATGTCTTTGTTTGACGATGTCATTTTTCCACTATTTTCTGCCTTAAAATAGTGGCTTATTGTAGGGCCTGGCAGTATACTGATGTTACATCAATATTAGTCTGAGTGGGCGGAAGTTTGCTGCAGAGATCAGCCTCTCATTGGGTGGAAGTCCCACCCTACCACCTCCGGTTGTGTAGCAGTTTTCAACCATTTTCAACACGTCCTTTACTAACTTTTGCGGTGATTGATCTTGCGGGGATGTAGCCATTTTTCTGTCATGGTTCGCGTCCTGTAGGTGATATTTTTGTGGGCGTGTTACACCAAAACCTGTTTCCTCCCAGCAATATTTTTGCAAGCGCACCGTTGCTGTGGCACCGCCCAGAACGATTGTGATTGGTTGAAAGAAGTACAAGCAGCCGGGGCATTTTTTTCTCCAATCTCACAGTGAGAGTCGGCCCAGCCAGACCTTTCTTTTCTTGAGAAAGGTCTGGTGAGCGAGACTACATCAATATCATTATCTTAGACAAGATGTCTTAGATTTTGAGTAATATCCTAATTGTTGTCTTTTCCTGGTTTTAAAGGCTGCATAACAGTAAAGTGATGTCATTTCGTAACTTACCAGATTGTTCTAGTTATTCTATTATCTGCCTTTACACACTGAGTCATTATAGCCACGTGATATGACATGACATTAGACTGTTTATCAAAGATTTTATTGTGTTGTCATAGGCTTCAATGACATCATATTAAAGTCGTTGGGTAATGGACTATTGGTTGATCAAAACAAGACATTTAAAGATGTCGTTTTGGACTTTTCCCACTATTTTCTGGCTTAAAAATTTGGTTTATTGTAGGGCCTGGCAATATACTGATGTTATATCAATATCATTATGTTAGACTAGATATCTTAGATTTTGAATGATATCCTGAGTGTTGTCTTTTCCTGGTTTTAAAGTAAGTTACCAGACTGTAGCTGATCTATTATTTGCCTTTACACATTTAGTCATTACATCCACATCACATGACTGATGATTAAACTGTTTATCAAAGATCTCATTGTGTTTTCTATGGTTTCAGTGACACCACTTTAAGTGTCTGTGGGTTATGGTCTATTTGTTGATCAAAACAAGACATTTGAAGGTGTCACTATGGACTCATTCACTACTTTCTGAATGAAAAATAATCGTTGATTGGATCCCTTCACACCATTAATTAGTGGAATGATCATCAGTGCTCTCACTTCAGGCCTTTGTGGTGCTTGAGTGGTTTTGTTTTCATTATACTGTAAATCAATACTTGGCCTTAGCACCTCTTAGTCCAGGCAGGATCACTGTTATGCATGAGTGGTGCTGGCATCCCTGTCACTGTGCCATTCACAGACTGCCTGCAGGCACACATTGCCAGCCCGGTCCCCAGGTTAGTGTAAACACAACTGTAGCTCTGAAGTTTATTTCGAATAGACCAAAACTAAGGGTGAGGCTGGTTCACAAAGCTGTACTGACGTTATTGAGCATGTGTGGATTTTTACTTTACAAAAAATTGTGGAAGAGAAGGATACAACATGGGTTCAATTAAAATTCCTATACTCACCAGAAGCTTGTATACCAGTGGTCCTGGACATTTTTTATGTCAAAGACTCTCAGTTTGATTAAGTTTCGCTTCAGGGATCCGAAAAGATTTTGGTTAGATATGATCAAGACCAGAATTTTATTGTTGCCAACTAGAACTGCAACGAGTAGTTGATTAATCGATCAGTTGATTGACAGAAAAAGCCAAACATCTGCTGGGTTTATGTTGTTTTTTTTAAGAGAGTTTGATGCATGTCTTTGTCATACATGATAATAAACTGAACTGCTTTGGATTTTTTAACTGTTGGTCAGATAAAACATAACATTTGATGACGTCACCCTGGTCTCGCTGGGAAATTTTACAGGGAATATTTCACTATTTTCTGACATTTTATTGACAAAATGGTTGAGAAAATAAAGGGCTAATTAATCGATAGGGGAAATAATCGTTAGTTGCAGTCCTATCCTCAACAATTGAGGAGATAACTATGAAGGAAGTGAAACTGATAGTCACTGTTAGGACTCTTACTCTCATTAGGCTCACTTCTGTAGTGAATTAAACGGTGAAAATAAACTATTTAATTGGGACCTCATGGAGCCACTGCTTTATACGGACAACAGACAGTTGATTTGAGAAAATTAATCAGTCATGGAAGTCATTTTTTAAGCAATATTGTCAAAAATTCTATAGTTCTAGCTTGTTTGTGAGGATCCTCAGTTTGAGGATGAGCTGCTTTTCTGTTGTGTATCATTTCATACTGAATACCTTTTGTCTGTTGGACACAATATGAAATTTGAAGATGTCAGAGAGGGCGCTGGGAATTTCCAAAGTGTCTGACATTTGACAAATGATAAATGATAAATCACTGAATTAAGAAAATAAATGCCAGATTCATTGATTGTAAAGGTAAATCCTTAGTCACAGCCCTAGGCAGAGTAAAAGTAGTAAAAGGCTGCCCTGCAAGCCAATAATCTGGGGTCGAACCCTGCTGCGCTGCTGAAAAGCCCTTGAGCAAGACACTGTGACTGAATTCCCTCTGACTTCAGGGGGGCCTGTCCCACTGTGCTCTTCTGATTTCAAGCCAACAGAGGATTGTACCACAGGAATCAATGTAGTCTATCAGTCGACTGATCACAGTTCAGCCAAAATGTTTATTCTCGCTGCAACATCTCTGGGCGTAATCATCCAGCATGGCCGACGTGATTCACCGAGTTATCTCTATGTCACTCCCTCCTTTACACAACACCCACTTAAAAGCTGGTAAATACAGAGCATTGACTAACATACCAAGTGGCCACTCTGAGAATAGCCTGCCTGTGATCTCTTATGGTTTTATAAGGTTACAGGATGTTGTGCCCTACTTCCAGCCAAGCCGACTGGTCGACACCAACACTCATGTGAAATCATGTTTCTGCTGGTAACGACACAGGTTCTATAAATAGCCCCATGTTTTATGCCCTCAGATTTTCCATAAAGAACAAACAAACTGAATTTATTCTTGCCTTTGCCTCTCTCTTTTTTTTTTTTTTTTTTTTTGTATCCATAGCAACCCGTGATTGAGCAGTAACACAAAGTGTCCCTTGTCTCAGCAGGAAGGAGACAGAGAGACATCTTTTGTGATGCGGCTTTTCAAAAATACATCGGTCAAGAATCTATGGACATGCTGCCTCTCAAGCTTGTTCTCTTTCTGTCTCTTTTATAGTGCACATGAAAATAATTGAATGTTGAATGGCATATCGGGGCTGCCTTTTACCTCTTTCATCATCATCGTTTTTTTCTCTGCCTGCATACAGGAGATGCAGGCACCGTATTACTCCGAGATGAAAAATAATGTTGAAAACATCCTGTCACAGGTCAGATAAGCCAAGTGCTACTGCGGCCAACCAATTCAAAACCATATGCTGCCACACATCCATTTCTCCACTTTGTTGCAAAAATTGGGTGTTGATGTATGAAGTATCCAAATAATATCACCAGATGTGCATCTATTTAAAGACAGCTCTCAGTTTGATAATCAGCGGATCATGCACAGCTTTATCGCAGTAATTCTGTGAAGAGGCTTTACCGGAAGAGTCTGATGCTGTATTGGAGGTAGAGTCACAGATTGGCCATCTGTGGGGACGTTTTTGCAGTCCCAGTCAACCAGTAATGGGGAAGATATACAACTATGTGGACTGTCGGGCTGATGGCAGTGCTGCAGTTGCAAGAATGCGTATAGGCAGAAAGCAGATGGATTGGCTGCTAAGTCAACGTCTGTGTGTTTGTCATGCCAGGACTGGAAACTCCAGCCCGACGATTCCTCAGGCTGCAGTTGTCTTTAGATCCTGTCATGGAAACTGGTGAACAACAGATGAGGCTTTGCTTCATGAACGCCACAGGGCTTTATGTAAATAGGTAATATGTGTTGCCTGTAGCTGTGGTGTACTTAATGACTTGTTGAATTACTGTCGTTTGAGTTTTAGTTGAATGATGCCTTTAAAAGCAGCATTCCTGATGTGCATTTCTGCCTGTGCACAAAGTTTGTCATGCAGAAGCTTTGAGGGAGCGACAGTGCTTAGTGTAGTGGCCGTTTTATGCGGCTGACCACTTTGTTGGTCACTGGGAATCGGACAAATAGAGGACAAAGTTCAACTCTTGTGTGTTTTTGCACCTCTGCTTTTGTCTCCTGGCATTAACCAGGTCTGTACTCAGAAACTGGTTTTAAGTCTCATCTTAAAGAGTGATGTTTAGGGGTTATGTATGTTCTCATTGTAAGGTAATTATAGGTACTTTTCCTTCAGTGCAGTGAAAGAGAAAATATGCTACAAGGGAGAATGAAACTGATGATGAAACTACTCTGAATATGTCACATAAAACACTTAAGAAATGCCAGAGAGTTTCTGTTACCAAAGTAACAGGTGAAAAAGTATCCTAGTTAAGAACTGATGAGGTCTATATGACTGAAATGTTGCATTTATAATAACGGGAGCTAATTAACAGTGTGTGGATTATTTTTCCAATAAAATATTAACTTTTGTCCCTAGTTCTCATCACACAAGTGTCTTATGTTATTTTGAGCTGCAGTGATGGAAGCAGAGTGTAAAATAGCAACACTGTCAGCTATCACTGCGGACTAAAATAAACTTTACATTAATTAAGATAGTGCTAAAATTATGTGTTTAGTGTTGTAAACAATCTCTCTGTGTCAAAAACATGTGGAAATAGAGACCTGGAACAATGAAATGATTCTACTGACCTATAGCCTAACAATATAGGCTACTCTTTGTTTACCTCAGACTCCAGACTTTTGTCCATGAATACTTTTGTTCTGTTAACCTGCTCCGGAGCAGGTTAGCTGTTCAGTATAAGTTGCCACGGTGATTCATCCCGGTAAAAAGAGAACCAGCTTCGCTGTACTGAAACCTTGAGGTTACCTCGCTAACTCAGAAACCTGCTTCACAGTACAGGCCTCTGGTGATTTAAACCGCTAGAAGAAGTTACAAATCAGTGTAACTTCGGCACTGCTCATTGCAGTTGGGCGTCTTACTACGTGGGCGACACGAAAACGGCAATGTGGTGCCCGTGTTTGGTTTGTAAGTTCTGGGCTGCTGTAGAAACATGGCTGTGTAACAAGACCGGCTCTCTATGTAGATATAAAAGGCTCATTCTAAGTTAAGGAGAACACAACAATTCTTATTTTCAGGTCATGATACACTAAAGAAAACATACTTATTATGTTTTACTTCTAATATAGATAGATAGCTTATATGTTCCGACTGGTTCTTGGGTTCCTAAATTGACTCACAGATAGGAGCAGCTATACATATTTTCCTCTAAATCCTGCACACTCGTCCTTTAATTTCCCATTTGAATCTAATCTATCTCTACTTCCCTCTCATCAGCTGATCTCATGAATGCTGACACATGTTAACAAAAAACAAAGACAGATATACGTCACCTCCATCACCTGTAAACCTTTTATTACTTCATCTGGGCCTTGTGACTCTGTGGCATTGGCCCTCGCCGTGAGAATGACCCCTTTCCATCCTAACAGATCATTTACAAGGTGTTGTGCTATTAATGATTGACTCCCATTACGTAAGACTAAAGGCAAAACCCCAGCACTTCTAGTCTTACAGTGCTGTGAGGTTCAGCGGTGTACAATAGAACAGTAATCACTCAGTCGAGGTAAGTGGGGCAGTCAGTGGGACGTTCAGGGACTGACGTGTCCCAGCTTCATTTACAGACTTTACAGTTCATCTACAGCAGATAGTATTCTCGACTCATACACAGCATTCGCACAAGTGAAAGTGAAAAAGTGTCATGAGGTAGTGAGACCTTAAAACTAGGTTAAATCTTTGCACAGATTGAGGTTTTGCTCAAAGGAAGTGTTTTGTTGCAGACTTTGCTGCTGAGTGGTGTGAAAGAGAAAAGGCTGAGGAATGGAGGGAAGGGCTGAGTGTGTTATGTAAAGTGGTGTTTAAAGGGATAGCTTGAGTTTTTTGAGGTGGGGCTGGCTGCACTTATAGTCAGTGTATTACCTGCAGTAGATTGTGGTTGACATGCCGCCAGTTGGGAGAAGCAGGCATGAGTACAGCCACAAAACTAAAGCAATGTACTGCTGTGGACAGGGGCAGCAGCAAAACATATTTTAGTCCCCTAGAAAATGTTCCACCTAAAAAAAATAATAATACCAGTTTGGGCTATATTTAAGGTGTTTTTACCACTTTACTTTGCCGTCAGACAGCCCTTTTTATGCTCTCTTCAGATCCACTAGACTCCATTGACAAAAACCTCGCAGAACACGGGAGTTAGTGGTCTACCGCTGCTTCGATTGGTTTGTGTCTGTGGTGAATTCGAACTAACCCTTTACAACAGCAAGGTCACACAATTACTCCAACAAAGGAACCAATCGAGGCAGCTGTAGATCAGCAGCTCCTGTGCTCTGCGGGGTAAAATGACTGTTTCTGACAAGAGTCTGGGGGCTTTAAAGAGAGTATGATAACGCCTTCAGTTCCTCGTCATAAAAGACTTGCTGACAGCAAGGTAAAGAGGTGAAAATATAGCTACTAAATATAGCTTGCACTTAAACTCATATTAATTTTTTAGGTGTCAACAATACGTTTTTCTCCTCTCTCTCTTCAGCAGCATTACTGTACATTGCTCCTGTGTGCTTCTCCAAACTGCACACCACCATATACTGCATGCAATATACACTGACTATGGATAAGTACTAGAACTATCCCTTTAATGCTGCTGTCTTGTCACCAATAAGACCTGTTTTTTTATGGAAATGTAATGTTTTTAAACGTTTCCTTTTTGAACCTGTGGCTCTGTATGTTATGACTGGTCATGTGGCCATCCTGGTTGTTGTCGTCTAGTGTTTTGTAAGCCCATACAGGCTGGGCTCCATCTGGGGCAGGACACTTAAATAAAAATCAATCAAAAATAAATCATTGTGTGTATAATCATGATTGTACTCTTCCAAGAATCCAGTCAGAGCTGGAAATTTACCATCCAGGCCCTGAGTTCCCACACTGCATGCCAAATACGTAATGTTTTACGGTTGGATGCACCTTTTGTTGTTTAAAGTCCAGACTACATACAGATGTAGATATGCAGAAGTTATGTAGGATGAATTCCTGAACTTGATGCAGCTGAAGACGCCAGACATGTCACAGCCTGAAATGTGCAAGCACAATGCCTTGATGAGCTAATTCGAGCTCCCCAAGTTTATCATTTGAAGCCTACTCAGGCATGTTGTCTGTCCTTTTAGTCTGTGCTCCAGGGCTGTGAAGTAAGTGGGCCGTCCATGTGTTTCAGACTGCTTTTAGCCCAGTGTTGACTGTAGCTAGCTGTGTGTTATGGTGTGTCGGGGGTATCGAAGCACGGAGCACATTCTTTCCTGTTGATGACTCACGTCCTGGGCATGGTACTGACTGTTAGCGGGGCCCTGGGGAACTACAGAACACACACACACACACACACACACTCAAACCACCAGACCGTTTGCAGAGCATGTAGTTTGCAGCTCACTTAAAATCCAGGAGTTTACACAAATTTGCATGCGAGCATACACAAAGCACGCAGGCATTCCCCTTAGTGTGTTAATCCAGCAGACAGGGATGTGCCCCGCTCACATGTACAGTACACGTCCACGTCAACATGCTTGAGGTTCAACAGTATCAGCGCACAAAGGGAGTGGCACTGAAGTACACATGTGGGTATAACATACACAGCTAGGTTGGGGCATGTCATTTGTGGCAAGGCGAGGAATGAATGTTACATCACAGTGGGAATACAGTGTTCCTTGGCACTGCTCACCCCATACAACCTTAAACATGGACAGTGCATATCTGTAATTATGTAGAGGGACATAACTTAAAACTCTCCAAGTGTGTAAAGCAAAAACAAACTTATTTTCCTCAGAGGGTGTTGTGGAACATATCAGAGAAAGTGCAGACATAGACTGTCTGTGTCCTCACAAACTTCCTGGTAGAGCTTCAGATACACACCATTCAATCAACATGCAAAATAAACATTCAGAATTCATAGTCAGATCTAAAATGCTGATACAGGAGGAGGAGGATGGGGAGGCGGGGTATTTTAGATTTGCTGAAACCAGCCAGTGGTGAAGCAGCAAGGATCCAGCTCTCATTTTTGCAGTATGCAGATTAAGTGAGCTCTAAATGTTTCTGAGCTGCTTGGTGCCAGAATTTGGTTTTAGACATGTTTTGCGTGGGTATTTAAGTTGTGTCTGGCACTTGGAAATAGAAGTAGCGTCTGGAGTCATAACTTTAATTTAATATTTTTTCAATAATAGACTTGCTTGTATGCTTCTTTGCACATTCCACTTTTTTGCTGTCTTCCTGATGTTCAAATGCTTGTTTACAAGTCGGCCTTTGATGATTAAACTTGTCTGGTACCACCATGGTTACAGATACTGACTTCTAACATTTATTTGAGTTGATGTGTGTACTTAAGTCACGAGTATCACAGTCCACACAAAGCCAGACATAAGTAAGAACACATCTGAATTCAGATGGTGCAACTTGAACCCTGAACTGTGTGTGTGTGTGTGTGTGTGTGTGTGTGTGTGTGAGCTCATGATAAAGACTTAGTAGTCCTTCAGGTGTTTTTATTCTGGATATTTCTGTCTAGCTTCCTTAAAACAAAGATACTTTGGACTTCTTTGGATTTCTTTTCCTTCATTTGGTTGCTCACACTTAGTCAGATACACAGTGAGTAAGTTATTCCTCTCTGTTTTTATCTGTCTGGTCCTGCACACCGCTACGGTTCTCCTTAAAATAACCTTTGTGCTGCTCTGACATCAGTACATTTTTAACCTTTCTCTGCAGTGCTGACTGTTGTGGTGTGGCCTTCAAAGGTCAGAGTGATGCTCCTGGCGGCTCTGCTGTGATCTCTGTTGCTGCGGTTTCCACAGAAACGGGACAACGGTGGGCAGAAAGCAGTCAAGTCGCAAAAAGATGACGTCGCCGTCGCCCACTCACAGCGACAGCAGCGGCTCCTCTAAGCATGACAGTAACCAGGTATGTATGTGTGTGTGTGTGGCACTTTAATGTAACATAGGTGAGTTTTTGTGGAGTTCGTAGCCACTGTTAGCAATTCAGCATTTAGGTCAAATATTATTATTGTACATGTGCATGTTTGTCTGTGCATGTGTTTGTTGTCTGGATCAGATATTAAGGGTTGTTCTTAATGACCCAAAATTAAAGGGATAATTAGGATCTTTTGAAGTGAGGTTGTATGGGGTACTTATCCATAGTCAGTGTATTACATACAGTAGATGTCATACGGCACGCCTCCAGTTTGGAGAAGCAGCAGGAGCAGGACTGCTGACATGGAAGCTAAGCAACGAACTGCTGTTGTTGGAGACAGCAGCAAAACATATTTTGGCCACAAAAAAATCAATATCAGTTAAAGTGTATGTTATATTAAGAGTATTTTCACGCTTTACTTTTCTGACAGACAGCCCATTCCGACAGGGAAGCCATTAACAGCTTCGGTTTCTCATCTATGTTCCCGTCAAAGCCACCATGACTCCATTGACAAAAACAGTAATTTTGGTTTGCTAAACTCGGGAGCTGCTGTTCTACTGTTGCCCAGATCAGTTAGTTTGTGTTATTGTGTGACTTTGGTGAATCCAAACTAACCCTTTTAAACACCAAAGTCACACAAACTAACTAAGTGATTGAGGCAGCGGTAGACCAGTAGCTCCTGTGTTCAGCAGTGTTAAATCGATGTTTTTTTTCTGTCTGGCACATTGTTTTTAAAATACCTGGTCTTGCAATCACAACAGTATTGCACTTAATGGTATCTGTGGTGGTGGTGATGATGATGATATGTGTACTGTTTACATGTTTAGATTGTGTTACACGTCAGTCGTTTCAAGGGAAATGTTTGTCTAACTCATAGTATCGCTCCTGTGTCTCCCTCCAGGACAGCTGGGAGATTGTAGAGGGGCTCAGGGGGGTTCCTGCCAGCATGCAGGAGCCTGACAGACAGGAGGGCTTCCTGCTCAAGAGGAGGAAGTGGCCCATGAAGGGGTGGCATAAGGTGAGCACCTCGCAGCCCTTTTAAAGCCCAAGACAGCAGCAGCAATGTAACATCCCTTATTATAGAACGCCGCTGATGCCTTTCTGCTGCCTCTTGCCGAGCCAGAGACCTATTTTCTCTCTGAACTCAGTGACTTTTGATACAAAGGGTGTCAGATAGTGAGCCCACAGTGGTTTGCTCATCTGAGGCTGTAAAGGCTTTGCTTGCCTTTGTGATGCCTTTAAACCCTGGCCCAAAGGAGACTTTAATTTTTAATATTCTGCACTGTATTCATCACATGCAGCTGTGTTTCTAGAAAGGATAGATGATGTTCTAAAACGCCTCTTTTCCATTGTGGTAAAGACATACAACAGTGTAAGAGCTATACTGCACATGGGTGTTAGCTGTCAGCTTTCAGTCCTCCCTAAATGTCTAACTAAAGTTCTGACCTGCTGTCTTTTAATACCTCAAGCTATTTCCACATTTCCTCCTCTTCACCATTATTGTCCTCTGTATTTCCTTCTTTCCATTCTTTTTATTCCCGGCCGATTATACTGTAACCCTGACTCATCTTCCTCCCCCTCTTCTGTGTGCTCATGCATACCTGGAAACTCTGCCCTTGCAACATGATTGAATAGATTTCAACCAACAAGGAGGTCTCAAGTATCGTTAAAGTGCTTTAACAGTGTATTCTTTTTTTTACTGTAAAACTAAAGTGAGCAAGGTGTACTTGTAACCTGTTGCTATGTCATTAACCACACTGCTGATCGTTCATTTCACTGCTGCCATTGTGAAATTTAAAGAGCAGGTTCAAGGCAAAGTGGTGTTACTGCTGCATAACAGTGCAATGTCTGCATACTTTTTTTTTTTATTGGCGTTTTTAACGATGGTATGAGCAAGGAGTGCAATAAACATATGGTTCAAGGGTGACAACAGCTGACAATTTCTTGTGATAAATACTGATTGAGTTTTATTTCTTCCCACCTAGAGATACTTTGTGTTGGAGAAAGGCATCTTGAAGTATGCAAAGCGTGAAACTGATGTAGGTATTTCCTCAAGAGCACCACCTGTTTGTTAGTGCGTGTCTGTATGTCAGGAAATGCAAGAATGACAAAGTGTTCTGTTCACAGCTGAAGAAGGGAAAGCTTCATGGCTGCATTGATGTCGGCCTCTCTGTCATGTCAATCAAGAAGAAAGCCATGTGCGTCGACCTGGACACAGAGGATAATATCTATCACTTAAAGGTAACTACTGAAAGGACACTCACCTTAACAATCTTAAGTTTTGCTGAATTCAACATGAGTCAGTGCCATCTCTTAGAGTATATGCAAATGCAGCAATGCCTACACACTGCCTCTCTCATATACTCATTCTTTTTCATACAAAGACACTCGCAGCAGCTGTCAGTTATCACTCCTAATTTGACTTTGTGGCACCCAGGTGAAGTCTCCAGAGTTGTTTGAGGAGTGGGTGTCAAAGCTTCGTCATCACCGCGTGTTTCGGCAGAATGAGATTGCCATGTATCCCCACGAGAGGCACCTCTTCTACCCCCACGCCTCATCCTCCCCCTCCCTCAATGACTCCCTAAGAAAAGTACGTGGTTCTGGTGGTAATTTGTTTCCTTAGATTTCACCCAGGAGGGGTGTTGTTCTGTGAGTCTGCACATGACTCATCCTCTCTCATCTCTCTCCTTCTAAAACAGAGGGCTACTCTTACTAAGCAGGCATCAGTCCACCAGGCTAAGGTCAGTTCTTGGCTCCATTCCTCAGAGGACATGGACAAGTGCTGCAAAGGTTGGTCGTTGTCTTGTCTATTTCTCTCTCACAAATCGTCCCCTGGCTTCCCTATCGCCCTGCCTTGTCAACAGTTTCCTCAAATTGCATCTGACTGCAGTGAATCGTTCATGTTTTATTTTATCTCTCATCACTGCATGCACCCAAACTTTCATCCAATTGTAATCTCTCATAATAATCTCTCTTTCATTCAGACTTGGAGGAATGTGGATCATACCTGCTAGAGCTCAACCTGCTGCTGAAGAGCATGGAGGTTCTCCACCGCACATACTCAGCCCCAGCCATTAGTGCACTACAAGTAAGCCCAGACACAGATTAAGTTAGCCATGTTGTAAAATGTAGAGGTGTTCTCGGCTTGTGGTGCTAAAAGCACCAAAAATACATTTCAAAACTCAACAAACTACACCCATCAACCGTATCAATCCGCAGAAGGAAACGTGCATCCGCTCATTGATGAGAGGCTCCTGCTTGTGGCAGCGTCAGATATAAACATTAATGGTGGCCTCCTCGACTGAGCTGTAATGTTAGTTAGCTCAGTGGTGCTAGTTGAGCTAGCAGTAGATGCACGCTTCCTTCTACGCTGTGATACAGTTGGCGAGTGTAGTTGGGTATAAAGAAAATAGTTCCTACATGAAACTGCTCACAACAAGGTCTGTGGATTATCTTGAGTAACTGGGTCATGATTTCTGGAAAGAGACATTCCTTTTTTAAATGTACTTTTTTGGCACTTTGAGCACCACAAGTCAAGTGGTATCTAGTTCCATCATGTTGGAGGGATGGCAGACATCTCTATGGCCGATGTCTCCAACACTCTGCAACTCACACTAAAACATTCTAGACTGAAAAATAACAACTGTCCCTTTAAAGTTATTGCAGTAATATCCAGTGGAAATACATTCGCCAACTTTGTGGATGTAACAGAAAAGTGGCTGATGTTCCATTGAATGAAACTCATGAATTACTTATGGAATTAGGACTGATGAAGACATTACTTCTCTGGGTAATGAGGTCAAAACTGTAAAATATTTTGTTGACTGCTCCCTTAATAGCTCTTTTTCTTGTGTTCCAACAGGCGTCTAATTATGACATCCCCAAAAAAGAGAAGAGGCCAAGGAGATGGCGATCCAAAAACAATGGCAAAGAAACCAAAGCCACACTTCAGGTATGTGTGCAGCTTTTGTTTTGATAATTATTTACAGTAAGAATAAAGGGAAAGTAATTTCTTACACATCGTCAACTTTCTCTTTTTTTGTCCACCAGGTCCCAAGTTGCATCTCCTCCCAATCCCCTCGCCTCCACGCCTCCAACCCCAATCTCTCAACCACTGAGTCAAACACCCAGGAGGTCTGTCCTGAATCCCCAGACTCACCTACAGACGCGTCCCGTCTGCAGGAGGACTTCTGCGTGCTGGCTAACAACAGTGAGTCCCTGTTGGAGGTGTCTGCCAGTTTGCTCAGCAGATGCAAAAACTTAAGATGGAAAAAGTTGCTCTTTTACAAGTGTATGCATCTATATGGTACGATAGTTTCCATGACAACTCTGAGCCTGTTTTTCTGTTTTAATTTGCTTCTCTCCAGTCCACACCACACTGAAATCCGCCTTTAGTTCCCTAGTAGCAGAAAGAGACAGACTGAGGCACACCATCGACATGCAGGCCCCACAGCCAGCACAGGTCATGGGCTTAAAGACCGCCTATGCTTCAGTGAGTGTTTCTGTGACTAAAAAAAATCATGATCACACCACAAATGTCCACCACCTATCACGACAGGTCCAGTTTCACTCAACTGACTTCTTGTTATCATCAGGAAAGCCCAGGGGGCTCCCACACGTTGGTCCACCAGGTGTCCAATGAGAGCAAAGCATCTATCCCAGAGTCTATGTCAGAGTTTTTTGATGCTCAGGAGTACCTCCTCTCCTCTTCCTCTTCTGAGAATGAGGTGAGACACTATCCACTACCTCCTCCTCCTCCTCATCTCTATGTTTAAAGTCAAATGCATTGGTCCATTAATCGACAGACATGGGGAAAATGTCCAGGTTTTGTCACAATAACCGTTCCCATCCCGACGAGAAAATGTTTTGCATCTTTGCTTTGTAAATGACATTTAAAATCAGTTATCAACATTGCTGAGTAAAATCGATTAATTTACTATGTGTTTCAGCACTACGGCGATTAAATAAATCAAGTGTAATTCTAATAAAGGCAAGGTTGTGCATGAAAAGTAATCTGTGTCTTATTACTTCTAGGACTGCTCCCACACAGCCGGTTTTAACACATCTATTACCTGCACGCCACAAAAAATACACTGGGTGTATTTTTTTTTAATTTATTCTGATGACGTTTGGGTTTGTGTGTTTTTGTCTTTGATTGTACGTCCTGGTTGTTTGCTGACCTTTAAGCATTGATTTTCCGTCTCCAGGTGTCTGACGATGACTCGTACATCAGTGATGTCAGTGACAGCGTCTCCATGGATACCTACAGCAACGAGGGTGGCAGTGAGAGACACAACTCTGGTACGTGATACAGTAACAACATGTGCGTCTGTGTGTGTGTGAGGACGTATCAATTCCCTCAACGGAGAGAGAGCGAGACAGAGACAGTGCTAAGAGACCTTATTCTGTCAGAGAGAGGCAGAGCTTGTCTCAGCGCACTTGAATGTAACTGTGACTAAGCCTCTGTGTGGTTTTGTGTGTTTTCCACTAAGTGTCAGCATCAAATAAATTATAAACGTCTTGAATCATAGAAATTACTCACTTGCTGAGAGAATGTGCTGAACATGGCCACCGCCAACTTGCAGACGTGTTTACAAACTCCGTGTGATGTTTCATCATACAGTGTGTGACAAAGCATCTGTGTACAGGCATCATTAATTCACTGCTGCAGATGGTGTTAGTTTTGTATTTACACTGCATAAAATGTGTCTTCAGGTAGCGTGAAACATAAAAACTGGGATTTAATTACCTCATTCAGCTGCAAATAGAAATGTTGGTTTCATTGCTTTGGTTTTCATTTGGTTCAGATACAGAGGGATATGAAGAGTATAGTTAGAGCTTGTGCAGAGAAAGGGGTCAACATAACTGTCAAGATATTTGTTGTTTGAAGAGTAAGTTTGGTTCTTTTTTTTACCTGGACCCCATTTTCAAATGTTTTTTTTTGTCTAAGTAAGTAATGGGAACAACAGCTTTTGAAACTGGTCTAGTACTGAGCAAGAGGATGAAACAGGCTGCAGTGAAACCATTAGGGGTACGGCTGCACTCTCAATTAACATCCATTAAAAGTGCTTGTTTTGCCACTGACAGGCTCAGATTGTTGTTGTAAGTGTCTGACAAGATTATGGAAAGGACCTAAGATCCTCTTTGTTCAACCACAAACAGCCCAGAAATTGCCATCACCAAAGCCACCAGGCTTCATTTAAATATCAGTATATTTATCATCGTAAAACACACTTCATTCAAAGTCGACAGAAACAAAATGAACTCCAAAAAGCCAGCTTCATTTGTCTTTCTACTGTTCCAACAATCACCAGCTCTGGTTTGGTTAAAATAAACCCTTAATTCACCCAGTTAGATGTGAAAATGTGCGGCTGGCTCCAGTGGCGTAAGGTAGTTACGATGGGCCCTAGTGCACGCTACTGTGCACATATCGTCTCGTCACAACATACATCAACATACATTTTAATTTTATTATAGATGCTACTGACTGTTTTACAGTAAAAGAAAAAATAAACATGATGGAGATGGGTTTGCCTTTTTCAAGGGCAAGTATAGCCAGTGGCACCATTTTTAATTGAATGAGTTCTTCTTTGAACACAGGCGTGTTTCCAAGGTGGCAATCACTCATAAGGAACCATTCTCCACCCAAAGCATTGTTGCACTCTCTTTATGGGCCCCCCACCATACAGGTCCTAGTGCAGCCGCACTGCCTGCACTGTCTATGTTAACGCCACTGGCCGGCTCTTTACATGCTAAAATTACTTTTTATTGAAATGGAGTCTTGTTGGTTTGGCGACAGTGATTTTGAGGCTGTTTGTGGTAAAACAGAAGGGATTTTACTCTTTAACGAAAAAGTTCTTTCTCAGTAAGGATCCTTTCAATAATGTTTACCGACACTTGAAGTAACAATTTCAGCCTGTCAGTGGCAAAAAGAGGCGCTTGCAAATGCCAAGAGTGGTTAAATTGCAGCCTGTTTGGCGGCTATTTGGGTCAATATTTTGTTCTTTATAATTGAAATGTACTATTTTCATCCCCTACAAGATCTAAAGAACATATCCATACAGTCGAACAGTGTCACAGAGTCTTCTTGAATTTCCTTATTTGTGCACATTACAATAACCACCTTTCTACTATTTCAACTCACACACATGCTCTGCTTCACCTGTCACTTGTCTTTAAAATATGTCCCCGTCTCACCAGTCTTCTCTCCACATTTCGGCCCTCCAGTTAGCAGCGTGGTGACCCTGGCTCGTCGGCGCTCCACGCTGCCCTCTCCCAGCCCCACCAGCAGCGTGAGCCTGTGGAACATCCTGAGGAACAACATCGGTAAGGACCTGTCCAAGGTGGCCATGCCGGTACAGCTCAACGAGCCACTGAACACCCTGCAGAGGCTGTGTGAGGAGCTGGAGTACAGTGAGCTGCTGGACACCGCCAACCAGACCGATGACCCCTACCAGCGCATGGTGAGAGGAAAAAACACACACACAAACACACACCTGCAAGAGCCAGACTGATTCATGTATACACTCTGACTTTAACAGCTGAGAGAGGATCTAATGATGTACATATGTTAACTTAGTTGCACAAACAGATGAACAGAAAAAAGATGTAAAGTTTTGGTAGCAGAAATAAAGGTAGGAATGTGTTTTGAGCTCAGTGCTCCTCCTTGGGCAGATTTTATAAAAGCTACTCCGATGCTTGTCTTTTGCTCTGGAGGCACTTCTTTCAGAGACTTGCATAAATATTTTATTTTTGCAAGCAAAGAGCTTTCAATTGTCTTTTTTGTCCTAGAAGACCTACTTTCCAGAGTATTTGATGCAGACTACACTTGGAGAGTAGTTACAAAGACCCATAAGTGTCACGTCATAAGTCTTGCATCTCTACAGACTCAGTATGCAACACACAATGATTATATGTAGTATATTTACTTGTACACTGTTCAAAACACACAGTTACCTGCACCTGAAATGGTGTCATGAACATACTCACACACACAGTTTATACATCCACACAGTAGACAGAGCGGTGTCACATGTGCATACGTGTAAACACAGTCATGTTCACAGCCTCTTGTAGACAAATGTGCCAGTACTTCAAAAACACATGTCACAAATGTATTTAATCCCCTCTGATTTTCTGTGCAGGTGTACGTCGCTACATTTGCAATATCTGCATACACATCCACCTACCATCGAGCAGGAAGTAAACCCTTTAACCCTGTCCTGGGAGAGACGTACGAGTGCGACAGACCTGATAAAGGCTTCAGGTTTATAGCTGAACAGGTAGAGGTCACACGGTCTACAACACACACGTGATTTACTGCATGGGAATGCACTCCTTTCGCAGGACAGGCTGCTTTCAGTTTACTTCACAAGGCCTTTTTAAAATACAGTGGAGACCGCTTATAGTGACATTTTTTAAATGTTTTTATTTATTTATTTCTTAAGCAGAATACCATCTAACTGACATTTGTATTTGTATTACATGAGTGTAAAGTAATAAGTGGACAGCTTTGCTATTTACTGAATTTATTGGCTGTTTTAAAATAAAGTACAGCTGTTTGATTACGGTGGCATTACGTGAGTGGGCATTATCAATCCATATGACAGGCGGCTTCAACTTCAGGTGCTTTCCCCGTGCACATTTGTCTCCGTCACTACCAGCCACAAGCTTCGAGGAGACTACAGTTGTCATTAAGAGAAAATTACTTTCTTATTCCCATCAAGATTTCAGTGTGTGCGTGACACCAGCCTCAAGTAGCCAGCTGGAAGTAGACGGGTCCCCACGAGACAACGTATCATGAGAGTAAAGTGTAAAAAAAAATTGAATTACCGTAGTTCTAAATGTTGTTTTTTTCTCCGTATGTTGTCATGTATGAAAAGACTGAAAATACAAAAAAGCATTTTAATAGGAATGATTCGGTCCCAAGCTTTTTAGTCTATACTGGTAGAAGCGATTGACCATTGTAACCATGATCACTGTAAGCACTTTCCACTTGCAAATTAAAAGTTTTTTCACATTATATATCTATGTGATCAAGGTGAATGTGCCACATGTAGTATTTTTAAGCACAGATATAACTGTCAAATAATCTGTCACACCATGGTTAGGTTGTCTCATGTCTGGTATCAATGAAGCTCACTTGAAGAACAGCGCCCTCCTCCTGCTCTGTGTTTAAACTAAATCACAAGACTTCTTAATAGCAAACAATGTAAAGCAGCAGAGTCGAGCACTGAGCTGCCATTCGTCTCTGTGGTGCTCTTGTTTGTTTACAGTATTCATACTAAACTCTCAAAATAAATGTAATCTTTTATATCGCCTTTTGTTTTTGACTGATTCATGATGCAGTTTCCTGAGCTACAGTGTCAGCTGTGTAAAGCTTTTGACAAAGCGCCTTTATCTTGTCTCGTATCTCTTCCCCCTGTTTCCCAGGTGAGTCATCACCCACCTGTGTCAGCATGTCACAGCGATTCAAGGAACTTCACCTTTTGGCAAGGTGAGCAGGGAGAGCGTGTTTTGAATAAACATCTCATTTCTGTCTAGTCTCGTGTTGCCTTGGTGATCACTCTGTAACTTTCCATTGCATGATAATTAAGTGCTTCATATCAACATACTACAACAAATTACTGTGCAGATTATAATGTGACCTCATTTGTACACTCTGACACTCACAAAGAAGCTGCTGATGGTTCCTTTGTTTGCATTTCCCTCTGTGCACATAAATAAAGAAGCTGATTTATAAAAAAGATGCCAAGACAAAACCTTGAAGATTTGAATTAAGAATATACAGCTATTATCATCGTCACAGGCACTCACCTGTTATTTTGCTGTCTGTTTCTTTTTAGATGTCCGATGGAAAAATAAATTCTGGGGCAAATCCATGGAAATTGTTCCCATGGGAACCACTCATGTCACACTACCTGCGTAAGTCCTTTACTTACTGTATGTGGGTGTGTGATTGCTCCTGCACAAGTGTTTATACTCTACATGTTTAAGATTAATGTGTGCACGCCATTGTTGACAGTATAGACTGTAAAGGTAAGTGCTTAGAGATGAAACAACATGTATAGTAAGTGCCGCATGTGTGTGATATCTCCAGGTTTGGGGACCACTACGAATGGAACAAAGTGACGTCCTGCATCCATAACATCCTGAGCGGCCAGCGCTGGATTGAACACTACGGGGAGATGTTCATCAAAAACATCAACAGTGACGCCTGCCAGTGTAAAGTCACATTTGTCAAGGTAAGAAAATGTAGATATTAAATCACTGTCTTTATACCACAGTTAATTTTTAGGGCAAAGAAGTTGGGTAAAATGTGTTTGTCATTGCTTTAAAATGCAGAAAGAACTATTTAGTCCCTGTTGTTATGTATGTATTGGTTTGGTCACGTTCACATGGATCTCTGTCTGACTCGTAATCATTACAGTTGTGTGGCTTTTAGCATCTGATTTAAGCCTTGTGATCGTTTTAATAGACACTTAAAATTAGCTCTGTTGTGAAGAAAAGATCAATACTATGGTCATGCATTTAAAACAGACATGCTTACTTTCAGTATGCCCAACTCCTGCCACTATTAAGGCAAACAGCACCCTCTTCTGGACAATGAGAGGAACTGAATTTTGAAACCGTGAGCATGGAAAATTAGACAGCATAAATCCAATTCCTTTAACACCGACATAAATCTACAGTTTTATCACATGAATGTTGTGTGGACAAAAATATCAATATAATGATACATAACAATTTCAGTACTCATTTCACAGGGAATGGAAACATCAGCACCAGCTGTGTTTTCTCGCTCTCTCTGATTGTTAATATTTACTACCTTCTGCTGATCTTCTTTTGTCTAAGACATACAAACTATTTCTCTCTTTTTTTTTTTTGTAGGCAAGATCCTGGAGCTCCACAGTGAACGAGATAGAGGGCGTGGTCACAGATTCGAATGGAAAAGTCGTACACTCCATCTTTGGAAAATGGCACGAATCAGTTTTTCAGGGAGACCCACCGTCTGCCACGTGTGTCTGGAGAGCAAGTGAGTCATTGGTCCCCGGGAATGTCAGTGATACAGTTTTTACACCAGGGCACAAAAAGCAAACAACAAACCTGAGCTTGACATGACAGCACAGCTACTAATAAGTGTTTGTGTGTATACAGACCCCATGCCAGTGGACCAAGATCAGTACTATGGCTTCACCCAGTTGGCAGTGGAGTTAAATGAGCTGGACTCCACCCTGAGACCTCTGCTGCCCCCCACAGACACACGCTTCAGGCCGGACCAGAGGTTGGCACTTTTTATCTGTCTATAATGTTGATTTCTATCAGCCCGTCCGCAGACATCAGCTCTAACCATTTTTTTATAAACATGATTTTGTGGGCTCAGTCCAGTCGAGCCCCTGTGGTGTGAAGCAGCTAATGTCTGAAATATGAACGTAACCATGGCAACAGACTATAGGAGCTTAGATCCAGGGGATTGAAGGAACAAGAATAATTGTCCTCACATGTAGAGCTTTTATTTCGGTAAGATTTTGAACCCCAACACATAAGTTCTAATATGCATTAGGTTGGATGAATAACAGTCATATAAAAGGATATTATATTGCTTCATACCCAAATTTCCCAGTGCTAGAGCTGGGTGATATGGAGACATGTTTTTTTACCAAACACCTCCATAGCGATATTGTGGTGAAATTGTGGGGTTGATGCTGTCATAAAATATTTCCACAATCACCAGAATAATAAATAATAATCAGAAATGTGGCTACAATGACTGAAGTGGGTAAAGGTAAGTAATAAAACTGCTACAACAGTTCAGAAAATGATATCACTTCACTTTAAAACCAGGAAAAGACATCACCTGCAATATTACGGTCCGAAATCTAAGATAATATCTAGTCTCATATTAACAATATTCGATGTAATATAAGGTTTCCAACAGTCATGAAACTCCTGTAAAAGTTATGAAATTAGAGAATAACTGTTTGCCAGGCCTGGAAATGGTTTAAAGACGCACTGTCACATCAGGAGAGAAACTGGAAATTGCCGAAAAGCTGTTGTCTGGTGGGATAACCAGGGATTCACAAAGTACCCATATGTGCTGGTCTGGTCTATTGGCGTATGCAGCTAATTGGCGGCGAGAATGTCTAACAAGCAAGTAAAGTTAGCAAGTGCTAGCAGTTTGTTTATCTGCAAATGCCTGGGAAGTGTATGCTTAATGCTGTGCTATACAGGCCTGCACATTTTTAAACTAATTGAATTTAGTCAGCGATATGGGGTAAAATATTTGGGAAAAGATTTAAAAAATGAATTGGTAGAAATGTGTGGGAACCCTGTATTATCAATATATGGACCAGCCCTGGTTTGTATACTACTCAAATTAGACAACAAAAAAAGAATGAAAAAAGATCAATATCATCCCCCTGCAGAGCCGGAGTGTGCGAGTTCCACAGCCACTGTTTTAAGGGGGAGTTATACTTTTGCGGCAGACCCTACGCCGTAAACTACGCACATGGCCTATGCCATTGTG
This sequence comes from Epinephelus moara, assembly GCF_006386435.1. NCBI lineage: Eukaryota > Metazoa > Chordata > Actinopteri > Perciformes > Serranidae > Epinephelus > Epinephelus moara. Next base: position 14,862,161 of record NC_065527.1, read on the forward strand.
AGGATTTATACTTAGGCGGTGGTGTGTCTGTGTCACTCTGCAGTTACACCTCCAAAACAGTAGTTGGCAGTGGGGTTTCTGGGAAGTGCTGTAAAATCTAGTTGATTCAAAACACACCAAAAACACACATTAAACATGGCTTAATAGAGACTCTTTCAAACACAAGTACACCAATCAGCTTCACTATAACTCACAGCATTCACAGACAAAAACTTGTCTTTATCTGGACACATTTTCCCCACAAATACAACATGCTAACGTTATTAGCACAAGCTTAAGGCGGTTTACATTTTATAAATTAGCCTAGCCGCTAGCAATCTTTTCCTCTTGTCATATAAAACCAGGGACAACAGCGACATTTAACAAAGGTAACGTTAAAAATTTGACTCCATTACAACTCACAAGGTTCACTGACAAAACAACTGTCTTATACTAAACACGTTTTTCAGACAAATATAACATGCTAACGTTACTAGCACAAGCCTATGGCATTTTACATTGTATAAATTAGCTTAGCGACTATGAGTCACAATTTATTGTTCCTTATCTGTGAAATTAAATAAAATAAAAGCTGCATTGCCACTGCAGGAAATGGTTTCAGCTTACAAAAATAGACAGGTGTTCTGCATCACCGTGACGTGTAGTTACATTTCTGGGGAGGTGCACGTCAGGCTATGGCGAAGGGTATGGTGTAGGCTCCATGTCGACGCAGAGCCTACTCCATAGCTATGGCGCCGATTCAACACAGAAATATAAATTCTGCCTTAAGCTGTGGATCAGCACTTTGCTTTTAAACATCATCAATCAAGATCAGCCATCCACACACCTTCAAGAAGGTAGCCCTGTTGTAATGGAAAAGCACATCCCTGCTGTGCTGGTGGCCCAAACCAAACCAAACCAAACCAAGCTAGCTAACCCACGACTGTTCAAGACGTATGAGAACCTTTTGGAGTAATGAAGAAACTAAACCTGTGTCTGGACTGAAGGAACCAGGAACTAAATTAATTTCCTGTGGGATTCATCACATATGACTCAGTCATCAAAGTCACATCACAGTAAATACAAACAGTAAGAGTGATTGTGTGTTGTTTTCACATTTGGGAAAGTTTCATTTCAAATGCTGCTGCTGCTGCCAGTTTTTTAATCTGCCACAAGTCTAATTTGTCTAATCTTCATGGTTCGTCAGATGTGGTGGAAACACAGACGGGAAAAGATCAAAAGGGACTTTTAGTTTCAAGTGTTCTATCGGCCTGCAGTCAGCTTCCTGATGGCCACCAACCGGTCCAGAGCAGTTATTTTGGCTGAACTTGTCTAGTCAAGCAACACTAACCAATGTCTAACAGTTATCCGAGGGTCACTCAAGTAGGACTATCATACTCAAGTATTCAGCTGAAACTACCACAGTTAATTCTACTCAGAGAGAGGAAAAGCCAGAATTTTCTTGTTTGTGTGTGGAACAGTGAGATGAATGGCGGTGGCGCTCTAGAAGGACTCATTTCTGCAGTTTTGTATCCGACTGACTCTTTGCGTTCTCTGTCCAGGCTGTTGGAGGAGGGGAACACAGAAGGAGCCGAGGAGCAGAAACAGAGGATAGAGCAGCTCCAGAGGGAGAGGAGGAAAGTGCTGCAGGACAACAACATGACACACCAGCCACGCTTTTTCAAGTATGCTGCTGATTTCTTGTCTGTGCTCGTGTGCGTCTGTGTGCAATCAGACACAGGGTTTGCACGTCTTTTTCCATGCAGTTGGTCTGTCGCATATCATCAGAGATCACCTCCATTGCAACCATTATGTCACATGTGGTATAATGTGTGTGACTTGGTTTTTAAAAGAACCTTTCACGCCCCGAAAGACCATTCTTACATGAATTACTCGTCCCATTTTACATTGAATTTATGAAGAAAACTTTGTTTTTCTCGCATGTCTCCACTGGGAACAAAGAATTCACGAACAGAGAAAATTCTTGACAAATTAAATTGTCAAAGGGGTCCACTTTTAAAAACAGCAAAACTCTATCAAAACAGTCGTTTACAAACTCTCACATAACCTGTGCAGTCTGATTTATCCATTCATACGCTCAGTACCTCCCAAACACATGCATTTTCACTAAAACTGTAAGATTTTAAACAATTATGAATAAACCGTCTCAGGCACACATGAGCAGGGTGCAGGCTCTGTTTATGCAGCAGTGATTTTAATATTAGGGATTTAGCAAAAATGCATGAACCACTGAGCATACCACTGGATAAATGAGACTTTTGGTGTGTCTCAAATCACATACTTCTGTTAGTACACTTCGATGTAGCATACTATGTGCACTATGTACTTATTGGCATAGTGCGCGAATTTCGACAGGGTAGTGATGTCTCAAACCAAACACAGCTGTTGTGCACTCACCAGAAATGATGGCCGCAAATTAGCTAGTTAGCAAACTAGCATTAGCGTTATCGTTCGCGGTACCAAATCATTACAGACTGCTAAATTAACCTAATAAACATACTGCTGGCTTATACCCGACAACAGTATAGTGGTGCTTAGCGCAAAAAAGACATGTATTATATAATGCAGCGACGTTCACGGTCGCACAGTCCTCGGCCGCCATTTCCAGTTTGAAAAGTGGTCCCTCCCCTTCCGCTACGTAGCCAAGATGGCGACCATTGAGGGCGAGAAGTGTCCATACGTCCACACTCAACTTCTTGACTGTTTTGAGGGCACCATCCGGGTACTCATAGTGCACTGCATTTTTCCATACTTCTCAGTGTGAACGCACTCATGCACTCAAAATATTAAGTGTAAGTACAGAAGTACGTGATTTGAGACACAGCACAGGATTATACTGCACGAGTTGCGTGAGAGTTTGTGATGGGATGGTTTGATATAGTTTTGCTGTTGTTAAATGTGGACCCCTATGACTTCAAGAACGTTTCCTCTTACTCCTCGGATTCTATTCATCATTGTGGTAAAACCCAGAAAATTCAAAATACAACCCTCCCTTACATTCCTAGATGTTTTAAATCAGATGTTTTTAGCATAATGAAAGATGTTATAGACCAGTGGTTCCCAACTGGGGGGTCTCGTGTCCTGAATTAATCTCAAGTGACTCATGAATGCGTCAAGTTAGTAAAAAACACACTTTATTTTGAAGTACAGTGAATTTCCAGCACAGAGCTTTTATTTTGAAGTGCTGTTTCCTGCTGTAGAATGAGTGAATAACGGAGAGATACTTAACAGAGACAGAAAATTAGCCCGACAACACAGTAGAACACTGAATAAATTACACTGTGTGGACCTTGAACTCATGACTACGGAGAAATCTGGACCACATGTCTGGACCAGTTGGGAAACACTGTCACTAAGTTAAGAACCTTTTCTATACTCCTTGAGGCTTGCCCACAGAATATTATTAACATTGTCAAAACAAAAACATACTTTCATGATACCGTTTTTGGATGATTCAAGGTATTACTGATATCAAACATTATTCTGGGAAGTTTTGTAATTTGTTGTATATTTGCATCAGATAAATTAAATTTTCTAATCATTCAAGATGTATCACTCATCGTGTCATTTGTGTTGTGTCGGCAGGAAGTCTAACAACGACACGTGGGTGAGCAACAACACCTACTGGGAGATGCGCAGAGACCCTGGCTTCAGTACAATGGACTTTCCTGTGTTGTGGTGACCTGGATTTAACCAAACCTTTCCACTACAGCTTTTCATAAAGAGGGACGTTTAAAACTGAAATGAGAGCAGCCTGCACGTGTCCTGACCTGGTTAACATAAAATGCTTCATGTCATGGTAACCCAAACCTATTTGGACTTCCTGCTTCCTCTTTCAGGACTGAGCAGAGCCTGTCGAACTTCTGCTGGTTTTGTTTCTGTTGTTTATTACATTTCTCCTGAAGGGAACATTTTCTCCTCTCATTATCATAACTGTAATTTACACAGTGTCAGTGTAGACTAAAGATTCATATCCTCTTGTGCTGTTGCATCTCAGTATTCACCAAAGTGCCTTGTCTTGCAGTGCCTCACACAATCAACTGCTGTAGCAGTTATGCAAAAACACTTTTATTCAGACTGTAAAAACTTCTTTGGATGATGGCAGTATGATTTGTGGACTTCAGTGGAGAGGAAGGGATCAGGGTGGGAAGAAAGATCAAAACCTGTTCAAGTGTGACTCCATCCAGTCAGCATCATGACCCAGGGATTTTCTCATGACTCAAACCAGAAGCTGATCAGAGGTTCTCGTTATAAAAGAGGGACTTCATTCTGTTTTCAGTACGCTGCCTTGTTACGAGTCATGACTGTCATAGGACTGTGGAAAATGTTTATCAATGAGGTAAACAGCAATAATATTCCATGTTCAAAGAAGATAATAAACTGTTCAGTGGCTGGAAGACATATGGTGTGTCACACTTTGTTTTAGTATGTGTAAGAGATAAGCCAAAACAATTTTATTTATACAGCACGAAATCATAAAATTGATCTTGGGACAGTTTTCATACAGATCAGGTCAAGGCCAGACTCTTTTAATTTACACACACAAGACACACAGCTGGAGAAGACATGCAAAGACACAAATAAATGTAAATGTATGTTGTTGTGTCATGTTTAGTTTATGGCTGTAGGTTCTAATCCTCTTAATAATATGTGTTTGTTAAGTACAATGAAGGGGTATTATTATTTTTAATAAATATTAGTAATATTAATTTTGAGATTATGATAAAAGTGTGGAAATATTCCTTTTGATCAACCACTAAAGTTACCTGTGTCAATGTCCAACATTCATGAAAATGAAGTGACTTCTGTAAACACACAACAGTGTGTCTTTATTGTAGAGGCCTAATTCATGTCAACAGAGCAACAGGTGTACAGTGATCAGGCTCAGTCAGACGTATGTTACTCTCTCAGTTGCTATGGACAGGTTATACGAAATGTACAAACAGAGGCATAAATATCAGAACAGCGGCCGTCATTCCATTTCAAATCTGTTTCATAGTTGTTTAAAACACAGTGTTCAGCTCGTTCACTATTGTTTGGCTCCCCTGCGTTCCAAAAGACAAAGTCCACTGCAGACCCATCAGACCACATCCACCTGTCTTCTTTGTGGAGGTCACTCAGTCCGATCCAGGTCCTTCCCTGAGCAGGGTCAAAGTTCTTGATCAGAGATTTGACAAAATTCTCTTCATCTTGACTGTGGATGGACACCAGGTTGGCTCCCTCTGACACACAGTGGAGCTCTGCATCAGCCCAGGTGAAACGTGTGGAGATGTACTTGTAGCAGCGGCCGTTGAAGCTGAACCAGAACATGGGACAGTTGCCACGCTGTAGCTTCACATCAGGAGAAGACACAGCACCCAGAGCCAGACCAAACAACAAGAGGAGCGAGACCATGTTGGCGTCTCTGTGTCACAGGAGCAGGATGAGGGGTCGTATGTTGGCTGGAGTTGATCTGCACCGCTGGATGGGATCAAGACCCTGAAGGAGAGAGGTGGCAGGCTGCTTTCTTTTACATGCTTCAGAGACGGTGTCTGCACTGTTGGCACAATATTATTGGTCAACTGAACTTGGCAAACACTTTCAGCTGTACACAACCACACAGTAACTCAACATGAGCCAAGAAAACACCACCAGCACCTGGACATGTCACATAAAAGTCTATATAAACATTTCCACTTGCATTTTACTCTCAGAGCCTGTGGTTAATCAAATATTCACATGCTGATAGACACTGTACTGGTGACTGCAACAGCTGTTACACCTGTGCTGTTCCCATATCTATCTATTACACACAGACTGGAACAGACATGGAAAAATACTGAAATAACTGAAGTCAACACAAACAAGCAGGTGATAAATCTGTGGAATAAAATGCAGTCATGTTTATTGTTATTATTACATTACAGAATGAAGGGGACAGAAAACTTTTATTATTAGATATGAAAATGTTTCTTTTGTGAATACCCAACATTAGCAGAATGAATGTTGATTAAATAACCTCTGTACACACATAAAGTTTACATTTATAGCTTTATTTTGGAGTTCCAATGCATTCACACAGGGCAAAACACAGTTTAACTTTACACAGTCATGACAACGGCTGATAAAACACTAAATAAACGCTCCTGCTGGTTTCCTGTCCATCACAGCATGCAACACCAGAGGAAAGAGAAGAGCCTCCTCACACTGACCTGCTCTTCTGCTGCCCTCAAGTGGCCACAAAACATAACAACAAGTACTTTATGTTCCAGCATTGCAGTTTCAGACCACAGATATCTTTTCTTCTTAACAATTAACTTCTAATTGTTGATCCTCTGAACGTGGCACATGTAACTTTAAAGATAAGAAATAGCACAGTGTTCCTCTTACAAATAAAAAGACAAATGCATAGAAATAAAACAAAGTGTTGCTTATTTCAACACTCAGGAGTGTTGCAGCTACAACAGTCTATGACCAGTAGTTCATGATGGCTGTATTACAGTCAGCAGCTTTACTTGTGCTACTGTTACAGTGGCTTAGTCTTATAGCAAAATGCTGAATTATTGTTTGGCTGAATGCTTAACTATGCTTAGTTGTTGTGAGCACAGTGTTCATATTCTCTATAGTTGTCTGGCTGTCCTGTATTCCAAAAGGTAAAGTCCACTGCAGACCCATCAGACCACATCCATCCTCCTTCCTTCTGGGTGTCCAATCCAGGTCCTTCCTTGAGCAGGGTCAAAGTTCTCGATCAGAGATTTGACAAGAAATAAATGTTCACTATTCATTAACAGTCATTGAACTCTGGCCTGGTCCGGAGAGCACTATTTGTTTTGCTACATAATCATATTTTTACTGCATCGTAGCAATGCTTATTAACATTATCACAGTGTCAAACAAAAAGGCCTGAGCTCTAACAGAAAGAAATACAGCGTATACGATCTCCCTCAATGATTGTATGATACAGGCAAATCTAATTCTGACACGTATTTCATTGAAAAAACAAGAACTTTTCAATCCAATGTGCCCTTCACATGCCCTTCGGTCGATGTCACTAACATCACTGTGCAAGTAATTTATCAGAGGCCGCCACAGATCTATAAAAGTGTTGTCATTTTCTTTCTTTTTTACTCTGAGCTTTTTAATGAAATAAATGAAAGATTTCTGTGAGTCCAAGCATCTTCCTTTAGATAATCCACAGCTTAACAAATATTGTGTTTTAAAGCTGTACTAATATGGCTGGCAATACATGGACCAGAGCTCCAAAAGCAATGTATGTATTGTACTGTATAAACCAAATGTGAATTTGTCTATAAGTTATTTTTTTATTATGCCTTTTTTAATTTATTACACAAGTTGTGGGGTCCCTCAAGGGTGTGTCTCAGGGCCACTTTTTTCCTGCTGAACATTAATGATATAAAGGTGGTCTGTTCTTCTGACCTGTTTCTCTATGCAGACAATTCAGCTATTCTGGTGTCTCATTAAGATTCAGCAAGAGCCTCACACTTTTGGGACTCGGCTGTCTAATAACAAGCTGTGTCTTCATTTAGGGAAAATAGAGGCCATCTTTTTGGATTCAGAATAAAACTAGGAAAGACAGCAGAGATGACAGTAAAGGAAGGCTAAGGATACTATTACTGCTATTTAAGATATACATTATATAAACATCTATCAAGGCCCTCACTAAAATCTGCCAAAAGACAAAATTGTTGGCAAGAAAATCAGAGTGATTGAATACATCAATGCTTAAGATGTTAGCAGGGGCATTCGTTTAATGTCACTTTGGCTATGCTGCCACCTCCTGGCTTATCAGTACACCACAGCACATAAAGACACTCAACAATGCTTATCAGTATTATCGCAGTATAAAACAAAATAGGCCTGAGCTATAACAGAGACGAGGACGAAAGAAAGAAAGAAAGAAAGAAAGAAAGAAAGAAAGCATCTGTGTCAGGAGTCAGATCTGCTTCACATGATCAAAGACCAGGCGTCATTGCAGGGCTCAGTCAACTAAATCACATTATATGATTAAAACAAAATAGACACTGATTCATAAACAAACCAAGAGCTCTACAGTACATCTACGCTGCAGGACGCAAGACGACACTTGACAAATGTATAGGTCCATATTAATCACAGTACAGTGTAAAAACGAAATGAAAACATCATAGTTCAGCGACAAATGTGCACGGACTATGTTTGGATAAAAATTAACGACAACTCTGAAATAAAAACAAGGAAATTATAGACAAGAAATTAATGTTCACTGCTGATTAACAGTCATTGAACTCTGGCCTGTTCCGGAGAGCACTATTTGTTCTGCTACATAATTATATTTTTACTGCATCATAGCAATGCTTATTAACATTATCACAGTGTCAAACAAAAAGGCCTGAGCTCTAACAGATAGAAATAAAGTTTATAGACTTTCCCATTATAACTATAGGATACAGGCAAATCTACTTCTGACATGAATTCCACAGAAAAACTAGGAAGCTTTCAATCCAGCGTGCCCTTCACTTGCCCTTCAGATGATCATCACCGGGGCAAGTAATTTATCACTTTTTAATTGACACCGTTCAGCCAATCAGAGACGAGTATTCACCCAGACCATTCTATGATTTTTTATACCATATTACTTTTTATTTCTCTGGTAAGTAACCATGGTATAAGCGGGATAATGTTTTTGCATGTAATGTATTATCTCATACTTGTAGCTCTTTATTTGTTATAAAGAACAAGAGAATACGAGGCCTGAATGCATTCTTCCCAAACATCTTCATCATAAACATTATGACGGTTCTTTTCCTATTGCTTCACATGTCTTTCACTGTGTTCATTACAGCTTTGTTAGCTATTCTGAAAATATGAAATACAGCTTTTATTGTGAAATGGATTATAAATACCTTGATGGGTCCAAGAAAAACCACATCCTGCATTAACTATACTAAGTTAAGTAAGTGACGGAGACGTAATGATATTGTCATCATTGAACAATCATTTTATTCATGAGTAGAATCATAGATGAGAAAGTACATAATGCAGTCTTCATGTATTATCACAGAGCAAGGGGTGGAAAGTTACTGAGTTCAGTCAGTTATAACCGTCTTGGTTGCTAAGGACAAACTCTGCGAGATGCACAAACAAATGTTAATGCATGAGAACATGAATAATCATTCCATTGCTGTTCTACACCAAGGTTAGTGTGTACACAATCTTCATGTCCTCCAGAGTTGTTTGGCTCTCTTGCTCTCCAAAAGGTAAATTTGACAGGGCAACCATCAGACCACATCCATCCTCCTTCCTTCTGGGTGTCGCTGAGTCCAATCCAGGTAAATCCCTGAGCAGGGTCGAAGTTCTTGATCAGGGATTGGACAAAATTCTGTTCATCCAGACTGTAGATAGACACCAGGTTGCTTCCCTCTGACACACAGTGGAGTTCTGCATCAGCCCAGGTCATACGTGTGGCGATGTACTTGTAGCAGCGCCCGTTGAAGCTGTACCAGAACATGGGACAGGCGCCACGCTGTAGTTTCACCTGATGGACGCCTGAAGGAGACACAGCACCCAGAGCCAGACCGAACATGAACAGGAACAAGAGCATGTTGGTGTCGGAGTCTTTGTCTAAGTCTTCGTAGAACGTGATCTGCACTGTTGGATGTTATTGAGAATCTTTCAGAGACAGCTGAAAGGCCACTTTCTTTTATATGCTTCAGAGAGGGTGTCTGCACTGCTGGTGTGATGTCACAGGTCAAAACCACTGGGGAAACACTTTTACCTGCACACAACTACACAGTATCTGAATATGAGCCAAAAATGAAGACAATTTACAGGACATTGTAAAATTATTAGCTCATTATGTACTAGAATGAAAACAACACAGTCACATGTGAAGTGTGTTATTGAGGAGTGTTTGGATAAAAATTAACCAGGACTCTGACATGAAAACAAGGAAATAACAGACAAGCAATAAATGTTTACTATTTATCAACAGTTGTTGAACTGTGGCACGTTCAGGAGAGCTCCAGTGTTTGTTGTTTAATCATATTGTCATTGCATCACAACAATGCTTATCAATATTATCACAGTATAAAACAAAATAGGCCTGAGCTATAGCAGAGACGAGGACTCCAGGAACCATTTAGTCCAATGTAGGCTACCTTTAGTGCTTTGGATCAAGTCACCTAGATTATGGGAAAACTGATTTATCAGAGGCCATCAGAGATCTATAAAGATATTGTCAGTTCCTTTGACTTTGGTCCGAGTTTTATTTGTTCTTAAAAAGTGCAACGGTGGCATAATCACAGGAAACGTGAACACAATCACTGATCTCAGACATTGCATCGCACATTTTACTGCCATGGCTGTAAAAACAAAAGGGACGTTACAAATCAGGAAATGATTACATTAAAAATAGTACATGTGGCAGTGTAGGCTTCAAAGTCGGGTTTTTGCTGGTAATGCGGGGTTTATATCTGTTGTTTTCTATCATTTACATGTTGCTGTTTTATACAATTAGGCGGCACCGTCAATAAGCAGGTACTTGTTAAGAAAGTTTAGATGGCGACGACTGAATGAAGGGTGCTATACTATGCTTGCTGTTAACTAATATTTTATTGTATGTGCATCCAGTTGAAGTAAATGGCACTTGCTGAACATTTTGCCGTTCTTCTATTCATCAGCCAACACTACAATATCCTCGCTCTGCAGGCCCTGTTTTTTGAACCAGTTGACGCAGATTTTGCAGCACTTAATAACTCACAGTGCTCTGTCGTTAAGACTGCATCTGTCTATTCAGTGTGTATTATTATGTGGCTGTAGTTGGTGTTGCGAGAGATGTCAAAGTACTGTGCAATCTGCTCTGAGTTAGGCCGCACCCTGTGTTCACTTTAAGACAGCAACTTGTCGTGATTTAGTCGGAGCTGTGACTCAAGACTAATGTCCATCTCCGATTATTTCCCCAAATCTGATCTTTCTGCCTAGACTGTTCTCATCCATGTTTGAAGTGACACATATGAAAGTGGCCTAGACCTAATTGGGAAAAGTCTGATTTCTGTGTCCTCGCTACTATGAAAAAAACAGATCTGTGTCACATGTGAGCAAAAAAAAAAAGAAAAATCACATTTAAGCCACGTTTGCATGTAAAGTGGACGTAGCCTTCTTCTCTGCAGTGTGAGTTCACTTTGCATCTGTGTTCACAAACGCTCAGTGACCATTAAAGCCTTTTGGACGATTAAAGAGTCTGTACCTGAAAGTTTTGTGTTCTGGGGACAAAATGCAGCCACGCTGTTTATACAAGCTGCAGCACATTTCGTTTTGAGCAGAATCATCAGTGTCTTATTTCCACTTCCTCCTCATGATGTTTCTTGGCATCTCCTGACAATATAAGGACTGTTGGACTGAATTAGGCTATAATATCCAAGATACAGGTCCAAGAAGAGCTATATCTTGTGTGAAAAAAGTCAAGTACGTGATAGTGTAAAGTGGTGGGCTTGACGATAGAAGAAACACCGTTTACCTGTCTGACCTCCTCCACACCTATACCCCGCCCTGGAACCTATGGTCCTCAGACACGGGCCTGCTCTCCACCTCTCACACCCGCCTGTGAACTTTTGGTAACAGAACATTTTGTGTTGCCGCCCCCACCCTCTGGAGCTCCCTCCCAGCAGAGATTCACAAAGCCCCATCTCTGGACGTTTACAAAAACCTGCTAAAAACCCATTTGTTCACCAAGGCGTATGGCCTCTAGTCAGCTCATGTTTTTCATTTTCATTGTCATTTCTATTTATTTATTTATTTGTGTATTCTTACTCTGTAAAGCAACCTTGGGTAACTTGAAAGGTGCTGTATAAATCCAAGCTGTTATCATTTAATATTGTGGTGGAAATCTAAAAGTATTTTGAACGTCTATAAAAGACACAGCGACATTATCATCAAACAATCCATTTTATTCATAAGTAGGGTTATATATGAGAAAGCACAAACACACATTTGCATCTTTATCATGCAGTTTCAATGCATTACGACAGAGCAGCAGGTGGAAAGTCACTGAGTCCTTCTCAGCTGCTAACAAATTTTGCGGAATACACAAACAGAAGCGAATGCATTATGACACTGATGGTCATTCCATCTCCGATTTGAGCCAAAGTTGACGTGTCCACAGTGTTCACGTCCTCCAGCGTTGTCTGGCTGTCTCACATCCCACAAGACAAAGTTGACTCTAGACCCATCGGACCACGTCCATCTGCCTTCTCTGTGAATGTCAGTGAGTCCAATCCAGGTCCATCCTTTGGCATGGTCAAAGTTGCTGATCAGGAATCTGACGAAATTGTGTTCATCCAGACTGTGGATGGACGCCAGGTTGGCTCCTTGTCTCACACAGTGGAGTTCTGCATCAGCCCAGGTCATACGTGTGGCGATGTACTTGAAGCAGCGGCCGTTGAAGCTGTACCAGAACATGGGACAGGCGCCACGCTGTAGCTTCACCTGATGGACGTCTGAAGGAGACACAGCACCCAGAGCCAGACCGAACATGAACAGGAACAAGAGCATGTTGGTGTCGGAGTCTTTGTCTAAGTCTTTGGAGAACGTGATCTGCACTGTTGGATGTTATTGAGAATCTTTCAGAGACAGCTGAAAGGCCACTTTCTTTTATATGCTTCAGAGAGGGTGTCTGCACTGCTGGTGTGATGTCACTGCTCAAAACCACTGGGCAAACACTTTTAACTGTACACAACTACACAGTATCTGAATATGAGCCAAAAAAATGAAGACAATTTACAGGACATTGTCAAATTATTAGCTCATTATCTACTAGAATGAAAACAACACGGTCACATGAGAAACGTGTGTGAGGAGTGTTTGGATAAAAATTAACCAGGACTCTGAAATGAAAACAAGGAAATAACAGACTATTTATCAACAGTTGTTTGGACCAAGTCACCTAGATTACGGGAATACTGATTTATCAGAGGCCATCAGAGATCCATAAATATGTTATCAGTTCCTCTGACTTTGGCACTAAAATTCTTACTGGAAAAATCCTTAACAAGATGAGGAAACCTGGTATATGATGCTGTGCTAAACTACAGATAGTCAGTGGTGTCTATAGTGTGAAGTCTGTGTGGATATTAAAGGTTCAGCTACACATTTCTGTAGTGGCCCCGGTATTATTTGGTTTTAAAAAGTGCAGCAGTAGCATAGTCACAGGACACGTGAACTCAATCACAGGTGCAAAAGGGTGCTGCAAAGGGTGCTTTAATCAAGGAGATGTTGGTGACAACGAGTGATTGGATTCTGTCTTTAAAGGTGAGTGTTTACATGCAGAGACAAAGACCGATTTATCAGAGGCCATCAGAGATCCATAAATATGTTATCAGTTCCTTTGACTTTGGCACTAAACATATTTCTGTAGTGGTCCCTGTATTATTTGTTTTTAAAAAGTGCTACAGTAGCATAATCACAGGACACGTGAACACAATCACTGATCTCAGACACACTGCATCACACATTTTACTGCCATGGCTATAAAAACAAAAGGGACGCTACAAATCAGGAAATGATTACATTAAAAATCGTATACGTGGCAGCATAGTTTTCCAATATCAGGGTGTCCACTGGTACCTTTGGGGGCTTCTGATGGTTTGAATCATCACACTGAGTCCTGTTTTTACTTTTTATTTTTATTTTCCTGATACAGTATAGTAACAGTCAGCGCAGATACTGCAGCAGTGACTAACTGGCATTGTTCTCTTTCTATTAGACTGTATCTGCCTATTCAATGATCAACATACATGGCTTTAGTTGTGAGACAGATCTAAATACAAGAGATGTCATGTGCATAGAACAGACAAACATAATACAGTGACAGTAATCAGTTGAGGTTGTAAACATATATAAAGAATGAATCAGTAAGGGTGTTAGTAACTTCCAGGTGTCTACAAACAGGTAGAGTCCGAGCCACGTGACCTCCTCTTAAAATGTAGGCCTGGGAAGAGGACAGGCTACGCAACAACAGGGGAAACTGATGCACACCTTGCATGCAGATAAGAGACTGAAACCAGTAAAAAGAGGGAGCGAGAGAAACTGAATCTCCTGAAGGATGAAGATCCAGAGCCAACACATGTTCGGCAGGACAAACATGACTGTAACTATCAGACAAACATGACTGTAACTATCAGACAAACATGACTGTAACTATCAATACTATAGACTACTATACTATGAGGTTTTTTCATGATTTTGGACGACATACTATACTATGAGGTTTTTTCATGATTCTGTACGACATACTATACTATGAGGTTTTTTCATGATTTTGGACGATATGCTATACTATGACTTTTTTTTTAATATTTTGGACAACATACTATACTATGACTTTTTTTCATGATTTTGGACGACATACTATACTATGACTATTTTTTCATGATTTTGGACGATATGCTATACTATGACATTTTTTCATGATTTTGGACGACATACTATACTATGACTTTTTTTTTAAATATTTTGGACGACATACTATACTTTGAGGTTTTTTCATGATTTTGGACGACATACTATACTATGACTTTTTTTTAAATATTTTGGACGACATACTATACTATGACTTTTTTTTAAATATTTTGGACAATATACTATACTATGACTTTTTTTTTAAATATTTTGGACGACATACTATACTATGAGGTCTTTTCATGATTTTGGACGACATACTATACTATGACTTTTTTTTAAATATTTTGGACAACATACTATACTATGACTTTTTTTCATGATTTTGGATGACATACTATACTATGACGTCTTTTTCATGATTTTGGACGACATACTATGACGTCTTTCATGATTTTGGACGACATGCTATACTATGACTTGTTTTCATGATTTTGGACGACATACTATGCTATGACTATTTTTCATGATTTTGGACGATATGCTATACTATGACTTTTTTCATGATTTTGGACGACATACTATACTATGACTTTTTTTTAAATATTTTGGACGACATACTATAATATGAGGTCTTTTCATGATTTTGGATGACATACTATACTATGACTTTTTTTCATGATTTTGAACGACATACTATACTATGACTTTTTTTTTAAATATTTTGGACAACATACTATACTATGACTTTTTTTCATGATTTTGGACAACATACTATACTATGACATTTTTTCATGATTTTGGACGATATGCTATACTATGACATTTTTTCATGATTTTGGACACCATACTATACTATGACATTTTTTCATGATTTTGGACAACATACTATACTGTGACTTTTTTCATGTTTTTGGACGATATGCTATACTATGACATTTTTTCATGATTTTGGACGACATGCTATATCATCTGTTCCTTGTCCCATTGTCCACATTTCATCAAAATCCGTCGGCGAAAACATAACCTCCTTGGCGGAGGTAATTATTACATTTAATGATTCTTTAAGACTGAGACTAAACTGTCAGACAGACGATGAAAGAATAAGCAATTGTCTGGAAGTTAAGGCAAAATAAAAAAGTTTAAAATTTATATTTAAAGGCATAATATGTGTTTTTTGTTTGTTTTGTTGTTGTAGTTTTAACATTAAAACAGAATTCTAATCAACAGCTTAAAAAAAAAAAGTACCTTTATAACTTTGCTGTTGGTTTCCAGTCTCTTAAATAGATGCTTCATTTCACTGATTTCCTCTTCTGCTGCCCTCAAGTGGCCACAAGACATAACAACCAGTACCTTCACATCACAGCTTCAAACCACAAACTTGTTTTCTTCTATAGGACACCTTTCCACATTGCTGAGGCTGTCAACATGGCAAATTAACTTTTGTCACCTCAAAGTTACACAGAAGTCACTGAATTTATGAATAATACTCTTATAATGTTGAGTGGTTTAAGTTTGTGAACAAAAAAAACTCTAACATAGAGTGATGGCGTAGCCTCAAGAAACATTTCCTGCACAATAAACTGACTTGTTTAGTCTTTAGAATTTACATCCACGTAAAATAAAATACTTAAATGGCTCAAGCAAGTTTGCTGTAACAAAAACATCTTTAAAGGCGAGTGTTTAAATGCAGGGACACAGACTAAGCTGGTCATAAGATGACAGTTCTGTTTAAAAGTGGGTCTTCGTCACAGCTCTGTTGCACATCCATGCTGCAGGACTCAATGTAACATTTGTCTCTTAAAAATGTATTATGAAATAATTATCTATATTATTTGCCAGAACCGAAGCATCATAGTCCAATAAAAAAACACGTGTGGTGAGTTTAAAAATTAAACAGAAATTAAATGAAAACAGGGCAGTCAAACACAAGCCATATGTACCTCTCCCTCCATGACCATATTATTCAGGCAAGTCCTCCCAAAATTCCCGTTATCTTTCAGTTCAATGTGCCCCTTGTCCTTTGAACTAAGTCCTTTTATTTTGGCAGTGAGCTTTTCATTGGAAACCCCCTCCAAAACTCCTGATACCACTGTGCTACACTCGTAGATTCTCATGGATCTATTTAAATTGTATTGTACACATGTTCGCCCGGACCCTAACAGATATTGTACTTTTAACTTGTATTAATCTGGGTGGTGATACATGGACCACAACTCCAAAAACAATGCATGTATGATCCAGCTGTCAATTTACACTTAGTATACAAAAGGGATCTAACGGATCAGGTTTGATCTGTGCTGTCTGTGAAAATATCCCATATTGTAGCTCATATTACAGTTATGTAAGTGATTCTGAAAGTATTAAATACAGATTTTGTTCAATGTGAAATGAATTATAAATATGTTGCTAGGTTCAAAAAGTGTCATATCCCATGTTAACTTATCAAGTTTTGAAGTTTAGCCTTTTACATTAACACAGGTCAGTGTAAAGTGGTGGGCTTGAAGCTGTTTGTGGAAATTAAAATGTAGCCTACTTTGATCTTGTGTGAACGGCATAATGTTAATCAAATCATCAAACAGTTCCTTTTTTAGTTTATTCACGAGAGTCATTCAGTACATTCACTTTGACATTTGTTCTTCTTTATGCAGGCTTAATGCTTTACTACAGAGCAACAGGTGGAAAGTCACAGAGTTGACTCAGATACAACCTTCTTGTTTGCTATGGACAAATTGTGCGAGACGCACAAACAAAAGTGAATGTCTGAGAACACTGATGGTCATTCCATTTTAATTCTGTGCCAAGGTTGAGGTGTCCACAGTTTTCCCGTCCTCCAGCGTTGTCTGGCTGTCCTGTGGCCCAAAAGACAAACTTCACTGCAGACCCATCAGACCACATCCAACTGCCTTCTTTGTGGACATCACTGAGTCCAATCCAGGTCCATCCTTCAGCAGGGTCAAAGTTCTTGACCAGGGATTTGACAAAATTGTGTTCATTCAGACTGTGGATAGACACCAAGTTGGCTCCCTCTGACACACAGTGGAGTTCTGCATCAGCCCAGGTCATACGTGTGGCGACGTACTTGTAGCAGCGGCTGTTGAAGTTGAACCAGAACATGGGACAGGTGCCACGCTGTAACTGCCCTTGATGGTCATCAGATGAAGACACAGCACCCAGAGCCAGACCGAACAAGAAGAGGGACAAGAGCATTTTGGAGTCTCTCTGAGTCTTCAGAGAACGTGATCTGCACTGTTGGATGTTATTGAGAATCTTTCAGAAACAGCTGAAAGGTCACTTTCTTTTATATGCTTCAGAGAGGGTGTCTGCACTGTTGGCGAGATATTATTGGTCAAAACCACTTGGTAAACACTGTCACTGGCACACGACTACACAGTATCTGAACATGAGCCAAAAAAGACCACCAGCTCACCCAGAGACGTCACATAAAACCTATAATTTATTCATTTCAGTCAAATGTTGACATAGTAAAACGCTGCTTTAGAAAAGACATGTGGCTTCAGCTTCAGGTTGAGGGGACACGAGGGGAGACGTATTGCTTTGTGGTTGACTATTTTTTTCATTTACAACTGATAAATAATAACAACATACCAAACATGGGCATGTATTTACACATCAACAATATTACAATAGTACAAAGCCTTCAGTGTGTCCTCTCTTGCATTGTGAACTTTTGTATTTTTTTTTGTTTTAACATGCAAACAGGTTTTAAACAACATTGCTTTTAAAAAAAACGTAACTTTACACAGTCATGACAACGGCCGATAAAACACTAAATATACCCTCCTGTTGGTTTCCTGTTCATCACAGCATTTGACACCAGAGGAAGGAAGAGCGTCCTCACGCTGACCTGCTCTTCTGCTGCCCTCTAGTGGCCACAAAACACAAGTAGTTTTATATTCTAGCGTTGCAGCTTCAAACCACAAACATCTTTTCTTTTCAAGATCGCGCCTCCACATTGTTGAATCTCTGAACATGGCACATGAACTTTTGTCACCTCAAAAATACATAAATAAACAATATCTTACAATAAATAAGTAATACGGCACAATTATTCTGCTCTTTGAACACAATGAGCAGAGGTGTGTTTGTGCATGTGTGCGTCATGTACAGGTTAATCGTAAAAATGACAACCACAAGGCCTTTCTGTGACACCGAATATGAACAGACCATGGCGCTTTATCAGCTCTAGCAGTCCAAGACTCACTGACGGGGGGGAATCCACTCTTACAATTTACAAATGTTATTCTTACAATCTTGAAGGTTTTATGAAATATTTGTGGATATGAATAAATCCTGGATGGGAACAACCTCCAGAATGACATATGTAACGCTTTCCTAAAAATGGACTTCTTTAGTATTTGTTTAAATGTTACACCGACATCATGTCAAATACTTAAAGGGACAGTTCACCCCTAATTAAAAATAAATGTTTTTCCTCTTTCTAGATTGTTCTGATGTGACTTGCCAAGTGTTCGAGGTATCGGAGTCGTAGAGATGTCTGCCTTTGTTTGATTATAATGGAACTAGATGTCACTTGGCTTCTAGTGCTTAAAGGAGAAAAAAAAACATCTGAAAAACTCAAAAGCAGTGTCTCTTTCCAGAAATCATGACCCAGTTACTTAAGATTTTCTTCCTACCAACTACACAGCCGTATAATTGCGCAGAGGGAAGCATCTACTCTTGGATGAGAGGCTTGTGCTCGTGACAGCGTGTAAAAATTATTGGCGTCCCCCACGGCTGAGCTGTAATGTTGGCTAGCTCAGTGGTGCTAGGTGAGCTAGTATTAGATGCACGCTTCCTTCTACTCACAACAAGGTCTGTGGATTATCTTGAGTGACTGGGTCGAGATTTCTGTAAAGAGACATTGCTGCTGAGTTTATCAAGTGTATTTTTTTGCCGCTTTGAGCACCACAAGCCGAGTGCCATTTAGTTCCATTATATTGGAAAGAAGGCAGACATCTCTACAGCCAATATCTCCAACACTCGGCAACTCACACCAAAACAATCTTGACTGATAAACAGCACTACATGTAAGAAGAAAAATATGTATGTTTGATTTTGGGGTGAACTGTCCCTTTAAATGGCTCTCGCAAGCTTTCAATTGAATTAATAAATTTGGGTGACTGTGACAGTGATGACAAAAATGGCTCCGCATTCAGTGTCAGGGCATCTACATGATGTGTTGGTGACCACAACAGGTTAGAGTCTGTCTTTAAAACGAGCTTTTAATGCACAGACGGAAACCAAGCTGCTCATGACACACAAATCATATTCAAAAGTGAGTCTTCACCTATAGGTCATCTCTGATCTTTTTGAACCAAAGATGTTTTTGGCACTGAAGCAGTTCGGGGAAATCCCGGCCCTCTCTTCACCATTTGATTCATTATGATCTGTGGGATAAAGCAGCTCTGTACTCTGAAAGGCTTAGTGTTGGAATGATGATAAAAACTTGTGGCATCGTTTCTACTGTATTGCACTTTACCCCCCGTGTTTTTATAGCTATCCAAACAATGCAAGACATGCACGCTACATAGCATTTAGGAACCTTGCCTTTGGATGTTTCCTCCTACTAAGCAGAAATGTACCACTGAAGCGACTGGCTATGCATGAACAGATACAGGGCGGGGACAAAATAACACAAACACTAATACGGTCTGCCAGATTTGATGCTGTTATTGTAAAGGCTGCGTTTCTTGTCTGACTTTGTATGCATCATCATCACTCATGTCATTTGTGAGTGATTCCCCTCATCCCATGCTGCATTTCCTTCAGACTGACATTAGCAGCGCAGCAGGCTGGTCCCTCAGTGATTTGAATAACAAATAGATGTTTTTCACATCATGCCATGTCAACAGGGAATTTGTCTTGAGGATTTGCTTGGCTCAGAAAGGATCATTTTTCCTGCCAATAAGTAGGTGGAGAGCCAAAATAATAAGAACCAATGTTAGAGTGATAACTGTAATGCAGCTTGTGCCCTTGTGCTTCCATTATTCTGTCCACACCCTGTGTTGGTTATCACAGACAGTTTAAAACAACGACCACCTCTGAATGAAGTGATATTTTCAGTCAGTAAGAATAAATGTCAAAACCTCCTCATGATCATGATTTTGTTGAATACAGCTATTGTTTTTTAAAACAAATGTCTGTGCTGCTTGACTTCTCTTTTGACGTAATGTAACTCAAGGATTTCAAAAGGAAAAATAGCTCTGTGATAGGGCTGTGTTTCCATAGCAACCCCGGGGGTGAGTGGGATACCATCGCACACCCTGAAATCAGTCATCACGATGTCAGAAAGCATTTCTGTGAGGAGTCTGATCTGCTTTACATTATCACAGACCAGGCGTCCTCCCAGGGCTCATTCAAGGAAATCAGATTCTGTGGTTAAAAAAAAAAAAACACTCTACAGTACATCTATGCTGCAGGACTTAATGCGACGTTTGGCACTGAAAAATGTATAGGTCCATATTATATACAATGTAAAATTATCAATATCTATTCACACAAAAACATCATAGAGTAGAGTGCATGAGGAGTGTTTGGCTAAAAGTCAACCAGGACTCTACACTGCCAACACAGAGAACCAAAAACTGTTCACTATTCATAAACAGTTTTTGATCTCTGGCACGTTCAGGAGAGCTTTAGTGTTTTCAATGTCAGAGTCAGTCAATTAAAACCTCTCACAATGCTTCCTTCAGATGCCAGATACTGTTAATGCCGCACCTTTTGTCACTCGCTGGCGCCGCACGGACGGAGCCTCAGTGAGAAAAGGTGAAAATGTGTCGGCATATTAAAGTGTTGTACTGCCTCAGCCCTGGTTGCTGTTTGCGTTACATAATACGCTACCACACAATAACCAAAAAAAGCTCCACATCATACACCTAAATAACTATGGCATGTATCCTGGATATACATGCAGCACGGGGCAGGTATGTGATATGCAGATGAACTCAAAGGAGACTATCGATGGGGCAGAGATCGTGGCCATCAGGTTATAAACACATCTAACTCCTCTACAGATGGTTTTGTGTTTGTAACTGAAATGATGAAGAGGCTATCAAGTCCTTGTTGACCTCCCGGGGGGTGGACGAGACTTGAAAGACAGAAATAAAGGAACATTCCACCTGCTAAACAGGCTCATAAATAACCAAAATCACAAGAACAAAAACAGGGGCATATTCAGTCCAATAGATACTGTACAAACTAATTACAGCTTCCTCTTCTCTCCGTCTCAGCTTGGCAAATCTCCATTTTGCTGCGCAGAATCTCCTCCTGTAGACGGTTCGCAAAGCGTGTGCAGACTTCAATCCTTTATAAACACATGTTCGGTGTTATAAAGCCTTTAGAGAACAGGCAGCTCTGTGTCTTCGTGGGTTTCCTCAGAACACATGGCACCTTATTGTCCACTTGGCACCACTGCTGGTGGTGTGATTTTGTTGCGGTGTATGTGTGAGTGTGTGGCATTCTGCTGTGCAAAGCGTCACACATACTCGGTGCTCGCATTTCCACTGCGCGGTGTCCAGTGTGTTTGTGTATGTGTGTCTATGAGGGTATGTGTGTGTGTGTGTGTGTGTGTGTGCGTCTTTAAGCACGTGGCTCCAGCTTGTGTGACAGTTCAAAAAGCGTCTGTTGATTGTCGATAATGTGCAGGTATTGAACACTCGCCCTCAACTCCGCACTGTCGACCCCGATTACCTCGTTGCCTAAGAGACAGACATAAAACATGCACATTAGTCACACATAGAAGAGTTTTCTCTGCTGGAAAACACACACGTTCACACACATTTGGAACAAACACAGACTGTATTATGGCCATATAAAGAGAGTAAAAGACTGTCTGGAAATGGTTGCTTAGAAACTGTAAGAGAAAACGGAGTGGTACAGGTGCAGTGCACAAACTCAGCTGCAGGTGGCGGTAGAGCCCTCACAATGAATGGATCCATCACTACTTAAATCAGAATCTGGTTTATTGCAAGCAATTTGTCTTGGTGTGTTGGTGCATACCATAGTAAGACAAAATGAAATTAACTGGAGATACCACCTAGTGGTTGAAAGCCTCCGCCAACCAGTCAAGTTACACTTTTCATCCACATTTATCAGACTCATATGTAGCCATGACAGTAAGCAATGCTTTAAATGTGGATGTTGCTGCAAAGATGCTACAAAATTTAAAACATTGATGCTTCGAACACATCTTCAACTTGGCAGCACAACAGATCTGTGCAATCAGCACAGTTTCAAGGTGGACACCCCAGATTACTGTCACCAGTTTAGTATGTGACCAAATGCCTCTCCTTCTGTTCCTGACTTAAAGGGATAGTGCACCCAAAAATGAAAATTCAGCCATTATCTACTCACCCATATGCCGAGGGAGGCTCAGGTGAAGTTTTAGAGTCCTCACAACACTTGCGGAGATCCAAGGGGAGAGGGGGTAGCAACACAACTCCACCTAATGGAGGCTTATGGTGCCCCAGATTCAAATTCTACAGTGAGGCTAAAAACAGAGTTCAAATGACGTTTTTCCAAACAACTTTTTAGGTCAGGGCTTCAGGACACTTGGATCACTACAGACGAGCAGTATGGAGATATTTTGTGGTTTCAATTATGTGTTTTTGGACGTTTGAATCTGGGGCGCCGTAAGCCTCCATTAGGTGGAGTTGTGTTGCTACCTCGTCTCGCCTTGGATCTCCGCAAGGGATGTGAGGACTCTAAGGCCCAATCCCAATACACCCCTTAACCCTACCACTTGCCCCCCTCCGTTTTGCGCGTTCACGCATAGGGGTAGGGATGTCCCGATTCTCATTGAGGCAGAGGGGAAGGGCGGAGTGCTAGGGCTATATGGCCCTCCAAACGGAGTTTTTTCAGAGGCACACTTCAAAGCGAGTGCTATGAGAAATCTCCCAGAATGCCTTGTGAATCACCGGCAAGATGGCAGGGAAGGCTTCAGAGGCAATGAAAGAAAACCATAAATGTAAGTATTTTCTAAACTAAAGATTTAAAGACTACATTTGTTCTAACAAACATAACAAAAAAAATCGCTAGTTGTGAGGTTTCCCTGGCAACATACTCGTCACGTCTTTTTATGACGTCACTGACGACTAATGATGACGTTTCCGGGTATGAAGGGTTGTCCCATTTCATAGGGGAATATTTCAACCCCTACCCCTTGTAACTTTGTTGCAAGGGGCAAGGGGCACTCGAAAAAGAGGCGTAGGGGTAGGGGCAAAGATGAGAAATGGGATTGGGCCTAAAACTTCACCTGAGCCTCCATCAGCATATGGGTGAGTAGATAATGGCTGAATTTTCATTTGGGTGCACTATCCCTTTAAGATGTTGAATAATGGTTTTATTGCTGAACATTATGATGTCAGAGTGACGTTGACCTCTGACTTTTTGGATATAAAATGTCACTACTTTATCATTTTATCCTATTAGACATTTGGGTGAAATTTAATCATAAGTAGTTATTGTTATTGTTATTGAATTCTTGAGTTATAGCAAACATCTTTTGTGAGGTCACAGGAAACTTTGACCACCAAAATCTAATCAGTTCATCGAGAATGTTACGGACATAAGTCATAGTGACCTTGACCTTTGACCACAAAATGTAATTAGGTTATCCTTTGTCCTTAAGGCGGACACATGGACAACCTGAAAACATAGTGCCTTTGGCCAAGGCTGTCACCAGTGCAGAGGCATAAAATTAAAAGCAAGTATTGCAAAAATCAAGAAGCATAAATATAGAATGAAAAAAAATTACCACAAAAAAAAGGAAAGAGTGCTTTAGGTAGAAAATATGTACAATATATCAGAATTAAAATGAAAGAGCTGTGCATCCAAACCTAACAGTTTGTTACAAGAGGGGAGACTATGAGCCTGTAGAGCCCCTGTACAGTAAGCCTGTTTTATAATTTGTGATGTTCACATCATTGCAACAGAATTCACTCTGAAGTGGGAGGACTCACCTGGCTGGTCGCTCTGGCAGTGGCGAATCATCCTCACTGTGTCTGCGATCATATGCTGTTGGTTTAGGAGAAGACATGTTGCATCAGTGCAATACCAAACAGTCGAGATCTAATAGTGATGGTGTGTTGAGGTGAAATGCAAAACACAGCTTGGTCTCAGAGAATTTGGCCTCTGTAAATAAAGGTTTCGGTCATTCAATCAATCAGTGAAGTTGTTAATCTGACTCCTCCTTCAATGGTCACTGCCCTCTGACAGAGTTTTCTCCTCTCAGACCTGACAGATTCACCGCCTTTCCACTAATTTAATTCTGCTTTTTACTGACCAGGACTGAGTAGAGCTAGCCAGTAATCTTGTTTTGTCGATAATGTGCAGGTATTCAACGCTCGCCCTCCTCCTCCTACCACCCAGGGGTGATTGTAGTTAAAGGTGGCAGTGATCATTTAAAGCACCACTCTTCACACAGATTTTATAATCTCCAATTTAGTTTTACTAAAGACGAAAAGGAGTTTGAACAAGGTGGCTGCTGTTAAATTCTCTCTGCAGCATTATGTGGATTTCGATTAATATAAATAACAATAATTACTTTGCCAGACTCTGTTGGGTAAAATGCACAGGTGCAGTTTGTGTTGGTTCAGGGTGTTCAATAAAACCCCTAGTGGCTGCAGCAAAAAAATGCATGTAGGGATTTAAATCTAATCTGTATTTTTTAATAACACATAATAAATAAGTAACAATATCAACCTTTTTTGTGTCCTCTTACTGACAGAATAAGAAAGAGTCTTTTTGTTAACTTAAAAGTAACTTAAGTCCCTGCTTCCCTTAGCTGGCAGCCATGGGTGCGTCCGTACATACAATCTGTTGAAGAAATAAAGCTTTCTATTTCTATATAAATTAAGAGTTAAGAGATAAGCACATTCACTGTGCTTGGTGCTCTGCTTCGCCATCTCCTCACACAGAGTGCCCCAAGTACACTCTGCCACACTGAAAATGCGGTGCTCTGAATAACCATGGTGCTCTGTATAACCAAATGGTGTATTCCGACAGCGCTCTTAATTTACAAATGGTCTGGTTTGTGCCAGAGTGCGCCTGGCGCTCAGAGTGACTTTTTAGGAACACATCCCACAGTCCGAACACCGTATTTAATGTACACAGCATCCATAGCCTACTGGTCATATTAGACACCACGGGATAGGTCCATCAACAAGTCTGCGACACACATCTCTGCAGAAATGCTAATAGCTGGGATCTGTATCTCGTTTACGGTCATGTTTTTAGTTTGTGCACGTTTGGTTTCTATGGTAGTGCTCGGTGTATTAGTGGAGATATGAAAATGCACCTGCTGGTAATCTGATTATTAATTCTCCTGTAAATAAAGCCTCTGTTGTACGCATTACATTCCTCAAGACTTATTTTGTAGTGAACCCCCAACCTCAAAGTTCAAACTGCACCTATGGTTAATGTGTGCCAAACTTGTGGTTATCAACTAACGCCTGCCTGTGTCTGACTCGCAGTGCAGCGGTGAGTTTAGTTACTAACATGTCAGCATCTGATTGTGACTGATGAGGCCGTTTGTTTCTTCTCTTTCTTGTAAAAATAAAAAAAGAAATCAAATTGTTTTTTCTTCTGTTCCTTGTTGGCGACATGCTGCTCTGATTAATTACTGAGAAACAAACGTATGATTGGGAGCAGCTGTGGCTCAGCAGGTAGAGCTGGTCACCCCTAATCACTGGGTTGGCAGTTGGATCCCCATCTCCTCCTGTCCACATATCCACATATCAAAGTGCCCTTGGGCAAACTGCTCCCACTGATAAGACCAGCACCTTGCACGTTAGCTCGCTGCCATCCGTGGTGTGGGTGGGTGAATTAGAGGCAAATTGTAAAAGAGGGCTATATCAATTACTGCATTTACTATTAATGTGATCGATCAATTGACAAATCCTGTTTTGTGATAAATGTAGTTACGAGATGAAAATTTGAACAATCGCCTCATTTAATATGTTGTCTTTGCTGTGTGACATTTTGAAACACAAACTCAAACAATGGATGTCTTTAGAAAGTGACTCAACTCACCAGCTTCTCAAAGTTGACCAGGTTGTCGTGGAAGGTTTTATTTCCTTCGTGGATAAAGGTGATATCTAAGAGCAGAGGACAAGTTCATTACTATTGATTTGTTCACCAAAAGCAATAAAGTGTGTGTGTGTGTGTGTGTGTGTGTGTGTAGGGGTCGGAGATGATACCTTTCAAGAGAAGAGGCATGAAAGGGATCTTGGGAGGCTTCATCTTCTTGAAGGCTTCCCTATAGGCTTTGTGGTTCAGAGATGGATCCTGAACAAAGACAGGAGGTGGAGAAAGAGAGAAAACAGAATGAGAAGAAAGGATCAGAGAAGGAGAGGAGATTTTAAGATTTGATTATCAAGCTAAAAAAGGATCATAGTTCAAGTTTTGCACCTATCTCTGTCTCTGTTGAGTAAGACTCACCGTTATGAGCTCCAACTCTGAGAAAAGTTTCTTGAACTTCCCTGGACATTTCTAAAGGAAAGAGTTTGGTCAGAATTCGATTTAAAACAAGTGTATAAGTTCACTAAATGCTAAAACACATATGCTTACCTCCCAGGTTTGGTTGAGTCGGCTGACAGCTGCTGTGTTGAGACCCATGATGATGGCAAATGCAGAGTTCAAATTTCTTTGGGCTTTACAACTGCAGATTCACATAAATGTAGAATAACTTGTATCAGTGCACACGAGCCTTGATGTTATTGATACATGCAGGTTTATTTGTGGATATTTCTCCAAAAAAGTGCATGTGTTCTTACTGAGCTGCGATCTTGATGAACTTTTTTAGCAGCTGCACTCTCTTGTTGAGCGATACACACATGAGCACCTCGGACATGACCCACTGCTGGACCTCGTTACAGCGCTGAAGCAGGACTGAGAGCGCCACCGTGTGGCCGGTGCCAGGAGCACGGCTAAGGGTGTAGTACACCAGCTCTTGCTGCGTGTGGAGGGAGGGAAGAGCGTGAGTGGAAATCCAAAAATGTCCAAAAATAGGTACAGATTTTGGCCAACCAACAGTCCAAACCCAGCCGAAAATATCAATTTACAATCATATAAAAACAGAGAAAAGCAACAAAAGCTCACATATTTAAAAATGGGAAAACATTGTCTAGATTTCCTAAAGATACAGAAAGTGTAAGATGCAGCCTGTGCCTCTTCATCTACGGCGTCTTCACAACAAATATTCAGCTTTTCCTGACAGCCGCTCAGCTGCAAGACGACTTTGTGTACTCATGATCCAGCAAGTCTTGTAGAGCATTTGCATCTTTAATGCTTATTTTCCAGCAATCTCTGTCATGAATATGAATTTATTATAAACTATGTGCACACCCTTCATGCATATATTTGAGTGTGTGTGTGTACCTCGTGGATGGATTTGAAAAGGCTCCAGTCCAGGTGTGTCAGAGCAGCTGCCACGTCCCAGGTGTTAATACCTAAGAGTCGCACCGGTCTCCTGCTTAGCTCAGCGCTGTCCGTTAAAGGAGGCTGTTCACACAAAGTAAAGTTAGTGCACAGAAAGGTAAGGTATACACAAAAATATAGCACACCCTGTACGTACACACAGGTGCTATCACTCTACTGGAATAGAGCTGTCTCAAAAAAGCTTAACAATAGCAACAATATATCATCTTCATAATAACTTACAGAACAACGAGGCTGTGGGGGGATTCAAACATCACAACATTCAAAGGAAACAATACAGCTCAGAGCTATTAGAGCAATTACCTCCTGCCTACAATCAGCACTGAAAGCTGAGAAGGGAGCAGTGATTCCTGTAACACTATTGTTCTGTCTAGCTCTGGTTACAGCAGCCTGACAGACAATATGCGTAATAAAAACTGAGTATGCCTTACCAGCCTGTAAGTTGGGCAGTAGATAAATCAATCTAATGTAGAGCACCTCGTTTGTCAATGATAGGCTGCTAAAAAAATTTACCCCAAAGAAACCAAAATCCTTCAAACTATGATTTCTAAAATGCCCAATATTGCTAAATTATTTAATGATTCACACTGAAGCTCCACAGGAAGAAAAAACATGCCATTACAGAACAACACTGAGCCCTGATACAGCACTTTCCAATCCTGCTGTCACGGTTGGGCAACAGAACAATTGTGGCTCACACCTTTTCTCTCCTATTGAGTCAGAGTTAACGACAATAACCTGACCTGAGTTCTTCCAGCTTGCTTATGATGCATGACTCATCGTAACACTGTAAAAATATGTCACTCTGGGATTTAGAATATTTATTTTCATGCCTGATTTAGCCACAAGATGATACAGAGGCTAGGAACAATATTAGAGGCAGCAAATGCCCCCAATAATCACATTTGAGAGGTCGTGGTTTGCTTTAAACCTGCAAGCTGCATCTTTAGCCTCGATTAATGCTTGTGAAAAATTGAGATTAAGTGTTAACAGAGCAGCATTTACACACCAGAATCTCTGTGAGATCCCTGCGACAGGCCACAAGCTTTCCCTGTGGGGTCATAGACTCTGAGTACACACAGTCACTGGGCTGTAACACCCTCCGCTCTGCAGAGACACACAGAAGGAGAAAAAGAAAGAGAGGAAGACATGAATGTTGATAACAATTTAGAGCCAAGAGTGTGGAGCAGTGACTCTCAACCAGGGGTACTTGTATCCCAGTGTTGCAGTTGCCAAGAGGTACATGGAAAGACTGTGGAGCAGTGCAACTAATTAAAAATAAAAAGCTAAGTAATGGATAAATGATTGAAAAAGATAGCTACTAAAAAAGTAAGTAAAAAAAAAAGTAATTAAGGGCGGCAGTAGCTCAGTCCATAGGGACCGGACCGAATACGGAGTGTGGACTAGTAGCTGGAGAGGTGCCAGTTCCCCTCCTGGGCACTGCTGAGGTGCCCCTGAGGACGGCACCAAACACCCAACTGTTCGGGGTGCCTGTCCAGGGCAGTCCCCTCACTCTGACATCTCTCCATTTAATGTATGTATAGGTCCTGTTTGTGCATGTGTGTATATGTGCATGACAACAGAGTGAAGAAATTGAATTTTCCCTTGGGGATTAATAAAGTATATAAAATCTAATTAAAAAAATTCAAATTACAGAATTGTTAACATTAACTAAAAGTAACGAATAAACAGTTGAAATAGTTAACGTCAACTAAAATGAGCATATAAACAGTCAAAACAGTAACATTGGCTACAAGAAATGAAAAATCAGTTCAAACACAAATATTAACATTCACTATAAGTAACCAAACACGGTTAAAATAGTTGTATTAACCACTGCTGCAGGGTGTCTGCCCATGAGGTAAAATATGACATGTAACGTTAGGGATGAGATCATGTTGTGTTGTGACTAATAAGAGTTAGTTAATTGAAATAGCTGAAAGTAACATAGAAATGGTTGTTATAGCTAAGTGTGATAAATAAATAGTTAAATAGTCTTAACTGTGGTTGAAAGATCCAGTTTATGACACTCCAAGGTAGGAATGAAAACCTGACCAAACCAGCCTAAACAAGGTTGTGTATTTCTTTGTGTGTTTGTCCGTGTACCTCCACTGTGCGACGCCACAGCAAGAACCATGTCCTCCTCTGCTCTGTCCATCTTCAGACTCACAATCCTTAGCAGCTCATGGGCCTCCAGTGAGGGGTGTGTGTGGACACTCAGGTAGGAGTCAGCACTCACGTACACGCAACAAATCACTGGAAGACAAACAATGTTCACAGAGCAGTTAATGTGCCGCACATATACTGTAAAAGTGTAAATAGCTAAAATAAAAATACTGAAATACTGTAAAATCATAATCAAGCAGATGCAGAAAATCTTAAGTATTTACAGAGAGAGTTGGGTTAATTTTGTCAAGTACTCAAGCAGACAAAGAAACTGAGCACGCTGTATTTAAGCAATTTGCATCTGCACATTGAAATTAAAACTCACAGGCTGTCATTATGCGTGATTGTGAACAGTCCCGGGCAGCGTGTTGTGTGTGTGTGCATGTTTTTGTGTCTGTTACTCACCCTCTCTAGTATCAGGCGGTGGACTTCGGAGTGGCAAACAGTTTTCCTTCAAACTCAGCTGCTGATACATTTGTTTACTCTGACAGAGAGGGAGCAGAAGAAAAATGGAGATGTATAATACTGTGTTTATACTTCACTGAATATAGTGATGCACTGATAACACCTGTGTCAGCTCCTATCCACCTTATTCCTGAGGGCACTACTGTAGAAATGATTATGGACACAACTTCCAGTGAGACAGCGGAAGTAGCAGTAAGCTAGTTAGTCCCATAGACTGTCTGTGCACCATATACTTTTGGCTTGAATGAGTAATTTAAGTAGTGGTGTTGTTACTTAACATTGGCTGACACAAACAAGAACATTTGTTGGCTTTGAAAAAAATCATATCACTGCACACCAAATTATATTTTTATGTATGCCATTAAAGCATTTGAATGCAGTAAAATGCAGCTGACAGTGTCATGCAGTGTCTCTCTAGCTTACCTTTTGGTTTGGAGGGCAGTCATCGACCGTGCTACAGGAGAGAAACAAGCACAACGATGAGGGGGAAAACAGGTAGGCACAGAAAAATAATAAATTAAAAAGCATACAGTAATGACTAGTCATATTTGATACAGAGAACGAACTCCTCGTGCACACTTACTGTCTACGGCGCAGAAGTTTCTGGAACTCCTTCAGGTCTTTCTCCAGCGTGGGGAACTCATACAGATCCTCTAAAACATGCCTGTACAGGGTCTAACAGAGAGCAGAGGGGGCAGGAACATGTTAGCACTTGTTGATTGATGGTTAAATATTGTTTTTGTTTGGTCCACCAGGAAGGCTGGTAACTGGCAGCAAGAATGCTTTAGTCTTTGGTCTTTGGATGTTCTCAGACTCTAACACTGCTATCCACCTGGCTCGGTCTCTGAGCAACATTGTACATTGGCTCCATATTAAACAGATATCTGATTAGCTGCCCGTTACAACAATCTACACCCATCTGTAGGATAGGGCATAAGTCCCAAATCATACTCCAATGCTTTGAGCATCATAAATGAAATCCCTTTCATCTTAATTCTTAGCAGCAGGTGGAATAAATCTCAAAACAAAACTATTCATAACAGAGGCGAATGAGATTTTTTTTGTTTTGTAATTTAGGTGGAACAACCTTTTAACCCTACCAGTCCTCATGGTTGGTGAGCGAAAACAAAATATTCTGTTTCTTGCCCTTATTCTGAAAAAGACAATTTTCCTACTAAGCTGTTAACATTGCCGAGGAAGATGAATATTCCACTAATATTTCTGTTTACATGCAGCCATGCATACTCGGATTTACGTCCCCTAACATGTCGTTTATCACGTCAAACTACAGCAAAGTGGAACAGCTGTCACTTGAGCCAGGATTTTTTTCAAAGAGGGCAAAACACTATAAAATACTAAGGGATCACATTGTGGGATGAACTTCATAATCACCTTGCAGACAGCAGATTATTGATGATTATTGATGAAACTATTTTGACACTATGTTTGACAGTTTACTGGGACTAGTCGATCGTGGTACAATTATTTTGTTTAAATTATTTCGTTCCGTTTGATTTTTATTTTCCTATTTCATTTTTTTCTCTTATTTAACCTTATTTTATTCATTATTTATTTACTCTTTATGCCATAAGATGTACATTATTCATTTTCCTTGACTAAACAAGGTCAGAGTGGGGTCGAGCCCTCCTCGGGTTTTGCTAACCTACTCTTTATATAGAGTGATTTGTACTGAATCTATAATTTGTTCCTTTTATATGTGCAAATAAATAAACAATAAAAAAAGTTGTCCACTGGTGGCAGAGTTGCCAGACGGCCTCCCTTTGTCACTTCTTTAACCACCTTCAAAATGTTGGCACTGTTTTATTTGCAGATATCCCAAAACCTGTTGATATCCAAGTCTCTCATAATGGTTAAAAGCAGGTGTTTTTTTTCCTTTTTTCCTTCCTGCAGGCTTTTCATTTGCACATGCATCTCTATCCCACAGCCTTTCCAAACTGCTGGCTTGTTGGTTTGTGTACAACAAATCCATGACAATGCACAGAGCTGACCGTAAACAGGCAAGAGGATGTGTGGTGCAAACTGCAGCAAAAACTCAGGTTGCGACTCATATTCAGAGTGTGCTGTATACTTGTCCAAAGAATACTCCTAAAATCCAAATAATACCAGCATATACCGCATCTTAATTGTCCTATTCGAAATAATAGTGGAATAGTAGAGTGCACGTAAACGTACCCAACGTCAGGAAAAACTACGTCCCATAAAGGAGGTATGACATGCAACCGAGGTTCATGAGGATGATTTGAACCAACAAAATCACCTGGCTCTAACATTACAGTTTGCTCAGCTCATTTACTGAGTACCATCAAGTGTAAATTATGCTGCGTAGGTAGATTACATTAAAGAAACATCAGACAAATTCTGTACCTTGTACTTAAATGAGTGACTAGGCACGCTCTGTGGTGTCTGTGTGTGCCTGGCTGTGTGCGTGCTTGGCAGAGAATTAGTAAGTAGCATGAAAGCTCAGGAGGCAGTAACAGTAACAACTTGCAAGGATCCACACTCGCGCACACACACACAAACACACGTCTCCAAACACCTGCTTATCGCTGTCATTGACCCACCGTAGCCTCCCATCCAAATTCCCCTCTCATTCCTCTGTTACTAGGCAACTATCACCTGGGTTACGCACTCCATATGAGATTATACCCATGCCAACCCTCGCACTTTCGTTTCCATGGTAACCCGGCACCGAGCAGCAGAGCCGGCAGGTTACGGAGGGACAAGTGATTGGTGAGTGCGCGCGCTTGTTGCGGGTGAGCGTGTGGACAAGCACACGTGTGATCGTGTTGCGTGTGTTTGTTTCTCTCTCGGTGTCACGGTCGTCACGGGGATTCAAATCCAATTCAGCCGACCATGTGAAAATATAACAGGAACACAGTGGGTACCAGCAGCATTTGTCATGAGAAATGTGACACTAAGAATCTGTATGTGCGTGTTTTCAGTGTCCTTGATTTCCTGCGGATGACACTGTGTTTTGTACAAATGATAAGTGGTGGTGAAATTAAAGATTTGATAATTTTATATGTTACTTGTCATTAGATAGATGTGAATTATTCTCTTCGTCAATGTGTATTACTCTTTGAAAAAAACATACAGCCACATATTATGATAATATCCCTCATTATTTGTATGATTCATCATGAAGTGTATTTTTTTCCTTTCTTATTAGTCTGCTTCATCAGAAAGATGAGATAAAATCATCAGCGAGGTTCCCCATGGGAGACAGCTGAAACAAAGTACAGTTTAACCAGACATCCAGCAAACAAAAAGATCAAACACACACACACACTTTTCAGCTCTGTTTCCACAAAATGCTTGATGTCCTGTCACGCAGAACTTAACAAAGGACAACCCCATTTTAGAATGAGACAAAGAGACAAATGAAGATGAATGAGGCTTCTTATGTTCTTCAGTGACACGTGTGAAAGGACACCAGAGGATCAAACTCATTAAATCGTTGAAATAGAAGACATGGTGAGGAGAAAAGATTTTTAGTTACGAGTAGTGCCGTACCTTCATAAAGCTCCTGACGTGCTCCTCTTCCTTCAGGAAGTCCTTGTAGAGCCTGCTCCAGTGGGCGACCAGCTGCAGTACCTTACGCTTCCTGAAGAGAGCGTCTTTGCCCTCCTCCTGGCCCCTGCAGCGGGCGCTGCTATAGGTGAGAGCGGTCAAGGAGACAACGAAGAACAGTGCAGAGGCTGAAAGGATTAGTGTGTGTGTGTGAGATTATACGAGTGTGTTTGCCAGTAAGGATATTGTCCCAGCAGAGCCTGACAGAGGTCGTTAGTGGACATGAACACCAGATAGGTCAACAAGAAGTCATCCAGCAGCATTTCTGAAACAAAGGAAACACATCATCAGTCACTTCCAAGGCCTTCACTGGCAAAGTGGTCGACTTATCTCTGAATTAAGATGTGAAAAGTCTCCTTTGGTTTCTCCCATTCTTCACTTCTGATTCCCTCACTCAACATTATCTATTGATAAATGTACCCTCCATGTGTAACACATTAAAAGTAGGCTTTAACCCCTCAACTTCAAGAATGATCCTTCCCATTTTCCCCTCGTTTGGTCCTTCGTAGCTTTTAAGTCATGATAATCAATCACTGTGTATCAACAGTGGATCACATGACTGTGCAATGTGAAAAGGGACTGCTGATGGACAAAGTTAGCAACTAGCTTGTGAAAATAGTGGAGCATCTAGCAGCTAAAGAGCCAGATATTTCCCTCAGGAGTCGGTGGTGACCAAAAACAGAGCTAAAAGCAGAGTGAATGTTGGGCTTACATTCATCAGGTGGACAGACAGAGGACTAATGATGAATGCTAATGTTGCTCCATGTCTGTTGGATGTGAATATGTGCGTCTCTTTGCTAAGACACTCGCCATAGCAACTTAAAAAGGTGAAAAAAATTGATCGCAAACAAATGTCAAATATCACTTATCTCAATGTTAGTTATTAACATGCTGTTGACAGAACCATAGAGGCTGAATTCAACCACAAGAGCATTGCAGCACCCGCACAGTCTACAACATGGACATGCTACTGTTAGCCTATCTAGTAATCCATCTTCACAAAAGGCAGCGGTTGCAAGCATGTTTATATTTAATATTCTACATAATTGCATTTGCAAGACAAACGTTAAGTATACTGTGAATACTTTCTACATCATCACACAGAGACTAACATTAAGGGAGCAGAGCAGCAATCAGACAAGATAAAACAAATCCGCTGCTCAAGCTAGCGACACATAACATTTATAACAAAACAGCATTGTTCTCCACCTACCCCACATTTTGTCATTCTTATACAGACAGGACCCTGTAAGGTGCTTTCTAAATTATTATTTCATCAATTAATGCAGTTAACTCTAAAATAAAAAGACCATGAAACATTTATCTTACAGTGTTTTCACACTTGGCCCTAATCAGCCTAATGAACACTCCTAGAGAACTCAGACCCCGAGCTGGTCTGAGTATGGCTGGCTTCAGATACTGCACGTCTCCAGATGTGGAATGTAGAACACATCAAACGGCAACAGTCTACAGCAGAGAAACGCTAAGGTTTAACTCCAATTTTAAGTTCATCTGAAAGTGAGGGGCTTCATAACCACACTGCAGTGCCACGTCAAAGTAAACAAAAATAAACTGTGTCAATATATATTACATACAGGCTATAGTGTGAACTGAAAGAGGACTGAGGGCCCGTCAGAGCTGAAGTTGACCTGAGTCCCTTTTCTGTTGGTCCACTTTTTGGTGCACGTTAAGAGGATTGAGTTCAGTTTGTTTAAAAAGAACTATATGTGAAAACACCATGGATTGCCAGATATGTTTTAAGTTTTAGTGCGTCCAAAACCTTAGTATGAAACCATATAACTTGCAGTGAAATATTACAGTATGCAAACACTGGACACTACGCCAACATGAATATCCCACAATGGGTTAGCGTGAGTAACCACAGACGGATACGGCACCCCCTGATTTTAAAGCTAATGTATGGAAGCATTTTGGCTTCTGTGAAGTTGAAGGGAAAAGGGACCTGGACAAGAGCCACACTGTATGCAAATGGATCCATCTATTTATGGATCATTACAGATATGACCTTTTTTAACGCAGCAATAAGTCACACCGGGAGAAAAATTATTAATGTGTCAAAATTTCCGTGCATCAAGAATCGTTTCATAATCGCATTGTAGCTCTCTGAATCGTAATCGAATCGTGAGGTGACTTAAGATTCCCATTCCTACCACTCAAATAAAAACCTCCTCCATGTCTTGTGCATAATTTCATAAACATTTCCTGAAAATTCAGCCTGGCATATTTAGCATCTTTGGAGACTTTGGAAAGAGCTTTAAGGAAAGCTAGGCAAACATTTCTTTCTCTTGGCTCATATTCACAACAACTTCAAAAAAACTAAAGAAATTCATCAGAGTAGAGCAAGCTAATGTACAGGAGAGACGGCAGCAGTGTGTGTATATGTGTGTGTGTGTGTGTGTGAGACTCAGCAGGTGTTCAATGGGTAAGAACCGAATATAAACAGCCCTCGTGGCAGATGGGTAATGAGCCATTGTTGGTGGTGTGAGGGAGCTGTGATGTGTGTGCATGTGTGTGTGGTGTCTAACTCTTTTCCTGGGAAAATGTGTGACCCAAATATGGCTCTGTCGGGCAGAGAGCAAAGAAATCAATTATAGAAGACTGAGCAAAGGCTGCGGCATTAATATTTGATCAACTGTCTCCTCTTTAGAAATAAAAATACAACTTTTCTCAAGAAATATTTTTAGGCAGGTCTGACTGAGCTTATCACTTTTTCAAAACCCTGTTGACTTACTTTCTGTGCAGCTCCTTCTTGACCAGCTGTTGGCCTTTTTTCTGCCTTCTATTTCCCTCCCTCACTCTCTCCATCCCGAACTCTCCTCATCCTCACCCCCCTTCCCCACACCCCCATTTTTCATTTTCTCCTTCTCGGCGGTTACATTTCCTCCCGCTACTACTCTCCTCCCACGCTCGCCCTCTCCGAGCTCTCTGTGATGATAAATATCCATTTTCATCTTCAACATATGCCCTCTGCGTTTGCCCGCTGGCACACACAAAGTCAAACACATGCACTCATAGACACAGCAGTACACACACACACACACCCAAACACACGCACACAGCACCCTGATGAATAACTCATTCAGTTCTGACCTTGGGGACTTTATCTCTTGCGAGGGAGAAAGGAAAAAGAGAGAAAATGTGTGCGTGCTGAACTAATCGCAGTAATCTGCTGCTGTGTTTTTTGTTGTGTGTGTGTTTTTACGTGTACGTGGGGAGGGGTGGTTGGGGTAATCGCTCTCTCTCTGTGGAAGCGTGTTCGAGCCTGTTCAACATGCTGCACAGCTAAGCCCACTAAAACGGCACACTGATGCTCAGCACCACCCTAGAGGGCCTACACACACACACACACACACACACGCAGACACGCGCACCCTCATGCTTATTCAGCACACACAGACCAAAAGATAGACACACAGATACAGAGACAAAGACAGCCAAACATGCACACACACTCCCTGATCTGCATCCCTGCTTCTACCTCCTTAGAAAAAAAATAAAAAGTGTGTCTTTTCTCTCTTCAGTGAATAAATATCAGACAGTCCTCCTCCACAAAGACCATCTCAGTTCTCTCTCTCTCTGACATTCGTCTCTCTCCCTCTTTCTTCGTTTGCTTCCTGCAATTCAGTGAGATGGCTCCCTGTGGACTGCTGGGAACTGGTGGTGCTGAGCTGATACATAAAGAAGCCTTGTCTTAAAACGGTGCACACAGGCAGGAGCTGGGTTTTATAAAATGCAGGTTGGGACCCAGATGTCTCTGTGTGATAACCTTATTACTTCACTGGACCAGCGCTCTGTGGTGATACAGAATTGAATTTAGTTTGATCCAGTGGACAAAGACATCACGATCCATTGACTATGACAAGAAATCAGTTTGTGTTTATTTATTTTTAAATGCGCAGGAATGATTATCTTAAGCCCAGCATACACTGTACGATTTTTAAAATCTTGTTGTTAATACCAGCTCACACTGTACGAGTGAATCGTCTGCGATGTGCGGCCAAAGCTCACGATTTATGTGCTCACACTGTACATTCCGATCATCAAGCACGATCAGAGAGCTCACACTGTACGGGTGAAAACGGCTCGTCGGCCCCTGCTGACTGTCCTGCCCGTTGACAGCTGTCAATAAAGACACATTTGAAAGCTCCGATTTGTTCCGGAAGTGCCGTTGTTGTCAACGAAGCAGGACAAGCGGTTTGCTTTGATGATTTGCGCTATACTGTGTGCCGAAACGTCCAAAAAGAAGAGGCGTCAGCGCATATGGACTCGCAGATGGCTTGAGAGACGTGGACAGTATGGTTTGTCCATTTTACAACGAGAGTTGGAGGTAAGCCGGCTACAGCCGGGTGCACCCTCTGTGTGTGTGTGTGGAGGTAAGCCGGCTACAGCCGGGTGCACCCTCTGTGTGTGTGTGTGTGTTGTACCTCGTCTAGCGTGCTAGCTTGTATGTTTGTTGCGCTTGCTTGAAAATGAGAGCAGAAAAAACTTTCCAGGCAGCTGAAGAATATTGGCTATCTCCTGCCAGCGTTTCTCTCGTTGATAGCAGTCGTGGTAGGTGGAAGAAGAAACGTCGAACAGGCACTCATACTGTTGCCACAGCTCAACCAACCTGGCCTCCATATTGACAGTCCACCGACGCGTCGCCATGGTGATCTATGTCTTCGCGCAGGCGCAGTGAGGGATAAATGCACAGACGTTGGCGAATCGGCTCGTGGCTCT
Source organism: Epinephelus moara (assembly GCF_006386435.1). Classification (NCBI taxonomy): domain Eukaryota; kingdom Metazoa; phylum Chordata; class Actinopteri; order Perciformes; family Serranidae; genus Epinephelus; species Epinephelus moara. The sequence continues at coordinate 14,900,957 of NC_065527.1, forward strand.
GCTTCAACTGTGCGAATGTCTGTGCCGGACGACCAAAATTTCTGACATGTCAGAAATTCATCCGACCGTCCGACCGTGGTTCTGGAACAGATGATTGGCCCTCGCCCCCCCCCCCTGTACACTGCACGGCAAAAGACGCACGACGAAGTGGAAATCCGGCCCGAGCGTCGGCAGGTCGTGCGTCTCAAAAATCGGGTCAAATCCGGTCAAAAATCGTACAGTGTATGCTGGGCTTTACTTGAACAGAATGTAAAGGACAAAAATCTAAACCAGGGGTGTCAAGAAGTCCAGAATTGGCTTGCCAAGGGGACCAATCTGGTCAACCAGATGACTTTGCAACCCTAATATTAATGAACATGTTAAGACTGCCTGTTTTCAGACGCTAGTTAAACTGTGTGAGTCGCCTACTTTTTGTAAAATGCTGCTTCAGAAGCTTCAGAAGAAGTTCATTCATTAATTTTCTGTAACCACTTTTCCTCTTAGGGGTCACAGTGGGGCTGGAGCCTCTCCCAGCTGACATTGGGTGAGAGGTAGGGTACACCCTGGACAAGTCACCAGACTATCACAGGGCTGACACATAGAGACAGACAACCATTCACACTTACATTCACACTCCTCCTCACACAATTTAGAGTCACCAGTTAACCTGCATGTCTTTGGACTGTGGGAGAAGTCGCAGCACCCGGGGAAAACTCCTGCTGGCATGGGGAGAACATGCAAACTCCGCACAGAAGGGCTCCTCCACCCTGGGTTCAAACCAGGAACCCTCTTGCCGTGAGGCGACAATGCTAACCACTGCTCCACCATGCTGCATTACTGTAGTCATATTTAAAAACATTTAACATTGTGCAGCTTCAGAACAAAATCTGTATCGGACTTGTATCTGAAAACAATAATGGTTGAACCCTATCGCTCCCAAAACAGTTTGTAAGACGGGATAACTTCATATAACCCTCATTAGCTTTTGTTGTGGTGATGCCAGTGTTACTACAGAGGAGCAGAACATGTAATGGCAGTGAGTAGTAGACAGACTGACATTTTCAGAATGCACTTGTACCACTTTACACACAAAAAACTTGGACGTGTGGTATTTATGGGTCATGATGCAATGGTTGTACTGGTCTGGCCCACTTGACATCAAAGTGGGCTGTAAGTGGCCCATGAAATAAAATGACCTAACCTAACTCACACCTGTTTTGGCCTCTCTCCACTGGCTGCCTGTAAAGTTCAGAATTGACTTTAAGGTTCTCCTGTTTGTGTACAAAGCCTTAATGGTCTGTCCCCATCCTACATCACAGACCATCTAACCCCCTATTTTGCGCCCAGGTCCCTCAGGTCAGCTGACCTGGGGCTCCTGGCTGTCCCACGCTCCAGACGTAAGCTCAGGGGTGATCGTGCCTTTGCTGTGTCTGCCCCAAACTGTGGAACAGCATCCCCCTCCCAATCAGATCTGCCCCCACCATTGACTCGTTTAAGTCCAGGCTCAAAATCCACTTTTATTCATTAGCGTTTGAGTCCCCCTGATGTGGTTTTCCCTGACGTGTGCCTGTGTGTGTTGTGTCTCTAAAGGTGTGAGCTGTGTACCTGACAGTTATGTATGCGTTTTTAGCATTTTTAGCATTTTATTCCTTTTGTACAGCACTTTGGTCAGCGTGAGTTGTTTTTAAATGTGCTTTATAAATAAAATGGGGTTGAGTTGTGATCTCACATCACATTTACTGTCAAATAATCCCGAAACCAGCAGTTAATAACCTAAATAGTATCATAGTCCCTTTTACTAGCCTGGTGTAGCTACACATTTTGACAAATAAACAACAATTAACAATAAACAAATTATTTTTTTATAGAAGTTCTTTGGACGTATAAAAGCAGGTTGTTGGCTACCTCAAATTATGTGTACATTCTTCAGTTACCTTGTAAGTTATTCATATTCCTTTAGTTCACAAGGGTCCTCAGATCAAAGGATCAAAATGATTTTTCATAAAATCAAAAATTAATCAAAGTTGTCAGTAGTGTTTGAATTAAAGACCTGTCCCAAAAATAGGCCTGCTGAGTTCAGGGATTTAAGCAAATAATGGCCCAGGCTACTAACTGAAGTTTTACGTTATTTAATTGAAACTGAAACTTACAAAAATGAACTATGGACTATTTTGATTTGACAAAACTAACAGGAATTATTACCAATATTTTACATTATAAACAATTAACTGATTATATGAAAGAACAGTAAAAATATATTAAAATGAAAATAATTTGTTGCAGTCCCACTCTCAGTGCAGTCTATGTGCTAGCTACGCTGCTACAAAGCAAATGACAAAAAACAGTAAAACAGTATAGCACTACTGTAACTCCTGCACTGTCAAAAAAAAAAACAGTAGCTATAAGGTTAACCCGAGGATTGTGAAAATGAGACATGACAGTTAACAGCTCGCTGAAATTGTTTGCAACAGAAATGCCCGCAGCACCCCGAGGGAATCATTTCACAAAGCCATTACAGCATTTAACGTCTTGAATGTTCCTCATATTTTCAGATTTACAGGCAATGACTTGGCTGAATGAATGCACAAACACACCTGGCTGTGGTGTGAGAGTTGACTGACTCATGCAGCCACACACACACACACACACACACACACACAGCATAATCGAGAGGGACTGCATACCTCCTGGGTTGAACCCACTGCACGGAAAATGAAAGAGACACAAAAATCCATGTTGGGCTGTGTTGTAACTTGTTGTGTGGCACTGAAAATGAAATTCCTCGAAATGAGAGGGTGGGGAGTTTTAAACATACCTTTGGTCACACGGCAGAGACAAACATCAACTGCTTTATTTATATAACAAACTGTCTAACTTTCCGCTGACTTTTATTTAAATGAAATTCGTTCTATCTGTATGTTTCTATCTCCTCTTGGAGAAACAGCCATGTTGTGTGCACAAATGCCCTCTCACAGATGTGTTCAGGAAACGTGTGTCGACAAACTTACCACTCTCCCTGCTCTCAGGTGCCCCTCTTTGGTCGTCCAGCCGCAGGTCACTTAGCAGATGCTCCAAGATCTTCAGCGGTGTCCCCGACACCACCACATACCTGAAAGACGAAGAATCTTCCTCACTAGAGCAACAAGTACGACCCCTTCCATCCCTCCATACTCCCTCCCTCTCCTCTTCCTCGTTCTCCACATTGTCGTCATCGATGTAGCGAAAATAGGGAACATCAAATGTACAGATTTCTGAACTGCTGTCCTCATCATCATCATCATCATCATCATCATCATCATCGTCCCCCTCATCTTCATCATCTATATCCTCTTCTGCCTCTGCAAGCGTCGCTAGCTCGGTGGTCATCTTCATATCTATACACTTCCGCAGGATCGGCCCTCATCTAAGCTTTGCATACCCAGGAAGGGTGCTCTTCTGTGGGATAAACTGCCTTGCCGTCTGCTCCTGTCAGCTTGGAGCTCCAGAGATTAAAGCCCTCTCTCTGACAGCTTCTACAGTAGCACTCGGAGGGAACTGATTGCTACTGAAGATGCTGAGCACTGTATACACACTGAGGTACACACACACATACACACACCCACTTAACCTGCCTGTCACTGACACTCCCTGCATTGTGCCTTAGGTCTTGGCACACACTGGCCTAAAACACACAAACACAGACACTGCACAAAGAGATCTTCTTAAAGGAAATGCACTTGTTCAGACACACACACACAAATGATCTTTAACGCACACACTGATTCGTAGATGGAGGTAAACCAGTCTTGGTGTCATCTTTGTTTCTCTTTCAGCTGGAAACAAAAAAGCCATTCTCTTCTACCCGCTCTGTGCCAGAAGCTAAAGCATACATTATCTTAGACGCAAACACACGTATACACACAGCGTTGACAGCACCACTGATACTTTGCATGTGCTTGCAAGAGTGTGCGGTCGCAACTTGAGAAGTAAAAACCTGAAAACAAGAGGGAGGAGTACTATGATTATGTTTTTGTTGCTAGTGTTGGTTAAGAGGGCTCTTATTATGTAGGAGGAGGGACTGACCTCTTGTCGCAATCCTCCTCTCTGGACCCGCCCCCTGACGACGTGGGTGAGGGCCGGTCTGATGGCGACGTCACTGATGATGTCACTCTCCGCAACACCAATACGTCCCGTCCTCTCTCCTTCAGACAAACCCTCCCCACTGCCTCCTGAGAGAGAAAAAGAGAGAGGGAGAGACATGTCACAAAGCGAGGCAAGGACAAAACTGTTGGGAGGCGATTTAAGGGAGTGAAGACATTGGATACTGTTTTCAAACAGCAGACACTTTAATCCTTGACAGGCAATAAAATCCATGTCATGCATCTGTGTCTACTTTATTTGTACACTCACTGTGTGTGTCCACTCTTTATTGATTGAGCAGACTGATCAATGAAATCCCAGTCAGCGCTTATCAAAGCTGTGCATACCAGGAAAGAGAACCAAATACCTGTGTCCAGAAGAGGCAGACGGACACACCAGCCGGGCCAAAAAATAAAGGCCTACAGTATTTCTAGGGTTGGGTACCACTCACATTTTAACCAATACCAGTAACGGTTCCAGCATGAGAAATTTAGTACCAGTTCCCCAAATTTGTTACCAGAACTCAACAGTACCTTTTTGGTACCAAACTTTCTCTGTAGCGGTCACTTACTAAAATAAAATGCAATTCTGCTTTTTTGCTCTTTTCAAATCACCAATGAGTTAATTGTCTATCTCTGTCTGCTCATCTAAGCTAATACTAAAATGATAGAGAAAAGAAAATGGACCAGTTGCCAAAACTATCGCTGCAGATCAGTGCTGCGATACTGGCTGGTGGGGAAGCCAAAGGAGCCGTAAGCAAAGAGTCCAACAGAGGGGCCAACAGATGAAACGGGTGACAGAGTGGGTGTTGGAGCCAACAGGGCCTCCTGTTTGAAGTTAAACTACGTGGCTCTAGCTGGGTTTCAGTTTTCGGGGCATTTCAAGACACTTCCACCTCTTGTTTTAACCTAGCATTCTCACCCAGATGCACTCTCAGGTTCCAGCATTTAGCACTGATGGATTTGATGTAAATCAGTTCATAGTAGATCCGACATAATTTGGTCGCTACAAGTACATTTTGGTACCCAACCCTGGACGAAGGTTGTAGCATAGGCTGAGGAAAAAACATTAAACATGGGAGCAGATCCGAATCATGGAGCAGATACGCACATTATTTTTCACTTTCGTAAACACTGCAAGATAGGGAATTTGGCCGTGGCAGAGGTCCGCACTATCTAAGTGTACTTGTAGTTAGAAGATGAATTGGTCTCTGTGTATATAATGTCCGAAATGCTACGGATACATTTGAGGTCATTTTCCAAGCTGTGTCCTCACTGTGTCGAGTATTGAAAAGTTTAATTTTCATCTGCTCAAAACATACTATCTTCATCACAACTCTTCATTGACCAACTTCAAGAAATCATAATACGAAAAATGTTTTTTACATAATGTCTTTGTTTAAAAACACAAATAGCCATATTGAATTAATATTAATATCGTCATGGGCCTCAAAAGTAGGGCTGCACAATACGCGAAAAGAAAGATCAGATTGTGATTATTTCGACAGATACAGCATTAAAATCGCGATATGAGTCACCCTTATGACTGGATTATGATGTGTTGGCCGGGGCATCTCAGTAGTACCACAATGCTTCATTCATAATGGTTTGTTGTGACACATTATACCTTTAAAAAAAGCAGCTCCTGTGATTTGCCATATTGTGATTTAGATAAATCTTCCAATAATTGTGCAGCCTTACTCAAAACTCCAATATTAATCAGGCTCCAGTGTCCAGACCTGTTCAATTAAGATTAAAATGCTTCTCCACCACCTTCACAAATGCAGCACACACACTCACTCAGCAGTCCACACATACAGACACAGGTTGTGTTGGCACCATCACGGGGAAGTATTGCATTTCCTACCTTCAGAAGAAATGCTATTGTGTAATAAATAACAATGGAGACAACTAGAAATGTGGGCTGACACTTGAAATGATCTCCTGCTCCAAAAATGAACAGCAACTTGATCTGTGACTTCGGCGCACACACACACACACACACACACACACACACACACCTGCAGTGACAGTGGCACAGAGCTCCAGATGGACAAAGGAGCACAATAAGAAACAGCCTGAGGAGAGGTGAGAAAAAGGAGAAGAGAGAGGGGGATCAAAGGCAGAGGACGGGAGCAGGAGGAGAGATAAAGAAGCAACGTCTCTCTCCCAGCTGCTCGTTGCAGTCTCTGTCGCAGCCAGAGGGATCGAGCAGCAATCATAACTGACACAGAGAGCTTTCTATGCAGGGCTGTCTGTTGCACTGTTTCTGCCTTTCACACATGCAGATAGATTAAGTAGGAATGCACACAGTTTTGTTAAGTCATATATTGTTATATACATTCCACGATTTCATAATATCCTGGCAATGATAGTTTTTAAAAAGACAATCACATGAAGCTTGAAAAGAGTCCTAAGGTTCATTAAAAGTGCCAAAGTACAGTAATCAACTGTGATGTACGACATCATGGAGCCTTAACGCAGAACACTAATACAATCACTGATACACTAACTCTGTAACAACAAAAACAAGTCAATAGACAGCCTGACAGGAACAAAGACACGACCACGCCAACTCGCACGCTATCTCTGTGAAGGTCTGATGAAAGGAGTTGTCTGATCCTAAGAGACGGCAGGTGAGGACAAAACAATTTGCCCAAAGTGCTCTGTCTGTGTGTGGACATGCACTGATGACTCATCCGACTGGAGTATGATACAGATGTTCAATGCACTGAGGTCACTGAAGTCTCTCCTTCAGCTATGTTGGCGTGTGAGTATCACACTTTCATCTGATTAAAAACGATATGATTCAAAGTTTGTTTCTTTTTATTGCAATTCTGCCAGATCGTTGCCTTTTATTCAACAGATCTGACAAACAGTACAAAATGCTACATAGTCCAACCTAAATTTAAATTATCCAAAGGTTTTGTCCATTTTTACCTAAATCGAAAGTTTAAGGACTGAGGTGTCCTATATCCTATACATGTCATACAGCACTTTGAGGCAAATTTGTGATTTTGGGGCACTTAAAAAAAACAGTCACTTGTAAATCTTCATCTCTATGTTGACTGTTGGTTGCTGTGTCTCAAATCGGCTACATCTGTCAGTACACTAACATGTACTACTGTGTACACTCCTTGCTTACGTACAAATTCTGACAGGGTTGTGTTGTCTCAAATTGAACATGGCTGTTACACACTTAACGGAGATGACAATCACAAGATGTGGTAGCTTCTCTTCCTCTGCTTCGCAAATCGCAACCAGGCTGAGCATTATCGCCAACATTTGACAAACGATTGTCACTCGACAAAATATCTGCTTGTTTGCTCACTTGAATACTTCTGTATTTGTTTATTTATTGTATTCATCGCACATTTCTATGTCTATGAATGTCTGTAGCTGATAGTGGCTGTCGCATTTTGCAATTATTTACAACTTGTCAAGCAACTGACCACAAACCTAATCCTACAATCTACTGCGCAGAAGACATTTTAACATGCATAAACACCAAACATAACCAGAGTTGGGTAAGGGTTACTTTAAAAGTAATCAAAGTACTTTACTGCGTTACTCTTTTTTAAAGTAACCAGTTACTTTACTGCGTTACTCCCTGAGTAAAGTAACTCTAGTACTTTTAAAGTACTTCCAACGTTACTCCCTGAGAAAAGTAACTCAAGTACTTTTAAAGTACTTTTGAGTATTCTACAATTTCTATTGGGCAATGGACCACAGGGCACTAAGCCTATATTTTTTTGTCTCCAAAATTAAAGTTATGGACCACTTGCCCTTCACTGAGATCCAATTCTCCCATCACAGCTGTCACTTTGACCAGTAGAAACACAGAACAGTCTGCTGCCATAGACAACTGTATGACAACAACACCCCAGCATTTTTAATATTTCCTCTAGGGATGTTACCACACAGAGTAAAAGGGGGAAATGATGGTGTGAAACAGCAGAGGCACTTTGTCAACCCACTGAGTTAACGTTACTGTCATTAGCATCAAGCTAACAAACCATGTTACATCGTCATGGAGACGGACATAAAGTAATAACATTAACAAATAGTGGTGGGGCTTTTACTCACCACAACTGCAGAGGCTCCCAGCTTCATTTGAAACAAACTACATTATAGACGGTCCGTTATTTATTAATCCCTCTGTGTGTGTATATATTTACTTTTTATCCGCTCCGTTGTCTTTGTAAAGTTAACATATCGCGCTGTCATTTCAAACTCAACACTTCCTGAATTTCTTTCAGATTAAAAGCCCCTTATAACCTCGGCTGAGAGAATATTTCCATTTTCTAAATAGGCTTTTATTGTGAAATATTTGTAGGAACTTGGTTGTGGAGGATACAGTAGCTTTAATGTTTACGTACGGTGCTCCAAATGGAGCTCCTGCCATCTGCTGACGCTTTTAGGTGACTACAACAACATTTCGGCTGACACATGAACAGACACAAATAATAGTAAAAGTAATAAAAATAGGACAAGAATAACCCGATGACATCACACACGCCATGAAAGACGACCGGGAATAATTGGTGAGTACCATCGTGTTGTGTGTCATGTCTGTCGGCCAAGTCACGGCACGATTTTATGACTCCACAATCATGTAATGTGACATAGTGACTTTCAGAACGGGAAGAAGAGTTGTGTAGTGTGAACCAGGCATAATGCAAGTCTGACCTGTCTGTCAGCGAGTCCTCCTCCACTTTTTTTTAGACTCCACCATAGACAACGGCAGCATTTCTTCTGCCACATAGCTAGCCACAAGCTTCATGGCTTCTTTCAGACTGATAGGTTTAACATTATTTCCTTTATTAGAACCAAAAGACAGCCGTTGCTGTTTTGGAGCTGAAGGACCAGCGTTCTAAAAGTAACGGAAGTAACTGATGGCTTGTTTGAAAATGTACTCAAGTATTTGATTACTCAAACAGCAAACTAACACATTACTCATTACTGCAAAAAGTAATCAAAGTACTCTTACTTTGTAACACGTTATACCCAACTCTGAACCTAACCAAGCCCATAGATTGTATAGCTTGTGCCACAATGTAACGTCAATGCCTGATGGCAAAATGTGCCACTGTCAGCTAGCTCGCCAGCTTGCGTTACTAGTTATTTGGGATACCAAATTTGTTCAGAATTAACCCAATAAACAAACTGATGGCTTCCAGACAACAGTATAGTGGTAGTGAAAAGTACACATGTATATTTGTACAATGGTGTTTGCCGACATTTAATAAGTTTGAAATATGTTTGTGGTCCTGCCCCTTCTGCTCCATAGGCAACATGGTGCCCATTAAGAGTGAGAAGTGTCCACGATTCCAGACTCAACTTTTTGTACTCACAGCGCGCTGTATTTGACCATACTTCTCAGTGTGAACACACACACGCACTCTAAATAGTTAGTATAAGACAGAAGGATCTGATTTGAGACAGCACATTTACATTACAGTTAAATGATAATGATGATATAACACTATTTTCTATTTATTCTGATACCTTATGATGACTCAGTGTAGAGGCGTTCAGGTAGTTCATAGGTTAAAAAGAACTTGCCGCCTACTGCACGGGCTCTGGTTTGCATCCTGGTAGCCAAGCCTGTATCTTGGCTGACTACTCCCTAAAAAAACAAGCCTGGAGGTGTTAAACGCAGCACAATATCTTGTTCGGGACTCCATTTTGAGTGCCTTCGACTTGGTAAGACAGCTGAAGCTTCTTTTAAAAGGTCCAGTGTGTAGGATTTAGGGGCATCTATTGGCAGAAATGGCATATAATATTCAAAACACTGTTTTTATTAGTCTATAATCAAAAAACAAAACACTGTTTTCGTTACCTTAGAATGAGCCGTTTATACATACAGAGCGGGTCCTATTCTACACAGTCAACCATGTTTTTCCTACAGTAGCCCAGAACGGACAAACCAAACACTGGCTCTAGATAGGTTCATTTGCGTTTTCATGTCGGCCACCATGCTTCACCTACATGCCTCAGGCATGGGGGAAGTTTCAGTTCTGCAAACTTACTGCTGGATGCCACTAAATCCTACAAACTACACTAACTTTCAGTCCTCCTATCCAGTTATCATTAACTCAAGACAAACCTCTTTATTATACTTGTCATGAAGTACAGTATATACAGTAGAAGACTACTAGGTCTTCAAAGTGAACCCACCTGTGGACAATGTGTGCTTAAGATTTCATAGGGTAACATGCTGAAATTAAATGTCCTCGGGGATTAGCAACACAGAGATGCATATAGCTGATAAATACGGCACTGACAGCTGATGTAAAGAGATCTGACACTGCATGCCATTAATTACAATTTGGGCTGGCACCCAGACCGCACCCAGCGGCCCCGATGTGATGCCAAGATAACAAGAGTTTTGCGGCTAAGTGGGGACCACATCATCTCGGGTTCAAATATGAACCAGGATGCATTATGACAAGTCTCCCTCTTTATCTCTTCTGATCTTTCCTGTCCCTCTAAACCATCAACTATCTAATAAAATAAATGTGCAGGAAAAAAAACGAAAAAAGAGAGATTATGTAACCAATTATAACTACTGGAAATACAAAGAAGAAAACACCGTGCTGTGTTCCTGATACAGTAGCAAACTGTTGATCCTTCTGATAACACACTCGCAGTCTTTATACAGATGCCAAGAAAAACAACTTTGAGCCAAGAGTGGAGGAAGGCAGGATTATAAAACACATACACACACCCAAGATCAAAAGGCTTCCAGAAAATGCAGCAAAACATAAGCCAAACTTACAACATTCCCACTATGCAAATGCATATGCACACACACACACACACACACACACACATACACACAGACACACAGACACACACACACACACAAATAATCTGTAAAGAGTTAAGTGCAAACAGCAGCTCCCAAGAACAACATTAATTTAGCCTGAGAAAAAATGCAAGGCATGAAAAGGAAAAATATACAAAGAAGGCACTTGAACACTGCAGAGAGGAGGGGTCAGATTCAGAAAGTTATGCAACACAGAGAGGGAGAGGGAGAACAAGAAAAGAAAGCAAGATGAAAGGCAAGAGACCAGGACGGAAAGTGAGAGACGTGGAGGAGTGTGGGGAAAAGTGAGAAACACGAGAGGCAGTGCGCAAGAGACAGAGAGAAGTTGTTTGAATCCAATGAGTTTTATCCAAAGGAGCCGATATCCATCAGCTGACACGTCAATTAATTATCTTTGAGAGAAAGAGAATCTTGAAAGAAGTGATTGATTAGTTTCTTTACTTTCAGCCAACAATGGCAGCATGTCAGAGTGTGGCATTAAGAGAAAACAAATACATAAAATTAGAGCTTTGATTGTCTGCCCGAGCCCGATTGGACCTGACCCGACCAAAGAGGTTTGGGCTGGGCTGTAATTTGTCTGTATTCCACTGGGCTTTAATCAGGTCAGGTTTTTCCCCAATTAACCTGTGTTTTTTTAAACTGGCAGTTCTCGTGCATAATGGCAGAAGCCGCCTTGGACTGAATCAAGATGAAAACAGAGAGAACCTTGGGAGAGAGATAGAGCACAGGTGTGAGAGGGATAGAAAACAAGAGAAAGAGAAAGAGCTCAGGCTCAGGTCAGACTTGGACAGACACCATGAAGGTTCACGTAGGGTCGGGCCTGATTTTTTTGGGCCCATTCAAAGCTCTCCATAAAATTATGCAATGAACCCTATAATGGGTTAAAACAAGTTGGGTATTACATTTCTGGATAGACATAACCTTTAAAGACAAAATGTAAGGATGTCTAAAACCACTTCCAAACTGCTGTATGTGTACTGTACGAACGTCTATAACTGCTTCTGTGAAGTCAGGTCTTGGGACTGTCACTTGTTCTCAGCTAACAGGTGTGTCCGTCTCTTTCCTTCCATTTCTTCGAATCCCTTCCTTCAATTCAACCATCTGTATCTCCACCTCGTCGCCACCCTTCCCTCCACACTGTCACCTCTCTACATGCAAACTATTTCTCTGTTTCCTCTCCTCGACATGCTCAAGCCAAGTCTCTGTCTCTGTTTCTGTCTTTGAATGGTCAGACTTCATGCTCTAGAGGTTTGAGATTTTGGGGGGAGAAAACAGACACCAGTGGACATGCACTTGCTGTGCCCCTCACGGGTCATAAACTGAGGACACATCTCTCTCACTCACACACACACACACACACACACACACACACGCACGCACGCACACAAAATTACGTAATGTACAGAGGAAAGGTGGGCCTCACGGAAAGCCTAAAGGAAGCACTCTCTGTTCCCTTTGTGTTTCTCTGTGTGTGTGTGTGTGTGTGTGTGTGTGTACATGTGCATGCGTGTGTGAGTGGTGTCTGTGCTGATTGTGACCAAGCCATATCTGTGTTATGATAGCTCCCAGCCTGATTCCTGGAAATAATGGATAAGAATATGAAAACACAATGCTTTTCGGCCAGCAGCAATCATTCGTGCAACCCTGCGCGCGCACACACACACACACACACACACACACACACACATTAGAAAGTAACACAAGCTACCAAAAAAGCCTGTGTGTGTGTGTGTGTGTGTGTCATGTATGCTGTGTCCTTGTATAATCCCATGTGCAGGTTGACCTCTGGTGAACTCTGACGGCTTTATCAAATGTGAAAGTGAACAAATGCAAGTCTGAGGTGACTAGAAGGCAGAGATGCACTGCACTGACACATGAGTTATATCACCATGGAAACAGCCCACACCGGTTTGTCAGAGCTTGTCTGTCATGGAAAAAACAGAAAACTCAAAAAGGAAAAAAAAAAAAAAAAAATCACCATGACAACCCAGTAAAAGGAGAGTGGTCTTTGTGGTGAATTGAGCTAGTTGATTGGTTTTGGTTTCTGGTACATAGTGCAGCCTGAGCTGGACAATGAACATCTTCTTACATTTATTGTGCATGGCTGAAAAGCATCATTCCTGCGCACACATATGACGATAGATCAACATGCGATTCCTTTATACTTAGAGAAGATCTAAGGGCTGTCTACACTAACAGCCATAACTATAACGATGACTGCGAGCATCCACATTCTGTAAACGGTGGCACCAAGCATGCTCTGGATGCTCCAGTCGTGTCTGCAGTAAATTTGTATGGATTTTGATTGGTTGTAAGTTTTTCTATAGTTCATAAAATCACTCTAAAAGTGATCCCAACAATACCATTCGCCACTGTCGTTGTCGTTATAGTTTTTCTTGTACCACACCATCCACTAGAATGATTTTTCAAACGATTCATTTATAATTATTGTTATTGTTGTGTTCACCTGTTGTGTTCGACCAGCTACATTATCGCCAAGTCGCTGCTGAAGTGCTGACTGTACGTGTAAACATCATCAAGGGCTTGTGTGTGTGTCGACTACTTGCAACAAGGCACCTCGACTGAACATCATCTGAAGTTTGGATTTGATCAAAAGGTCGATACCTGAGCCCCCTTTAACGTCATTTCACCGCCCCATGTGCACCGCAACGCACAGAAAGCTTAGCACAGCATCAGCTAACTATGCTAAATAAGACAGTACCAAAGCTAGAAACAAACTTTATGACTGGTTGATGTTTCATTACATCAATGGAGCGCTAAAAAAAAGGTGATTTGATGTTGTTTCCAATTTTGTCTGACCTGAGAAAAGGCAAACTCTTGGGTGTTTACTTTAACCAAGCAACAGACAGGGCATGTGTGTGCAGACTGAGGGATCTTTGAATTGCATCGGCGTTTCATCATTAACCTCTTAACATTAATTCAACAACTCTGTTCCCAACGTTTTCCCTCAAATCTCGCTTTAAATAAAGTTAAAAAAAAGTTTTAACATTAAGTATTATTTATCTGTTTGCTCCAGGATTCTTTGAAACATTATTACGTATGTCTATATTTGAACTGAAAACAACACAGTTTCTTGTGCAGAATTAAATACACACTTCCCTGCAATCAGGCACAAAACACGTGTGTTAGGAAACTTCATGATCTGGACTAGTGTCTAAACTTTAAACCTTGATGATTAAGCAGTAAATAAAAATGTAGATTCACTATCATCACAAAATGAAAAATAATAATCCTACTTTAAGGTAAAGTCTCACACTGATAACTTTTATCCACATATGACTTTAAATCATACTTTATGAGACTGAAGGCAAATTGTTTTACAAATTTAAAGGTTCTCTTTAGTTTCTGTAGCAAGGCCGTTAAAAAATATAATATATAACTACTTGAAAGTGAAATCAAATGCACTCTGGAAACTCCCCAAGGCCGAGCTTCGGTCAAACTCACGGAGCCGACGAGATGTATGGTAGATTTCACAAACACACCCATGGTGATGTGGGGTAAAATCAGACTGCGCTCACTTCGTTTCCTGCCCTCAGGTGCACTGTAGAGCGGGATTATACAGTACAACGCTCCTCTAACACCACACTCATTATGTGCACACACTGACTCAGCCTGCCAGAGCACCAGTAGTGCATGAACACACACACACACACACATAAGCTCCCACACATGATTATAAGCTCTAGCCAGCAAGCTCACACACGACATAGACACACACACACACACAGTACTTTACAGACTGTGAAAAGGGTATGAGATCACATTGCGCTAAGCCATTATTAACACCCACATTAGACGAGCTAGAGAGCTGGTGGTTATTTAATCTAAAGCGATATGAATGAAGCAAAGCTCTCTGAGTGCATATGCAATGATAACTTAAGTTAGCGTGCGTATGTGTGTGGGTGCTCAGGTGATGTATGTAAGTGAGCAGGCATGTTGTAAATGTGTATGTTTGTGTGTGTGCAACCCAGTCTCCTGGATGTTTATATGTTGATAAACTGCTTTCTTAATTACGTTGTTGTGGCAACGTAATCACTGTCTGGATTATGGTTTGACTGTTTTTCTCTCAGGTAACGAAACACTACACTCATGTACGGTGTAGGCTTCAGAAGGACATGGGTGGGGAGGATAGTGTGTGTACAAAGTGCAGGACCTTCACACCAGAACTTTGGGTTCGCGTCCAGACTCTTGTTTTAGGCAACAAATGCAGTTTGGTTAAGGCTGGGGGAAAATGCAAAATTAACATAGATTGTGACCAGCTGAAACTTCCCCTTGTTAGAATTCCTTCAGTGTTCATTGTTCAGGACGTTTTAACTGGGAGCCAAACCCGCAGAGGTCTCCTCCTCTTCAAAACAAACGGACCAGGTGATAAAATCTGAATGTTTGGCATGTCGGAGACGGGCAGCTCGCCCACCACATGTTTTCTTATGCTCACCTTTTTTCTGAGCCAGACATTGAGGAGGTTTTAAACAGCAGCCAAATTATCCACAGCAGGTTCTTCCTCTCCAAAACAAACGTACCCGGTGATTTAGACCAATAAAGACACTGAATAAAGTAGCCTCATGTTGCAAATCAGTGATTTTACTGACGCTGCTCATCACAGACTTCTAACTACAGTGGTTGACATGAAAATGCAAATGGCCTTATGTAGAGTGATTCTTACTTTCAGGTATACACTAAAGAAAACATGCTTCCTATCTTATATTCCATTTCTGCCAAAATATCCCTCTAAGTCCTACAAAATAGATCTTTAAATTAGTTGGATATAAATGTAATTTCTAGGAGACAAGGCTGGTGTGTGTGTCCTTTAGATTCCTGATGAGGATTAACTCACATGAACCCTGACCCCGAACCCATGAGTAACTCATACCTGAAGTGTGTTTGTATGTGTGTGTGCTTTACAGTGATGACAGTAATGACAACATTTACCACATGATGACGTCCATCACTCTCTACTCATACTAACCATACAGCCACAACTCACTCTGCAGATTACATGGGATGGAGACCAACAACTTTACAGAACAACATCACTGCTTTGGTACACTGTATGACATGAATGACACTTCAAAATGTAAGTGCCACTGTAACACTCTCTACTCACCGCCTGGTTCCTGTCAGGCAGCCGGTAGTTGTGGTTCTGCAGCAGCCGACAGCCGTCCTTGGCCAGCCTCTGAACGGCTTCCAGCCCCAGCCGGCTGGTCAGCTCCTCACGGCCGCACACGGTCCCCATTCCTCCGCCACTGCCGCCACTTCCACTGCCATCCCGCAGTGCACACACCCCGCCCAGCTGCAACACAGGTGGCAGGAATACATATCTCAACCCACAGTCCCAAGACATGGTGGAGACGCTTAAAAAGTATTGGTGGGATGAAGGTCAAGACAGTTCAGAGACTGGAAGCAATTCGGGCATAATCCAGAAACATGCACTGACAAGTTTTCAGTTGTCCCCTTATGTCCATGTGAGGAGAATGAGATGAAATAATGATCCTTGTTCTCTCCCTAATTCTTCCTTGTCTCTTATTCTCTCTATCTATCACAGTCTGTAATTCCCTTTATCTGTTGCACTTCTCTCTTTGTCTCAGTCTGACTGCTCTGTGTCAGAGGATCTGGCGGAGAAAGAGTGAGTGTGTGTGATTAGTAGTATAAGTGGGCGGGAGTGTGTGTCTGTGTGGGAAGAGTGTGTGTTGGGGGGGTGTCTGTCTGTCTCCTCCCCTCTATAGCTGGGACTTCAGAAATGTGTTAGCCATCCTGGCAGCCAAACTGATGCAGACAGAAAGTGTGTATATGTGAATATGTAACACTGATCTCTTGGAAAAGGGAAAGAGAAACACAAAGCAGAAAACCCAAAGATGTGAAGCGGAAGGGAAAGAAATAGAGAGAGACTGAGAATAGATTTCATTAGAAGAGCTGCAGGACACCGGATAAACTAATGGCTTTGTCCTGGGATAGACCTGGCGACAGAAAAAATGACTGTGTTTGTGTGTGTGCTCCCTAAGGTGCTGCTAGTATGATGGTTATCACCGGTGGCAGGCAGCCTGGTTTGTTTATTTTCCCTGGAAAAGGGAGAGAGAGGGGATATTTCATTTGGCTCTGAGTTGGTTAACCCTTCCTGTGAGCTCGACTATCCCACGGTGCCATGCTCCAGCAGAGGGTATCACAAACACACACACACAGAACATGATAGCATACTCCCACGCTTCATTTTGTTTACTAGGAAAACTCCCCCCAGTGACAACTCTTATCTAGTAGAGTAGCCACACACACACACACACACACACACACACAGAGACAATATATCAGAGCCACAGCCCCCTGTCCCTTGCTGCTTCCTGTTAACCTGTTTTCAGCTTCCCGTCCAAGACACAGAACACATAGATAAACCTGTCTGTGTGTGTCTGTATTGTACGGCTGTCTCTGTCTACCTCCTTCTCTCTCCCAATGTACCTATAAGTTTTCATTGGTCTCTTGTGTTTGAGATCTATGGCTCACTAAAACTTTCAGCAGGCTGACGGATAACTGAAACTAAAGCAGCCGCGTGTGGTTTATTGTCCTCCTTCTCATTATGTCACATAAACTAAACTAATACTCATGCTGCCACTATAATCTGCAGTGGTTCTCAAACCCCTCAAAAGGATTGCAGGATGAATCCCACAGCCCACCGAAACAGAGAGTGTTGCGTAGCTGGTGCAGCAATTTCCTCATCTTACGAAACCAGAGCATCTCACTCATCGTGGTTGGGTACCGCTCACATCTGAACCGAAACCAGTACTGGTTCTGGTTCATGGAATTTGGTACAGGAACCTTTTTGGTACCTTTTTTCAGTACTTTACTTTCTCTTTTGTAACAGAAATGTATTCTTTTTAACAAGCGGCAAGGCGGACATTGTAGACTAAAATGCAATTCTGCTCCTCTGCTTTGTCTAATCACACAAAGCTAATCTTCTGTCTGTCTGTCTGTCTGTCTGTTTGTGTGTCTTTATCTGCTCATGTAGCAGTGACACTAGGTCATTACTAAAATAAAAAAAAATAGACCAGACACTGAAACTATCCCAGCAGATCGGAACGGCACATCAAAGCAGCTGCACAGCTACACGGCCGGCTTCCCGACTTTGGGGCGTATCCACCTCCTGTCTGAAGTCAAACCTGGTGGCTCCATGGAGCTCCATTGCTGGCTTCGAGGCTTCAGTGCTCTTTGTGGTGCTTCATGCTACTTCTGCGTAAACCCAGTGTTCTCACCCAGATGTGCTCTGGGGTTGCAACATTTGGCACAGATGGATTTCAAATGAATCTGTACTCGGTAGTACCAATGTAATTTGGTCGATATCAGTAAAAGTTCAGTACCCAACTTTATTCATGTGTGTCTCTTTTCTCTCCTCTGCCATCTTTATATGCCAGGTCATTATTTGGTAGAGCAGCTTGTCTCTAAAGCTGGACATACACTGGCCAATTTCTGACCCAATTCTTGAGCCGCACAACTCATTTTAGAGTTGGACTGTATTTCGGCTTCGTCGGGCATCATTTTCCGTGCAGTGTACAGAGGGGAGCGAAGACCAACCACTCTAAAATGTCAGAAATTTTGGTCGACCATCGTCAGGCACAGTTGAAGCAGAGTTATGAGTCGCCTGGTCGATTCTCCAACGTCAGTGCCTTTATTCTCACTACACCTGCACAAAGTGGCAAAATTCAGCATCTGAAAGGTCCACACCTTGTGGACAAAAAAAAAATGGAGGCCAGGTTGGTTGTGCTGTGGCAAAAACATCTGTGCCCGTTTGATGTTTCCTCATTGGAAATATTGGCAGATCTTTAGCAGCCTGGTACATACTGTGTGAGCACACAAATTGTGAGCTTTGCCTTTACCTCACAATTTACTTGTACACTAGAAGTCATAGACACATGCAACTGGAGACAAGGACAAGGGGGTCGCACAGAGCCACATCTTTGTATTAAGAGCCAAAAGCATGTGAACCACTAATCTAGTACTATATATGTTATTGTGTTTAAAATATTCTCTTTTTTCTGTTTCTTGTTTTCTCTCATCTCTGGTATAATCAGAGGATAAATAATTGATGGTGAACGAGCGCTTTCCACTGTAAAGAGATGGGACCAGAAAGCAAACCTTCCCCTGCACTCTGCTCTGACCCCGTTTTCTACATTCAGCGAACTCATGGCTGTACACACACATGCACACACACATGCACACACAACTTGCACTCAGTGACCTTTAAAAGAGAGCAAGGTAGTCAGAACAAGCCAATTATGATCTGTTATTATAAATGTCGTCAGCTGATCTGTGTTGGAGATGACTGAGTTCAATTTTAATTGGCCAGTAGTGGTCATACTGAGCGTTGTCCAACAAGCAAGCAAACTGTGGAGCAGCACGAACAAATAAATGGTAACTGCTTTGTCAAATAATGATTTTCACAACGACAGCATGTGTTCATAGGCACAGGCTGAGGAAACAGCAGCTTTGCATGTATTTCAGTGATACTGTATAGGCGTTACACACTTCCGTGAATCTATGGCATAAATTACTGTAATATTCATCAGTTTCCCCTCATGCTTAATGGAAAAAAAATCGAAGCAGCAGATTTTACAAAATGCATGACCCTTTCCTTTAAAGCTTTCCATAAAAATCAGGAATTCTTCTTTCCAGGACATCTGAAACTTGATTAGTACTTCTTTCTCTATGTACTCTCCTTTTCTCTCTCCACCTCTCACACACTGAGGAGGATGAGGATGAGCAACTCTCGTTCACATTGCGACATTTGGTGTAGCCGTGTGGTTGTGCGGGTGGAAACTGTACAGTAGCATTGTCCAGGAAGGTGTAAAAATTTGGGAGAGATACTGCAGAATTGTGACCTTGGAGGAAAATCGGGGGAGGGCAATGAAAAACGCAACTCTCCCAGGAAAATCAGGAGCAAGTATGGTACCACACCTTTTTGTTTTTTGGCTATGCTGCATGTGAGGAGAGGTTGTCCAGATCTTCCTGTCTTGACGATTCCCAATCTCCACTGCTATTACACCAAACTGCAAGCTTTATTTAATACTTTATTTTCCCAGTGCAGAGGTATCAGGAACATTTCTATGCTAAATTGGATTGGCTTTACTAACTCTTCTGTAGGCCAACTTTAAGCCGATTGTGCGCCGTCCAGATTACCCAGTAAAATATAAATGTTGGATTGGATTGAAAATTAACTAAAGGATCAAGAGCAGGGGCAAAATAAAATGAAACATGACAGGGACATTAGGATAAGTAGGAGTGTGTTTGTCTGTGTGTGTGTATTACCGGGCTGCTCTCCTCGCTAGGCGTGCGAGGCTCCTGTTGGCTCGTCTCTGTCGTTTCAGAGTCCTGCTCTGATACTGCAACCAACCACAAGCAGAATCGAGTTATTTCGGACAGATATTCACACTCAACATTGTCTTTGTCACTTTATGTTCAAACAAAACATACCAAGAGAACTTTTTGGGGAAGCACACCCACTCACTCACACTCTAAATGTATACTTACAAGCTTTGCGAGTCTTCCGGGCGAGAGCAGCCGCTAACTCGCTTTGTACCTGTTGGTGAAAAACCAAAGATAAATGATTAATCAAAACACACAGTAATGACGCAGCAATATGATACTGCATTTACCAGTCGTCAGACACACACATGCACACACTGACCGTAGAAGTGAGCCTCTCAAGAGCTTTCATCTGGAGAATCTCACTGCAGATGTCCCTGTTGCCTTCAGAGTCCTCCTCTGACCTTGGATAGACACACACAGATACACACACACAGAGCTTTACTTATGACTGACATGTGCATTATTCTGCCTCTCCAGAGAAATAAGTTCCTGCAAGGCTTTGGTCCTCTCTACGCTGCCCCCTGGTAAACCTAGAGAAGAACTACAGTCTACAAACACATCTACTTCTCAGCTAGATGTTCATACCTGTGGACCTCCACATTTTTTCAATATATTCAAATTGATTTAAGTGGACAGAAGCCTCTTCACATTATATAAATGAAAGACATTAACAGTGGCTTCCCTGTGGTTGCTCACTGGTTTCTTAGAGACCAAACGAGTAATGACTCTGATCCCAAAAATGGACTAAAAGGCAGACATCTATAAGACCTGACAATTGTTGCTCAATCCTATACTAAACATTGTAATGAAAGATGATTAGACCAGAAACAATTAGGCAAATATCTGCACTTAAATTAACTGTTTCAAACACAATTTACAAGTCTATATGGTTCCAACTTCCTGTTTTCTTCAATTTACATCGTTGTAAGATGAAGTATTTTTGTGTTTCTGACCGTTAATCAGACAAAACGAGCCATTTAAAGATGTCACTTAGGGATACAGGAAATTTTAACAAGTATTTTCCATCATTTTCTTACATTTTATAGACTAAAAGATCAATTTAAAACATAATCAACCTTGGGCTAGGCAATATATCAGTATTACATCTATATCATGATATGAGACTAAATATTGTCCTAAGGCCCAGACTGTTGCGTCGCCTAATGTGGCCTGTGTCTTAGCCAAATTGTTGTTCTTGACCACACCTGCAAAGACTACAGCCAACGGCCAGCTAGCACGAACGTTCTGCGCCTGTGTGAGAGGAAATAACTCTCCATACCAGCAGGTGACGGTAGTCTGTATTCATCATTCAAAGAAGGAAACTGGAAGCAGGAGCCAGATATCATATTAACAACACGACCCGTTGTTGAAAGAACAAAGAATTAACTGTGCACCAGCGAAGAATGACACAAACAACTACGAATCATCTCTGCTAAAGTGCTCAGTGGCTTAAAAAATAGTCTTGCCCAATATAAGAAGTTTGTTTTGATCTCACGGCCTCTTGACTTGACTTGGCCTCATGCACTCTCATGCACAGAGCTGAACTGCCAATCAGGGTCACCAACATCTTGGTGCATTCAGATCCTGGTGTCCTGGTTTTAATGGCTGCATTACAGTGAAGTAGTGTAATTTTCTGAATTTACCATACTGTTCAATTACTTGCCTTTACCCACTTAGTCATTATATCCACATTACTGTTGATTATTGATCGAAAATCTCAGTGTAAATATTTTGTGTAAGCACCAATAGTCAACACTGCAACATCGCTGCAAAGCTGAAATCGAGGTATTTGTTCAAAAATATCGTGACATTTGATTTTCTCTGTATCTCCCAGCCCTAAATAAATACATGTATTGCTGCAGCCCTAAACATGATAAACACGCAGCAGCATTTTCTTTTCGGCAGAGTGGGATCTGCCCGTTTTATTTTCCCTCCCATCTGTCTCTCTAGTTCTTCACTGTTTGGATGTCTTTGTAAGGAGCATCTCTCTCTGCACTCCTCTTCTCTCTTTCATGTGGTTTTCATTTAAAATAGCTCCCAGACACACCCTTCTATTGATGTTAGCGAGACTACATGTGTGTGTGTGTGAGTGTGTGGCACTGCGGCGGCTGTGTGTACATGTGTTCAGAATGTATATAGATGTGTAACTTGTGCCGAGGATTTTTTTTTTTTTCCAAGCCCGAGTGCATCTGTGAATACATTTGTGTGTATCCCTTCATTTGTGTGTGTGTGCTGTATAAACAGGTGGTTGTTTTGGGGTAAACTCTGCGTTATTCCCACAGCAATAATACGAGGTTGTAGAGTTTGTCTTCAACAGCGGCAGACTGCACCCGAGGGCCCCTCATCTAATATGTTCTCTTACAAAACCACTGTTTGGATTGGTCTCCCACACACTGCCTCACCCCCGTTCAAGAGACACACACTTTCTCAAGCGAGCACACACAGTCACACAGACCAATTTGCATACAATTTGGATTTTATCAACAGATCCCAGTGGCACTAGTAATAGTTGTGAAGGAAAGAAGCACTGTGTGACTGTGTGTGTGTGTGTACACTGTAATCTGATAAGGGAATGATAAATGCAGAAGCGGGGGAGATGGTGATAACATGTAGCCCACAGCCTGACACTTCAGCTATCGGCTCTGACACAGACAGAGAGAGACGGAGGCAGGTAGACCAATAGATGCCTTGAAGGAGTGTGAAAATACCATATTTTTACTGTCGCAATAAAAGCGGTTTGCTGCTTGTGCTTTCCTTTCAGTATCCAGCAAAATAACGTGCATCCACTCTCCTCTAAAATAAGATCAGTGACGCTCAAACATCTCGCAGAACTGGATGAACAAGGGCAATTTATCAGCACAATTGAACATCTTTTGTGGTTCATTAGCAGATCGTGAGATGTACTAAGTCTATTCTAAGTCATCATGCTAAATTTATTCTCATCAGGGTCATTAAGATTTTTTAGCCTGCGCTTATTTAGCAATTTGGTGACTCACCATGAGCCAGAATGTACCAGAGCTGGAAGAAAGGCACAGTGGGAGGTGTGTCACCAATCATTAAGCAGCACAGAACAGTATTGATAGAGGATTAACATGATTGGTGCTTTCAAAGGCTCCCTTTTCATTCCACCTCAAAGACGCATGCCCCAAGTTGTAGTCATGTTCTGAGACTTACCAGAACAGACCCCAATTAAAAGCTTTCCAATTGTTATTGTGAACAATGTGTCAACCTGTTTTTGATCTGGATTTCTTAAAGGGATACTTTGCTGATTTTCAACCAGTGAACCACAGGGAACTTCCCTCCATCGTGCCAGCGACCAGATCTCTCTGCTCAAATCTTCACTGGTTCTGGGGCTGTCGCTCAAACTACAGATTGTACTTCCACATTTTTGTATGCCTGCCACCACGGACACAACAAGTATAGAAGAAAAGAGAAAAGAGAGAGAGACACCCCTCTCACTCTCAAACTCGGATCAGACAGTAAAATTAGATTCTGTTAATGTATTGCCAATTTTTTATTTATTTTTTTGATTAAAATGTTTCCGGAAACATATTTTAGTGCACTGTTTGGCTGTAATAAGAACATCTATGAACAGGAAGTGGGGGCCATACTGTTTCCTGTATTGTTAAAATGAAGGTTGTACAAACTGAGCAGTGCCGAGTCTGTTGCTGTGTTGCCCATTTCTCACCAAAAACAAGCTTACGGTTTCACTACAATTTGAGATGGTTTGCTAACAGACAGACAACATATTGTTTCCTGAGTCGAAACAGCCACCAGCGGGAGCGTTTATTAGCCTGCTGCAGCATGGTGCATTCTGGTAGGTGTAGTTTTTCTACCGCTTGAACAGAAGTAAGCGCCACTGTTATTTTTAGATTAGCTTTCTCTGGTCATGTAGCACCAATTTCAAAGTATTTGCGTCTTTCTACTGCATACACAGCCCAGTTTCACAAAGAAAAAAATCTTTTCAGCTGTGAAATACTTCTTTAACCAAGAAAAATACAAGAACATACTTCAAACCAATCAAGCGCAGAATTACATGCTTGCACTACAATGCAGATGGTTCCTTTTGTGGAGGAAGAGGATATAATCTCTGTCAAAACCAGGCCACCAGGAAGTGCGCTGGACTGCGACGCCAATTTTCATAGTGGCCAAACAGTGGAATTACAACTCATGGGTCTGTCCTGTGATGCCATTGGACCCAAATAGCTTTTGCCCATAGACTTACATTGGGAAAGAGACATCTGTAAATCAGTGGATAATCAGTGGATAATTTATTTAAACCGGACATAGCCAGCTCAGCGGATCCAGTCTGTAGTGCTCCTGCTCTACGGGCCCAATGATGCATCAATCATCCGGGTAATTTCATACCACAAATATTGAGCTTCTTTTGCCTCGTGCTATGGAAGTGTATTGCATTCACTGAATAAAAAAAAAACAAAGACACCTTATCTCACAATTACGAGATAAGAGCTTGTAATTATGACATCCTGAGCTTGTAATTAGGAGATCCTGATCCCTGGCCCCGAGCTCCGCGGCTGCCCCTCCAATCTGCAGGGATAGTTTCGGCATCTGGTCTATTTTTGTAAGCGAACCACAAGCAAATCTGTCAGGAAAACATGCTTATTGTCTATTTTGCACAACATAAAGGCTGTATTAGACATGACATTAATAATGTGATTACGTGACGAGTGATTTGTTTGTTTGTTTGTTTGTTTGTCAATATATTCATCACCAAGCAAGCATTGAAATAACAACCTTAAAATGTGCTTATTTAGGCAACAGGTCATTGATAATGATGCTAAGGGATTTTGTTAAGCGCAGTCTCACAGTCTCTTGAGTTGTGAGGGAAGGTTGAAGACACATCAGAGGTGGCTTCACGTCAATATATACATGAATGAGTGAGCTACTGACATCACAACCTTGAAATGTGCACTTTCTACATTTTTAAATTATTTATCTATTTATTATACAAATTCACAGAATTGTTGAATGAATATTGAAATGGGTCATACTGCACTTTTAGGACGGTCCCTAACTATGCCTGTATTCAAAGGCACGTTTGCAGACATTTAGTTTCTTGCGCTCTCAACTGAATTGTCATTTCTGATTATTTCAAGCTGACTAAAACTGTGAAATATCTGCCTAAAATTGCTTTCCAATATATCCAAAAACTGGGAGAAATCAAGGCTTTGACACGAAGCTATTACAGATAATAGCCACAAAAACAGTAAATATCAAATAGGCTATTAACCTAACTTCACCCCTGTCTAGTTCAGGATCAAGATCAAGGTCTAGACAGAGGTGCACAACTTTCACAGGGATGCTGTATCCAGATCTCTTAATACATCCATGGTAAAAACCAGTGACTGTTTGGTTGCTTTCCTCTCCAGCCAAAATGTTCCTTCAGCATTCTGCAGTCTGTTTTGCTTCATGCCCTTTTAGACCACAGCACCATGCAAAGCAAACAAGTGTGTTTCCTCCTCCTCCCAAGCTAAGGTGTCATATTTTAGCTGCTGGCAGTTCTGCACCATAAGGCACCAACACTGACAACCTAATTGTTATTTACTGACACCATCTCCACTACACCACACAATAAAGTATGTGTATAGATTATGTACTGTGTAATATATACAGTTTAATGTGGACACAGAGAGAGTACCAAGATTTGTGCATCAAATATTCAGTAATAGCCCTGCCAGAAAATTTGTATTTGTGAAGCTGACACTGTAGTTCAAGTCGCTGCTGTAGTAAGATATTATAAAGTAGAAGTGTCTAATATTAAGTTTAAGGCATTGTTTGTATACAAGGTGAGATAATATTAAACAGTCTCATGATAAATATAGCCTTAAAATGTATTTGTTGCAGGGTTGTTGTTACACGGTGCAGATGTTCACATTACTGTGTCCTGTGTCCTTGTGATTTGTGTCATCACAGAACTTGATATACTGAACAGTAAAGAACTGAAACCAGTGCATACATTTCAGTGTGCTAGTGGTGTCCGTATCTAAACATTAACTTCTCCACGATCGGTTCACGCTCTGACAATCTAAACCTGACATGGACTAAACTTTAAATTAACAAATGGGGTGACTTTTGCTGCGGGGGCGGTGTGCAGGACATCTTTTAATAGTTAAACTTTAATGCCCTCTCCTTACACAGCTCTTTTAAAAAGCACTATATATGCAAGTTTTGCCCTTACTGTAATGTGAGCCACAGAGGCAGAGGGAGAATGAGACGGAGAGACTTTCTTGCCAATAAAGCTCATTAAATTGAAACAGAATTGAATTCAAATGGAGACGGAGAGAGAGAGAGAAGGAGGAACATGTTTTTTGTAGAGCGTAAATATTAGACTCTAACAGTACACTTTTAAGATTTAGTAGACTTGAAACCACGAGATTCTTATTAAAAGTATGCCATGAAAGAACGCATTTCTAGCAGGCACTGCAGAGAATGAGTGATAAACTAATCAACTTTAATGACCGCACTGTGCCTGGTAGCAAGTACGATTGTTGAGACACAGCAATCCGTTGAGACACGCTGGCAGTGTTGACACAAACTGAATAATGACACACACAGAAACATCTTCTATACATGATGCAGAGGAGATAACCCTTTTAATTAGTAGCATGTTGTTCTTAGGCTTCACTAAAGGAGGAATCACTAGCAGGAGGCCCAACAGTCAGCTAATGTTGCCTTATCAAGTATCAAGTTATCAGTATCAATTTAATGCTTGCCTCATTAGATTAATCTACAGCAAGAGATAGGGAGCCATAATTCATGAGGAGCATGAGCAGCGGCTCTACACCGCTTCATTTAAAGGTCCAGTGTGCAGGATTTAGGGGGATATATTAGCAGAAATGGAATACAATATAATAAGTATTTTTTTTAGTGTATAATCACCTGAAAATAAGAATCATAGTGTTTTTGTTACCTGAGAATAAACCGTATCTACATAGAGAACAGGTCCTCGTCTACAGAGATTAACATGTTGCACCACCATGTTTCTACAGTAGCCCAGAATGAACAAACCAAACTCTGACACTGGACAAGGCCATTCAAGTTTTCGTGTTTTAGTATTGGGCAATATACTTAGCAGTGTCGGAAAACACTGAAACTGCTTTATTTATTGCTTCTTTTTCCAAATTAACTGAATAACCTTTCAGAGAAAAAAGGTGAGCACAGCACACATTAGCAGGCGCTGGCTAGCAGCCCGTCTGTAACGTGCCAAACATAATCAGAGAAACACTGTTTTGTTACTGGAACTGTTTTAAGGCCCGATCACACAGAAAGCGTTTTAGCAGCGCCTTTTTTGTTTCTGCACTCCAGGCACCTGGCATTTTTGCCAGAGCGCTTTGACCTCCTCTAGTTGAAAAAACTTCAACTCAGAGCAGAAAAGCGCCCCGCATATTCTCTTTTTTCATAATTTATTTTCCCATTGTCCATTTGGATGATTTCAGAGGTGGGCTTCCTGTGGTTGTCACGATAACAAGTTTACAGTTGGTAAACAGTGGAGGAGAAACCGGTGGTAGCGGTTGCTGGATACCCAGAGCTATACGGCCCGACGATAGACAGCAGGTTGTCAAACTGCCCCCGAGTCATCCTAAAATACGCCTGGAAACGACCATCATCAAGGCGAAGCTCCTGGACCAACTGGTGGTTCTCTCCGTGATCCACCCTGTTTTTTGGGGTCACATGTACCCACACAGATCCCTGCCTCAACATTTTAGGAACTAGTTACTTATTACTGTGATAAAAAAAAAACAGTAGGTTGATTACATGGGAAGGTTAGTGTAAGTAGGTGATGATGGGGTGGTTGCCTGGCAACAATAAAAATGCGCAGCAAGCCTTTTTTTTACTAGTGGCATTTCATTTGAAAACCTGCAAAATACTTTCTGTGTGATCGGGGCCTTATTCAGTATTTTTACCAGTTAAAATCACTTGGACCATTTGTTTTGGAGTGGAAGAGAACTCTGCAGATCATTTGGCTCCTGGTAAAAAGCTCCTGAACAATGAACACTTATTTTTTCACTTAGAGTAAAAACCTCCTGAACGTTCTGGATCGGAGAGTTTTTAGAGAAAAAAGGTGAGCTCATATTAGCAGGTGCTGGGCCAGAGTCACTGATTTGTGACATGAAATTAGTTTAATCAGTGTTGTTAGTGATTTTAATCACCTGGTCTGTTTATTTTTGAGATGAAGAGAACTGAGGATAATTTAGCTCCTGGTAAAAAGCTCCTGAACAATGAACACTGAAGAAATTCTAACCGTTAGAAGCTTCAGCCGGTTGCAATCTGCAATCTTCACCGCTATATGCCACTAAATCCCTCTGAACCTTACACACTGTTCCTGTACACACTGTTGTGTGAGAAGTGTATTTCTCTTATTTGAAATTTGGTGACAACACAGGTTGATAAGCTTACGATAACAAACATGCTCCAATTGGATCTATGTGATTTTTGGATTAAGATTTCTTGAAGATAAGAAGCAACCTGACTAAACAAGATACATCAGATATCTGGCATATTTTGAGAAGTACTGATTAAAATTATTTCATTTCATTATTGGTTCAGCAGCCCAAGGAAACTGAGAAGCCATAAGCTAATGCTGAACAGGGCTTTAACAGGTGGCTTAACACACACTTGTGCGCTTGGGCAGGTTCAGACAGAGCACATTGCCAGGATTTTATTTAAATTACTGCATTTTATTAGCCCTCCGGTAATTCTATCTCCTTTTTACAATTTCAACAAGGATCAAGAATCAGCATTAACCACCGGATTAGCGCATGAACCCATGCATCGTCAAGTCTCTTGGCAGCAGCCGGTGGAGTTACATCAGGTGTTTTTCCCTCACAGCTACAACTATTCTCCTTTACACCAACAAGAGAGTGAGAGACGAAGAGAAGAGGGGGGGAGGCAGGGTGTGAGACAGAGAGAGAGAGGATGCCTGCAGAGAAATGGTGCACCAGTCAAAGCCAGACACAGACAGCAGCAGGGTCAAAGTGACACACAGAGTGAGCATGCTGAATCCATAATCCCATCTATGTCTAATCTACAAAAATCAGATGCATTTTTTTGATGTAGTTGTAAGCAAAAACCTACAAAATGTTTCTACATCCCTTCGTATGAGTGAGGACACATGAAAAACACTATGATAAATATATGCAAACCCCTTTGTCATGTAAAATTCTGCTCAGTTTTTCAGCTTTCTGCTGTCACACCAGAGAACAACAGGTACAGGGGAGAAAAGCCTTCAAATTAAATCTGTTGGAAACATGCTAAATAAGACGCGACCTTAATTACCAATAACCACCATCTCTTCTACCCATTCACCTCCGCCCTACTAACCTGTGGAAACACTGTGGTGGAGTGCTTCTAAGTGTGCATGTCATCCACTATAATGTATCGAGAGCAGCATAGAGGTACGTACAGTATGTTACATGAGATTTATATTAGTAAGTATGACATTCAATTCCCCTCGCTGTCGCGCTCGCTCCCTGGTGTCTGCAAATACACCCTTTGAAGTTGACACACGGATGAATCTGTTGACGTGTGCTCTTGTTCGCTCGCTCCCCATATATACTCCAGTTTTTCGTTAGCCGTCTCTCCCTCTCTTTCTCTGAGTGACAGATTGAGTTCAGTAGCAGCCTCAGCAGGAATCCCACACACAGGAGCAGCAAAGCAGGGAACTCTGGCTGACACCCCTCTGCATGTGTGTGTGTGTGCGTCAGAGAGCCCATCTCATGTATGAGTGTGTTTCTTATATGGATGTGGAGGTGTGTGCGCCTGCACATCAATGTGTCTCCCACATAAGCAGATTGAGGATTTCAAACACTGAATAGAGATTAGGTTTCTAGCTCGGATTTAAGGGGGATCTTCAGAGAGTGTGTGCATGTGTGAGCGTATATTATGTTGCAAAACAGTATTGTACTTGCAAGCCTGCACCAAATCAAACACAGTGACCTGTCTCTTTTCATGGTAAATCATCAGACAGACAAATGACCTCAATCATAAATCTAAGCGGGAACACTGTCACTTCCACTTTGATATTTTACCAGAGCTACGAGCCTCCACTTCAGGTCAGTGGAGATCATCCAGTGCAGTAAAACAGAGTCACCATGAACTTTTCTCAACACTCTGCAACAATTTAACATGATGGCTCTCAGGACAGAGACCCAGTGACACACCACTTTGTTGGTCATTACAACAGATAAATATGAGTGATGATATTGTACGTACATCCACTAGAGCTGCCACTTTTTATTTGAAATTCAAACAACCATTCAAACTTGTGAACATGTAAAAAATTAATTATGTAATGATCATTTGAAATCCAAATTCAGTGTATAGCATTAGCACAACAGGCTGTGCTTTGCAGTGCAGCAAGGGCGTTCACAAACTGCACTGTTGTTAACACAAAATGGAGGAAACTACATACAAGTTGTATGAGTTATACCGTAGCTACATACAAGTATAAAAAAACATCTAAGATGGCAAAGTTAAGCGTGGAGAGGTATGTTTCAGTCCTAATCGTGATACCTTATCACCTGAGATATAATGTGTGAACCATTTTGGAATCTTTCCTTTCTTTTAAAAGTGTGACATTGCCTAATTACTGTAGGTGTTTATTCTCGTTTGTCCAAACTTGATTTTTTTTAAAAAGTGAAAGCCCTACCATTCATCTGTCACAGCGTAACTTGCAGTCAGAATTTAATGGACACTTACGGGCTGTTGGCCCCGCCTCCAGAGCGAAACTGGACATACGGGGCGAGTTGGAGGAGGAGCCTAACAGCCTCTGGCCACTCCCCCTCATTGGAGCGAAAGTCACAGGAGGTGGAGTCACACTCCTCAAAGCTGAACTGGTAGTAAGAGTTCGAGTCCGAAAACACCACCCGCTGGTCCACTGGAGAAAAAACAGAGACAAAGAGAGAAAAACAAATATGTAAAGCAGCTTCCTCGCCTGTTCTGGGTCAGAATTTCATTTAGTTTTCCTGTATTTCCTTAAATTTTTAAGGAAATAAAGTGCCATCCTATGGTTAGGTGCACAAATTACACTAAGGTAAAGGTTTTCCTTAAAGTCCCATTTAAGGTTTCCTTAAAATAAAATCGGTTGCACAAAACACCCTTTTTCTTCTAATGGGTTTCTTAGAATGTTCACCTAAGTATGTAAGGTTTCCTCAATATCTTGGTCTATCTTGTTTACTTGCCTTAACAGTCAAAAAAACAACTGTATTCACCCTCTGTCTGAGATACTCTGCTTTAGCACCTGTCTCTTTAAGTGCCCCCTTCTAAAAAAGCCCAGTTTGCTCCGATTGTTTCATATATTTGAATCACTACATCATCATTGATTATATGTTTCCCTGAGGGTAGCTTGTGGCTACATGTAGCAGTGTAGGCTACATAATGTAAACTAGGGATGTTCCTGGCGACTAATTTCCCTGTCGACTAAATGAAAATTTTAATTAAGACTAGTTGACTAGTCTGGTGTTAAGTGGAAGCATATCTTGCGAGGTCACTGTTGTGATGAGCTGCGTTATCTTCTCAGACCGGGCGGGATCACAGCGTCTCCAGGTGAACAATGTCAAATTGGTCTGAGAGTTGCTAGCACCGCTAGCAGCAGCAGCCGTCATTCTGTGCAGGTTAACATCCAAATGCTTGAGTTGAATGTGGTAACGCATTGCTCCAGTCGAGTGATTATATGCTAGTTTTTCTGACACAGCCTACATGCTACCTTATTTTCATTTTCTAGATCAAAGCACTGCCAAACCGTCCTAGTGGCGGGCGGCTGCATGACAGTTAAGCGGCCTTGTACATGAATAGAATAGTAATTGGTTTACCCAACTAATATTTCTGGTGCCGACTAGCGAGGAGGTGGGCGTTTAATTGTTTAGACGACTAATACACGCATCCCTAATGTAAAGACTTGCAGTTGTATGGCTGGAGCACATGACCATATAAAGAAATCCATCACAAGCCGATGTCAGCTTGTCTGGAAGGTAGAAAAAAACGAGTATTTGAACCATCTGAAGCCTGAGGTTAGGTCCCCTTAAAGTAGGGGAATGAAGCAGTGAATTTATCATTCTATTCTGTTTCAAATTACCTGGTGAACTGGTTCACCATGTGAAGATTTTTACTGATGTCACTGGAAGGTGACTATAAATTCTGAAGCACACTCCAACCTCCAGGCATGTTAGTGTGTGCATGAAGGTGTGTGTGTGGTTGTGTTTTTACCAGACAGCAGGACTCCCAGCTCCAGCAGCACCTGCCAGACACGCACAGCAGTAGTCCGACAGCGCACGTACACACACTGCTCACACAGCCACTGCACCAGCTCCACGCCCACGTAGCTACGCCTGTTAAAATACACACACACATTTTCAGCACACGAGTACAGCCACACAGTGATATGATACGCATGCACGTACACATGCACTTCTTCCCTCGGTGCAAAGCTTGTCTTTTTTATTTGATCAATATCCATTGATTATTCATTAGTTCTCTGTAAGCCTTTTCCTCTGAATACACTTCCATCTTCCTCCCCTCAGGATAAACTCATTGTGTATGTGTGTGGATGTGTGTATGTGTGGGTGTTTGCGCGATGACGGTTAAGAGCACCTATTTATATTTGTGTCCAGATGTTCACATGGTCTTTGCATGCATCTGTAGTCACTGAATGTGCAGTATATTCTATGAGAGTGCATGTATTCCCAGAGCATCCTGTGCTCTGCTTAATAACATCTACGTCACACTTTGCTCGTCTTACTGCATAAACAACTTGACTGGCCAATCAGGACGGGGCTCAACGGTGACTGGTGAATCAGTGTACATGCTTCACCGGACACATCGATTCATCCCTGCACGCAGACAGACACACAAACACAGTGACAAGTGTACCGTATGATTCTGGCCAGGTGTATCTTGTCTTTAGCTGGATATGGTCCATGAGAGAGGAAGGCATTCCTCACAGCCCGACCAGCACATGGGAAACTCTGGGAACAAGACTGACACACACAGAGGACCACATCAAAATAAATGTTTTAAAATCTGACCACTGAAAAACTAATAAATGTGGCTAAGATGACAAAAACCTTTTCTCAACATTGTTTCGGACATGTACATAAGACTGCGGAGAGCTGATGCGGCTGTCATTGTTGGACTTACAAGGACAGCTCGATTTCTTTCCCCCTGAGGAATGAAACATTGACTGTGTCTACACGCTCCGCCATAATCCTGCTATAAAAAGATAGTGTTTCAATTAAGCTGTTTACATGGGCTGTTTGTTCTGTTTCATTCATATTCATGTTTACCTGTGACAGAGCAGAGCCCGCTTGATGAGGCTCCATTCACATTTTGTTACAACATGAGAAGCTCTGTCATGGAGGCAGGTTTTGCAAGTGACTGCACTTCAAGTCACTTCAGCTTTTATAGCAGGATGGTAGAGCACGTGTGACATAAAACTGGTCCCATGTAATGCAACATTAAAGGTACCCTGTGAAAATTTGGCCACTAGTAGTGCTAAAGAGTCATGTTTTCTAAGAATGGGCCCCTGTTTTGGTTGCATCTCATGCACAGGGTTTTTTCGGACCTAATTGTATTGCGGAGTTTTGCACAGCGGCGACCGGATCTTTGCTCTCAAACCACAAAAACATGTGATGGCACAACAGTCTCCTTCAGTACATTATTCTATGCTTTCTTTTGATTTTCACATTGGCTAGTCATTCTGTTTAATTTGTCTTCTGATTAAATCGGAACCGTTGAAACAAGTTGTAGGAAGCCTCTGCAAGTAATTGGTTGCTGGCAGACACTCTGTGCTGCAATAAAATGGTTAATCAGCAGTGCCGTGCACTGTAGAGCCGATGCGCTGCTGGTTCTGCCGGCCTGAATAGAATATAATGTCTACACACTCCAAAAGAAACTTGTTGAAACTTTAAACAATAATTTATTGTACAAAACGGGGGAAACAAACGTTGACAAAAACGGTTCCATAATTCATATTAAATTCAAAAGATAATGAAAAAACAGCTACAAGTTAGAGGGAATAGTGATAAAGTGGTAAAACTTGCATTGATCCACAGCCTCAGACGGATGCGCTCAAGCGTTGCCGTGCACACAAGCTCAGTTGGTAGGCTATACTATATTTTCACATTTTTAACAATGCAATTTAAAAGTTTTGATTTTTATTGATAACCTACATTTACCAACAACAAAAAGACTACATTTAGCACCAAAAAAATCTGTAAAAAAAAAAAAAGTAAAATAAAAAAATGAATATCGAATACCAAATTTTCATAACGAAAACCTACCCATAGAAACGAATATTCGAATATCCGAATATTTGGGTACAGCCGTAGTCTTCAGTGAGGTAAAATTACTGTTTTTGTCTATGGAGTTTGGCTTTGAAGAAAGCATCAATACGTTTTTGAAAGGGTTGCCTGTTTGGGAAGTACTGAGCATCCGACTGCCTGGATACAGAGATGTGGATTATACTGCACAAGTTGTGTGAGAGTTTGTAAATGGACGTTTTGATGTAGTTTTGCTGTTGTTAAATGCGATCCCCTAAGAATTTTCTCCATTTTTGGATTCTTTGTTCCCCGTGGAGGCATGCAAGAAAAAAGTCTTCTTCAAGAAATCAATGTAACACAGAGTAATTGACATACAAATGGTTGTTTGGGGCATGAAGTATTCCTTTGAGGTACTTATTAGTTATCGTCCTGTTAGAGTACTGCAGTCAACGCACACTGCAGAGAGCAGAATTACTGATCATCTTTGTAGCAGCAAGGTGCCCTTCAAATAAAGAATCCTGGCTCAATCAGGCTCACACAGCCAGAACTCAAATTTCACTTGACACACACTGTGGTCTGCTGAGCCCTGATCGGCATTCTCTTCAGTTATGGGTGTTGCCAATACCACAAAATTGCTTTGGCAGGCAGTTGGATCAGGTTTTGATAAACAATGACAAATGAACTCTACCTTTGTAAAGCATGTTTTGCTCAAAGTGTGCTACAAACTTTCTCATATGTAACATGAATTATTATCTGCCAAAATGGGTTTTTGAGCATTGATCTGCATTGACAAATAGGCCACGCAGTTGCATAATCATTTTTTAATTTTGAAGTAGCTGATCACAAAGGTCAAAGTCAAGAGGTGGAAATGAAGCAAAAACCATTGCCGAGATCATCCAAACTAATCTCTGTAATTTACTGATTCTTCCAGCTTTTGGTGACCAGGTTCAATCAATTCTTCGTAAATATTTTTCAGACTAATATCTTCTTAAAAAACAGGGCAGGAGATTTAAACTGGCTTAGCAAAGATCAACTTTAAGGCTTCTTTTTGCAAGCATTTTGCTGTTCAGGTGCTGAGCAAGGAGTCACACTGCACATCAGTGTTAGCAGCCACTTCCATTTGAGGCAAGATATAAAAGAACATCTACTGAAATACAACCAATAAAAATACTACAGTGCTGAAAGATAAACAACCAAGAAAACACATAGATTTTTCTTGGCACAGGGGTAACACGAGTGCACATAAATAAGCAGCATATAAGCTTCAGATGTCGATTCCTTTCATTTCTTAAACTTTTTTATTTCTTCAGCTAATGTTTTCGATGTTCAAAGAAAAATATACTCAAGTGAGATATTTCAGCCCTGAGGCCTTTTCAGAGTGCCGTACTGGAATATTTGCTAAACCGCATTATACTGATGCATGACAAATTAAGCCTCTCCCTCCGAGTGTGTGTACGTGTGTGCAGTAGGTGAAACTAGTTTGGAAAAAGCCCAAGGTAATATCACCACTGATGTCACTTGTATTAGGGCTAAACAAACACACTTTTGCTTCACAGCCAAACTAAAGGGATGATATCACCTGTGGGTATGTGTGTGTGTTTCCTTACCTTGTGTACTGTAGGCCCAGTGCTCGGTCCGGGGATTGTGTCAGGTGATTGCTGTTGAAACACAACACACAAAAGCCGTCAGAGCCGACACACAATGACACACACACAGTAAATACACCGAGCAAACAAGACTCTGGGATGAGAAAGACCAGTTTTACCATTCCAAAATCATTAGTCAGGTTTTGTTTAAACCAACAGCAGAAACAACCAGGGCTCAAACATTTATATTTCACTGCAACACACACTGCCACGCTTAAAGAATGTGTGTGATGATAGTATCACCTAAGTGTTTTAACAAAGACACACACTCAAGCACTCAATAAAAATACCAGTTCAAATACTCAACAGTAAAATGCAACTGTTGGTCCAACATGATAAATCTCTTCTACCACCATGCCAACATGTTGTTGCCTTTGCCCTGGGTGTATCCACTCCACCTCTCCTTCCCCTATCAGGAAATAAACTCTTAATCTTTATGGATTACTATGGTGCCAGAGGAGCTAGATGACGGTGTTGACACAGTGTTGACACGGTGGTGACAAACTGCTCATAAAAGAGATTAAAAATGATAGTAGGTGTTAGATCAAATGGAGCGGAAACAACACTACATCTGCTTTTGTATTTCGCTGCAGTGTTACACATTGTGATGCAACTTGGTAACAACTTGTCTTGGTTCTGCGCTGCTGCTGAAATAAAAGCTTGCTTCAAATGTTTTACAGACTTGGATAATAATACTTGAAGATAACGGTTCCTAAAGTGTCCGTTTAGTCAATCAAATATCATTCAAGTCACATGTAAACATAATGGGAAATGACAGCTCTGATTAAGAAGGTTTTCACTATTTGCAATTAACAGTGTTTAGGCATTTCTTAATAAAGTTTCCTGGATCATACATTGCATTATCATAAAGTAATTACTTGTACAAGCTAAAAAACATCTGTATTGTATTGTTCTTTACTAACTAAATTTAATATCTATGTTGTAAAAACATCTGTTTACAGTACCACTGTAAAGCAAACTTCAATTGAAGATGACTACAACAAAAATAAACCCTTAATTCACCCAGTTAGATGTGAAAATATGCTCCAGACAGATTAAAATTACTGTTTATTTAAATAGAGTCTGGCGGGTTTGGCAATGGTGATTTTGGGGCT
Organism: Epinephelus moara; assembly: GCF_006386435.1. NCBI lineage: Eukaryota > Metazoa > Chordata > Actinopteri > Perciformes > Serranidae > Epinephelus > Epinephelus moara. Next base: position 14,938,292 of record NC_065527.1, read on the forward strand.
GTTTCGGGTTAAAAAGGGGATCTTACTCTCGCAAAAAGGTCGACCTCTGAAGGGATCCTTCCCCTGATGTTATCAAAAACATCACATTTAGTGGACCTAAATTGACGGTGAATAACTGCCCACTGTGGCCTGTTTTACTGCTGCCGGCTGCAGCCCTGTTGCTCAATACTGGACCACTTTCAAAACCTGTTGTTTCCATTGGTCACTTCGACACAAGACGTGGGAAAATAGGATCCAGGTTGAAATATACTGAGGCTACCCTTTAAAGACTGGCATATCTAAAAAGCTTCATCTGTTATCTTACAACCCACAGAGGGAAACCTTTACAGTGTCTATAAAATATTCACCTCCCTGAAACGGTTTCATGTTCTATTGTTTTACGACACTGAATCACTGTGGTTTAAAGAGGCTTTATGACACTGATCAAGACACAAAGACAACGTGAACAATCTCTACAAATTTATCTAAAGTAAGTAAACATAAAACACAGAAGTAGGCTGTTTACCACCTTTACACTGACACACCTAAATTATCACTGGTTGAATGGAATGTGTAATCAAGGTGTGACAAGTGATTTTAGGTTAAACACACCTGTATCTGCATTTTCGAAGTTTGGAAAATATGCTGTGCAGCCATCCTCAGTAAATGAGTGTCCATGCAAAAAGGGCAGTGAGAGAGTGGCTGAGATGGGACACACACAAACAACCACAAAACAAAGTGCTCTGATGAGACCAAAATTGATCTTTTTGACCATCTCACTAAATGCGTGGTCATAGCAGTCACGCCAGAGGGTGACACTGATGCAGCAAAATGAAACACAGAATAATCCTGAATACCAAACTGGGAGAACGCTTCTTTTTCAGCAGGATAACAAGGCAAGGGTTTCAAAATAACAATAAAAGTAAAGACATTTTTGCACATTTTTATTCAGGATTTATTTCGCATTTGCATTTGTACTCAGCCTTAGAACAATTCTGCATCATTATCAGTGGATATGGTGTGAGAAAATATCCAATACTGGCATCTGCTTTGAAAACACCATGGTAGCGCATCGCTGATAAAAACACAGACTGTATTAGGATGACGATCACGTTGCCAGTGTTCATTACAGACACACAGACGAGAGCCTCCTGCAATAGGAGTGCAACTGGTCTGATGGCTCAGTCAGTGAAGCGGGATCACTGAGAGAGTTGTGGGTTTGATTCTCTCTGGAAACCTTCCCAGGAAACTGAGCCTGTGCTAGAAGCTGCTGCTGCCCTCCGCCTGATGACGATTAGGGAGATACAGAGAGATGAAATGATGGAACAAATGAAAAGAACCTAAGCGACTCTGGAAGATGGATTCAGATGAAGAAATATAAATGAGTTAGCGTGCAAGAGGAGAAAGAAGAGAGGGAGGCTGAACAAATCACAACAGTCTATGAATATATGACAGGGGATGTGAGCATGACAGATGGAGGGGGAGAGAGAGATGAGGCGGTGAGCGACGGAGAGATCGTTTTAATTGTAATCGTGAGAGGGAGAAAAAGTGAGCGGGACAAAGACAGAGAGAGAGAGGAATGCACGTCTGTGGCTTTGAGTTGCAAGAAAACGTAATAGATGATTAGAAAGATGTAGAGCAGTGTGTGTGATCCTCATTAGAGCGATGATACTGTCTCAGATGTCACACACACACAGATGATGATACGCACTTGCACACACACCTTATTCAAAGCAAGTTACTGTATCGCAGCTTACCTACTCTTCATTAAAGGAATAGTTTCACATTTTGGTGATGTCTATGTGCATTAGACAGGATGCTACAGGCAGCAGCTGATCAGCTTAGCTTAGCATAACGACTGGAAATAGGGAGAAACAGCTAGCTTGGCTCTGTGCAGGTAGCAAGGTAACAAAATCCACCTGCCAGAAACTTTTTGGATTGTTGGTCACCCAAAACAAACAATGAAGTGTTTCCCCACATAGAATTTATCTGGGCAGCATTTTAGCATTCTTCAGTTTTATTTTTTTTTATCTATCTGAGAGAACAAGCCCATCAGAGGTTGCAGTGTCTCAGGGATAGAGCAGGTCGTCCACTAATTGGAAGACCTGTCAAAGTATCCTTGAGCAAGATACTGAACCCCAAATTGCTCCCGATGGCTGTTCCATCAGTGAGTGAGTGCATGTGAGTGGTTACGGAGTAGCAGGTGGCACCATGTCTGGTAGCCTCAGCCACCAGTGTGTCCATTGTGTGCAGTCCATTTACCATCAGTAATCTAGTAACTAGTTAACAACCTTCTCTCACTGTACCACCTCCCATTCTGCTACTGCAGCCGAGGTGGAAGCGCCTCGAAGTTCCAGTGTTGTCTTGAAGTCTGCTTCCCCGACCAGTCGTGTTTCCCCCGATAAAATGATGCTTTGCATAGCGACCCCATTGATGGTTCAGATTTATGTAGAGGGAGACACATATTGATGGGAAAAGGGTCTTCGACACAACATCAGCTAGCTGTGATACTAGCGCCATCTGGTCTATTGTTTTCCACGAGCGAGGGACTTTGACATGAAAACATAATGCTAATCAATTATAAAGGATATTTCAAATACGATATAAATGATCTGATTATGATAAAAGATCAAATATGTATCCAAAGCCAATCCTTTTGATCTTTGCTGCCCCTCTCCCTGTCCTTCTCGAGTTTCCGAACCCCTGATCTTACCCCCCACTAGGGATGTCAGTTTCAGGTAATTTTGCTTTTGATAGCTCGACACCCATTAATATGTGACTAACTGGTTCATTTTTAAGAGAAAAATGCAAAAAAGCGTTAAATACAAGATGCTTTTTCTTATAGTCCAGCAAATCCATTGACTCAGTCGACGCTGTTGGGTCAGGGCAGTGTTACCAGCTGTAATCGACGAATGTGTGGCGCAGCTAGCTATCTCTCACCTGACCCAGCTGGTCCACAGCACAGAGCGGCCATGGCATACTAACCAGTGGAGACCAGAGGGTGGGCAGTGGGCACTATGTGCGCATATTAACGCGGCTAGCAGGGTGTCTGTCTCCAACTAGATCTGAGTGGTGTGCAGAGCAGTAAACTGAAGAGCAGCAAAATTAGAAAGCATCAGAAACATTCTCAGAGGTTAAACAATTAAGGGTTAACTGCTGACACCCCCACCCTCCACATGATGAAACTTCAAAATCTGCCCATCCATTGTACTCATTAGAAACAGCATTAATCATCAGTTGCAGCCCTGATACTGACATTTAAAATGAGCGATCACAGAGAAAGCTGGAGGTCACAAAAAGTCCAAAAGCACAGTTTCTCCCCATTCACAATAAAACACAAGGCTGGAGTTTCAGATTTATCCACGCTGGAAAACATTTTCAAAAGAGCCCACTTTTTTGGCTGCTCGGGGCGGACGTCCTCCGAGATATCACTAAAGATGAGAGCTTCTTTCTGTTTCTGTGTGTGTGATGACATGCAGTGTTTGGACTGGGGGTTAAGTAGAGCACACCAGCCAGCCAAGCACGCAGACTAAATAAATTGTTTCTGACTCTGGCTATCTCTGTCTTGCTCCTTCTTTCTCTCTTTTGTCTTGGCCGCTCTATCTTATCTCTCCATCTCTTTGTCTCCCGGTCTGGTGAACACAGATCTCTCGAGAGGTCTTTGTTTCTCCGCCATCATCTCTTCTCACAAACACGCTCAAGACACACCAAGCACTGGAGGAGTTTCATTCAGCGGCGAGAGAAATGTCTGCTGGCCATGTTCCTGTGAGTCTCTTTGTCTGTGTCTTCGTTTTCTCACAAAGATGCACTCCTCCATCACAGTATACTGCTGTCAGTACCGGAGGCCGAAAGAGAGTGACGGAGGAGAAGAGTAGATGAATGAGGAGGAATGAGAGCTCTAAAGAGAGAGCACATGCTGACACGCGTATCTGTGTGATGACTTCAAAGTGTGTATACAGAGAGAGAGAGAGAGAGAGAGAGAGAGAGAGGGAGGGAGCAGCAGAGAGCGAGGTCATTATCTGCAAGAAATGGATTACTCTCAGATTAGATTGCTGAGCACAGTGAAGAGCTGTAGCACGGTATGCTTGGCAAGTCCCCTCACACACACACACTTCACATTCACACTAAGCTCCTGTCGACTCCTCGACAGATTCGTCATACAAGGAAGTCAAAATGGAGACATCAAAGCAGCAACAGCTCAGTGGACAAATAGACAAACACACACACACATTAAAGCTGTTAACAAACCCACCTGACTGCCCACACCCATCTGCCAGCACGCATGACCTTTGGCTTACCAACACTTCAGTGATCTATAGCATATTCGTTAATTTCAGGAGTTATCAATCAACAGAAAATAAGTCAGCATCACTTTTGATCAGTTAATCATATCATTTCTTTTTTCTTTTAAGGGAAAATGACAAGAATTTACTGGTTTCAGCTCCACAAATGTGAATATTCTTCAGGTCAAAAGGGGTTGGAGCAAGAAATTTTAATGTCTACTTGGGCTTTAGAATTTTTACGAGCATTTCTTACTGTATTCTGTCATTTTATTTTGGCTGTACCCTCCTCAAAATGTTGTTGGATACAAATCTTTTCATAGACTATCAAGCAACATTTTATTGAACTGCCAGATTTTTCAATAGAGTTCGATGGGATGTTCAGGGCGACAGCAACGTTCACGTAATATGGTAAACAAGCCAAGCATAGCCCTCTGAGCTAATGCACGCTAACTATGCTAACAACGGATCGGAAATGTGCACTAGATATCAAACGGGGGGGTGTCAGTCCCCATGGCATCATGGGTAACTTACACATAAGGCACCATGAATGCTGAAAGGTGCATACAGGTTTAGGAGCAACATGCTGCCATCCAGACAACGTCTTTTTCAGGGACGTCCCTTCTTATTCCAGCGACACAATGCCAAGTCACATTCTGCACGTGTGGCTTCATAGTAGAGTACAGGTACTAAACTGGCGAGCCTGCAGTCCAAACCTGTCTCCCATTGAAAATGTGTAACACATTATGAAGAAGAAAATATGACAATGGAGACAACAGACTGTTGGGCAAACACAAATGGGAAATAATTTCACTTTCAAAACATCATCAATTCATGTCCTCAGTTGCCAAACTCTTACTGAGAGGAAAAGGTGATGTAACACAGTGGTAAACATGCTCTTGGCCCAACGTTTTCAAAATGTGTTGCACGCAACAAATTCAGAATAAGTGAATATCTATTTAAAAAACAATAAAGTTTACGAGTTTGTCTTTGTACTGTATTCAACTGAATATAGGTCAAAAAAGATTTACACATCCTGTTTTTATTTAGCAGCAGCCCAACTTTTGTGGAATTAGGGTTGTCAGCATTTGCGTATTCTACAAATACGCTTGAATTATTGTACATATTTTCTTTTAAGTAAAATGTATTCCTAACTTTTTTTTTTAAGTTGTTGATAAAGTTTCAAAGTAGCATTAGCATAAAGTCTGGAAGTAGTATTAGCATACTGCTCATTATGCTAATCCTTTCAGTCACATACAGTGGTTCTAGTGATGGTGTGTGTCAGTTTATACAGTAAGGGGATGTGAATTTGTGTTGCGCTTCTCTCCCCACTCCTCGCTTGCCCTTTCATCTTTCTTATCTCAATGTATAATGCAGTTATGGATGTGATACATTGCTGGCAGACATAAAACACATCACAAACCACTGTTTTGCTTCATGTATAATGCAGAAATGAGATGATCTTCTGGGGAAATATCATCGACTATCCTGCAAGACTGTGTTCATAAAATCTGCGCTTACATTATGACCATAATAATCCTATTTAACTGCCTAAATTCTACATTTTGAGCAGCATACAGTACATTTACATAGTGTTTGTGTGTCAAAGTTGTTCGCCTGTTTGTGTTCACATTTTAATCCATGAGAAGCTTTGACTTCACAACTAGTGTTCACATTAAGTGATGATACATATCCAAATATCCAATTTTAAAATGAAAGATCTGATATCATCTGAGGGCAGCAATATCATTTCCAGTGTGTAGTCTGCCGTAAATTCATTAAAGAAAACAAAAAAGACAAAGAAGCTGCAACCCCAAACAAAATGGCATCATTAAACTGAAGGTGCACCATGATTCGTCTGTGTTTAAGATCATTTGTGAAAGATGTGCTACTGTATTTTTCCACCTCTACCTTATTTCGTTTGCTTGCATTAAGAATGCGAAAAACACACAGGGTCCAGAAAGCCTTACTAGTCCGCTGTTTTTTGATTATTGTTGGCAGCGCTATCTGTGAAGAACGTTTTTTTATGTCCCACTCTGCTGTACACACTGCTTCTTCCTCTGTTTTGGTGTCAGCGACAAAATCCAACCAAGACTAACATCCATCCATCATCTGTGACCACTCATCCAACCCAAGGGTCGCCGAAGGGGTAGAGCCAATCCCAGCTGACATTGGGCAAAGGCAGATTAGGCTACATCCTGGACATGTCACCTGGCTATCACAGGACTGACACATAAAGCCTGATTACATTTGGTTTTAAAATTTTGGTGTTCTGATGACAGCTGAGACACATCGCCGTTCACACCTGTGTCTAGCATGTGTCTCAAGCTGATCACTTGTGTGTCAGATTTGTCACTGCTTATATCACTTCCTCTAGAAGGTCAAAGCCTCCACACTCACCACTCACATTAGTGGTTGTGTCGGTATAGCTGAAAATACGGCTGTCAGCAGAATCCAACACAGCTCGTTCCATAGAGCAAAACGATGGACGGTCACGCAACACTTGGTCCAATTCACCTGTAAAATGGGCAAGTTATAGAGCGTTGGAGTGCTAACCCCACACATCCATGATCAGGACTGTTTACACTACAAAAGATATGTAGTGAAATGGTTCCCTCGGCTGGTGGTTTAAGTGATCGGATCATTATGCGTCTCGGTGTTCATTTACACTTTTATTTAGCGCCGTCCACTTGTGATCCGATTGCCTGAAACACAAAGCCGAGTGTAAACAGGGTCATAGAGACGTACAACTATTCATGCTCGTGGTCACACCTACAGGCAGTTTAAAGTCAACAACCTAACCTGCATGTCTGGACTTTGGGAGGAAGCTAAAAAACCCAAAGCAAGCCCACGCTGACACAGGGAGATCATGCAAACTCCAACCAGAAGGATCTCAGCCTGCCAGTGAGTTTGAACCCAGAGCCCTCTTGCTGTGAGATCAAAGTGCTACCCTCTGGACCACCATGGCACCCACATGATCACAGACTAACAAAACCTGTTGCAGAAAACTGACTGGGGGGGTTGTTGAGTAGCAAAAAACCATACCAATCAGCGTGACCTGTCAGCATCTGTCTGTCCAGCCCAGCTAGCTGCTGGCCAGCTAAAGCAAAGACAGCCTGAGTCTGTGACTTGTTCTGCTACATTTAGTAAAAAACAAGCTCAGAAGAGAATGTTTCACTCTGACAACATAAAATGTGAAATCCACTGTACACATGTATCAGCAAGTGCCCAACAAGTGGCTCTCGAATCTGACACCTGACCAGGCCTGCCACAGAAATGGCTTGGCCTTTGGAGGGGCCCTGCCCAAAATCTACTTTACTCATATCAATGCATGCGCGTCCTGAGCTGTGGTCAACTCTTTGGAGGAGGAGGAAAGAAAACTAAGCAGGTTTTCCCTGATGTAAACTTCTAAAGTGTGGCTACTGTACAGAGCACCCTAGCAAGTGTACCAAAAATTTCTCCCGTCATATTATAGCCAATAAAGGACTAATAATTGAATACCAGAGCAAGTCACAACAGAGAATAATGCAAGACAGGATTCTCAAAGGTGAGGCTGCTGCAGGCTGGAACCAAAGGCGACAGATGGCTCCGTACCAACACAACAGGTTCAATACACTTCATGAGCTGCTGGTGAACATCAAAGAAACACATGAGGTAATGTGAAAACTTGCTTATGTCAGATATTTCAGCATGTTTCAATGGCCTCACATAACAGAACAACAACAAACAATTGCTCAAGATTCTGCATGGATCAACAAAAAAACGGTACAATGTGTGCAGGCGTCCTCTTCTGCAAGAGATGCTGTGATTTTGAGATTGTGTCACTATTTTCTTTTTTAGCGTTTCCAAATTTATGTGCCACTGTAGCGCCGTGCAAAAACAATCCATGGTAGTTTCCCTTTTTGGAAAATTTATATATGGATATAAAAGCAAGAGTGAGAGTGTGTGTATGTGTGCCAGGTGAAGCATAGCCAACTGCCAGTGTCTGGAGAGAACCAGTCTGCACAGAGCAGCCATACCTTTACACTACTTACCCACGCCTCATCACACTCACCCACACATGCACACACACACTAAGTTAGATGAAGACAGGAGGAGAGCAACATTTTTTCTTCATCTACTCAGTATTGCCTTCTTTCCTCGCCTTCAGCTCAGGCAATGAACAAAAACACAAAGATGATACGGTACGTTACAGTTAAATGAGTGAAACACTACCTGGTATTTGTAGCTCCTGATGTGAGCTTCATAATTTTGACACATCTGTAATACACAATCGTGATCCATCCTTTTTTTGTCTGGACTCTTACATCAACTTTCTGCAGTTCATTATAGGATCGCCTCTGGTTCATTTGCCGCCACACTAATTTAATCGTATAAATCAGACAGGTAACAGAAACACCGAGCGAAATGTAAGTCCTTTAAACATCACTCAAGATAACACTACATAACATGACATAAACTGATCATCTCCCGGGCTGTACACCACAAATGTTGCATATTTTTAGCCCATTTGGCACCAGTGGGACTGGAAGTCTTGGCACTCTGTCCCTGATTCCCACAGAGGCAATCAGGGACACGTTTTCTCCTGGCTGCCACCGATGATGATGAAGATGAGCGGAGCTGACACTGTGAGCAGATATTTGGCTTGTCATGTGTTTCTGTGTGTGTGTGTGTGTGTGTGTGTGTGTGTGTGTGTGTGTGTGTTCTTGTAACATTTGGGCACACAGAGTCACACACATTACGAGACCAATCGTCACAAAACACAACCAGAGGACCCTGGAGGTTGTTTGATGGTTGATGTACAAATGTAACTGAGACAATTAGTCAAATAACTGAACAGTAGACAGAAAATGACTTTGCAGCCTCTCTGTTTCATTTCAAACATATGTTTGAGTTGTGGAGCGTGGGATGGAAAAAAAGAAAACGTGCAAGCATCACCTTGAGCTTTCAAAACTTGCCAAGGGCATAAAGACAACAAATTAATCTGTTTTTTTTTTATAAATATCATCAATGAATATCATTCTTAGCTGCGCAGCTGCACATAAGTGTGTGTATTTTAATACATATGTAGGCATGTCGTGAATCTGTTAGGGGGAGGTAGTGTTGCCTTGACTACCGGAGTGTGAAGGTATGGTGTCCAACAGCAATTCTAGTTATTATGGATGTAGCACGCGCACACACACGCACGCACACACTGCCTCTGCGACAGTAATGCATGTAACAAAATGAAAACACCTGAGTCGTGACGGGGTTACGAAACAGCCCCACGGCACGGAGCGGTGTCGGGAAAAGTCACGGTTGGAGAGATAAAACCGTGAGCCGTCGCTTATCAAACATAAAACACGGAAGGACGAAGAGTCAGGCAGCGGTCGGTTTGAAATACTCACGCTCTTCTTCCGCAGGTGCAGCCCGTGCTTGAGTAGCCCCGGCAGATCCCGGATTTTGTGTTTGAGCTGAGCCTGGTCCCGTGCGCTCCGGTTCCACCGCAAGCCCGCGAGCAAGCCGTCCTCTGCGGGCTCCGAGTCCTCCATGGTTCCTCTCCTCCTCCCGTCTGTCCTCGAGCTGCCGCCTGCCACCGCTCCGGGTGTCTACTGTATCCTCACAAGGCGCACCGCCGCCCGCGCCCGTTCGCCATTTCCCCCCTCCTCGCGCTCACACTCAACGACCTGCATCTGCAACTGAGCCGCGCGCTGCGTTAACGACCTACTGAATGTATTCCGCAGCACGCGACGCTGCTGCTCCACCCAATGGCTCGCGCGTCCTACTCCTCGGTACTACCAGGTTGATGTGTGGATGTGTGTGTGCGTGGGAGTGGGAGGGGGGTGGGGGGTCACAGGTGCATAAAAACATTGCATCACTTCCACCTTTCATTCTGTGACCAGCCTGACAAAAGAAAAGAGCAAATTCCATTCAAAAACACCACATTTTAACTGTTGTACAGGTGCAGCTGACATGTCAGTGTCATTTTAATGTTTATCTGTGTCCCATGTTGTAAATGTAACACACTCACAGAGATAATAGTCTTTGGGGGGAGGGAGGAAAGAAACAGAGGGCGCTCGGTAGGGCTACGTCACCACATTACCTGGCTCAAATTTCCAAAAGTAAACAAAGAGCAGCCTCAGAGTGTATATCAATGTGTTGTGGGAGTGTGTGTGTGTGTGTGTGCTACATTGCAAAGCCTATATTTCAGCCTTGGAGCTGTATTCTGTCCTGGCTGTGTGTAAACTCTGTGAAGCCTGGAGCCATTTCTCAGTCCAGTTTAACCTAAGGCAGAAGGCAGGTGGGCTGAAACATGAGAGGGTCTCAGCGCTTCATGGTGTGGGGCGTTGTAGAGGAGACACCCTGTCTCTAGTGTAATAATGCTAATAGACATCATCAGGCAGGTCCTTTGAAACTCTTTCCTCTTCCTTTGTTGGAGGCAGTGTATGTTTGCATAACATGCTGGTTATAGTGGGAGTTTAAACCAGTCCCATGTGCCTCCTGTGTGCTATGGAATGGAATTTCTTTAGTGTATAATCACCTGAAAATAAGAATAGCTGTGTTTTAGTTACCTTAAAATGAGTTGTTTATACCTACATAGGGAGCTCGGAGTAGAGCCGCTGCTCCTTCGCGGCAAAAGGACTCAGTTGAGGTTGTTCGGGCATCTGATCAGGATGCCTCCTGGACGCCTCCTGTTAGAGGTCTTCCAGGCACGTCCCACTGGTAGGAGGCCCCGGGGCAGACCCATGAACACGCTGGAGGGATTACATATCTCATCTGGCCTGGGAACGCCTTGAGGTGGAGAGCGTTGCTGGGGAGAGGGACGTCTGGGGTGCTTTGCCCCGGACAAGCGGATGAAAATGGATGGATGGATGGATGGATGGACGGATGGATGGATGGAGGTACATCCTCATTTATGGAGATGTTCACGGCCATGTTTCTACAGTAGCCCATAACGGACAACCTAAACACCGGCTTCAGATAGAGCCACTCACGTTTTCACGTCCACCACATCTGCAGCGAACAGCATCAGAAAAACACTGATTTGAAATGTGAAACTGCTTTAATTAGTGTTCTTACCGGTTTAAATCACCTGGTCCATTTGCTTTAAAGAGGAGGGGACCTCTGCGGATGATTTGGCTCCTGGTAAAAACCTCCTGAACAATGAACACTTAAAGAATTCTAACCAGGGGACGTTTCACCTGGTTGCAATCTACAATCCTCACCGTTATACACCACTTAATCTTCCTAAATCTTACACACTTCACCTTTATGAACTAGAACCTGTCCAAAAAAATTGTCCGTTACCAACTTGTGGCTTTATGCAGGGAATTGAACAAGATCCACTGTATGGTTTGAGAATGAACGCAACCCTCTTTGAAAGTTAAATGCATCAAATCTGATTAAAGATTACAAGTGAAAATGATCTGAGAATGAATTCATTTGAATTCAGTAGCTCCAAGAGGGTCGGAGCCTGATACTCCAAATGACATAAATCTGAGCAGAGTTCAGTTTGAGTGCAGTGGGTTCAGTTGTGTAACTCAGATGTCGAGTCTGCTTTCCTGATAGGACTTGTAATCTGGGATAATTGGCCCCTTTCAGGGACTCAGATTATACCAACACCATCGCTGACAGATGTAATGGGCCAGCATACAGACTGTTTAGCAGCAGAATAACACACACAAGGAAATAATTATTTTTGTTTAGATCAAAAGTTAGCTGTAATATTTCATCAAATAACATGTTGAATGCAAGCGATGTGCCCCATTATACTCAACACAGACACACAATTATGACTTATTTTTCCACTGTCTCCAACGCTCTCCATACCTTGGTTGTCATTGTCACATTTCCTATTCGAATACTGATATTACACACTAACAAAAATCAAGTCCACACGGTATGACCCCTAAACTCTGCGATCACTCAGCCCAGCCGCCAGAAGAAAATGTTGGTATCGTTCATTTCTGCAAACCACAGATACGTACGTTTTATATGTATCATATCAGTGTTTATAAACTGACATACTTCTTATTAAATATATAAGCTGACTTTGTCATCAGGAGGTGGAGGGGATGGTGGCATGACACCTGAGTGAGACAGTTGCCACGCTGCACACCCCTGTTCGAAACCAACACACAACAGCTCTAGTTCAGTCAGGAGAGACAGAAGAATGAAGTAAAGTTAATATTTAACACAGAATATGAGTGCACGGATTAACAGATGATTTGTGCTGATTAAGATTTAACAGAAGTCTTTGGCGCTTGGACACCAGAGGGAGATATTTTGTGATCGAGGGACGTCTGAGCAGCAGCAAGATAAATCCCCCCATGGAGACACTGGTGGTGCAGGTGGTGGCTGATGACTCCGAGGCTGCTGACTGCTGAGGCGGATGAGGCTGATGAATTGGTTAAGACTAGGTGGAGATGGGGAGGTGGAGGGCACACACGACGGCAGCAAGAAAGAACTACGGCAGAGGAAGAACCATATTTAAAATGAGGAGCAGTAAGATGGTAGGCTGACAGAGAAGGTGCAGAAGTCTTGTCATCCTGTCTGAGCTTCATTTGTTTTTAGCGAGACATTGCTGCGCTTCCAGTTGTAATTTTGCAGCCAAAAGCAGGTCATTTAAGCCAAAACAGGATCTTTTCCCAACCATAACAACATGGTTTTCGTGCCCAAACATAAACAAACATTAAACCCAGCATTGTTAAAACATAAAAAACATAAAGTTTTACTGTATCCACTACATAATAAAGTAAAAATATAACATATCCATGATTCGCAGAAACAATGCTGACTTATATTCTGGCGACTGGGTTGCATCACTTCGCGTAACAGCTGTTTATTGGGCTTTTGTAGTCGTGTAGTTGTTGCTCAGTAGAAAGATATGTCAGCGCCAACTGCTGTATTTGTGATTGGCTAAACACAATGATCAAAAGTAGGGTTGGCTTTTTAAAATGGCACTAGTGAGAATGGTGAGAACAGAACAGCACCCTGCTGGAACAATGTAGGCACAAGCATAGTGATGGAGTGGAGGGCATGCGCAGGTGTATGGGGAATACCCTCCTCTTTGTCTGGCTGTTTAAAGCATATCAGCCAAGAGGCCACTGGAATATGTATGAGAGTATACCCACTTCCTCTTCAGTAACCTACCCATCTACCTGGTAATACACTCACCTCATCAGCTACCACTACACCACTGCACAAGCATGTTAAGTTTTGGCCGACTTTGCAATGAAATCCATCGTGTTAAAATGTCAGGAAAGTGTAGTGGGTAAAAAGAGGAAGAAAGCATTGTGCAGAAAAAAGGCTTGTGTCTGACCTCATGTGTGTCATGATCATCCACAGTGCTAAAAGAGAGCTGAGCACAATTACTGAGAGCCCAAACCAGTCAGTCCTCTCTCAGATCATTGTTCAAATAGCTGCCTGTTGAGGTTTTGTGGACACCACTGAAGGAGAAGTCGTGAGGAGATGATATAACCGTTGAGGAGAAATGCTGCCAAAGATGCCACTGAAGGTTTTGCATGCACTAAAATAAACAAAGCCACTGGCCAATTTTAATATAATTCCTGGAATTGGCATCGCATAATGCAAATGTGTCACATTGGTCAAGACTGACAAAGACGTATGATAGTCCAGAGGCTAGTTTTCAAAGGACTTCATGTTGGAGTTAGTGTGCAGCACATGACTTCAATAGCTCTAACAGTAAATCCGAAGAAAGCAGCAGAATTTGTATTTAGACTTAAAGCACTAGCAGACGCCTGAAAGTGAAAGAAGGAAATAAGGGAAACACTCAGTGTTTGCTGAATTGCTGAAGAAGCAAAAGAAGAGGAGGGGACTTTGGGCTTTCTTGTGCCGAGTCTGGAGGATGATGAAATATGCTGCTCTGCGGTCCCCGGGGACCACTGGGACCAGCCGCTGAAACACACACGCACACACACACACACACACACACACACACACACACACACACACACACACACACACAGTCACATATGCACACACAGCAAAATCAAATAAACCTGATAGTACAGCATTTGAATGAATGAGCCCTACATAGTGGTGCACACACATACAGTACACCAGGGTTACGTGATGATGCACAGGGAGAAGAATGGATTATAGGGGGAGGGGAGGTGGAGTAAAGGAGGAGATGGGGGAAAGAAAGCGCGAAAAGGAACAAGAGGGCCGAAGCAGGGAGGGAGAGATAGTAAACCAATTACCATAGGACTGGAGAAAGCCTTTCATCCCCAAACTGTCACCACACACGCAAATATACACACTTTCTTCTGCCTCTCTCCTGCATACAAATACAGTATCCACACACACACACACACACAGACTCATAGTCAGACATCTCTCTTTATCACTCACTCATACACATATTCTGAGCTCTCTTCAAACAAATGCACTCTTGATTAAATATTGAAGAGTGCCTGGGGCGAACTGAGCAGAGATACAATTCCTCCCCTCTCTTATGGAGCTCTCCGTCCACTGGAAGAAGGAGAAGAAGAAGAAGAAGAAGGAGAAATGCCCGAGGAAGGGAGAGAGAAGAAGATGCAAGCACATGGTGGCCTGAGAAAAAAAACACAAAGGGAAGGGGTGGATGAAGAGGAGTGGAGCGAGTGAGGGATGGGAAAGGGGTGAGAAACCAGCTGGGCTGCGATGAAAAGACAGGAAAGGGGAAACTGAGAGCAGACAAGAAGACGGAGGAGAATCCAAAGGGAAAGAAAAGTGAGGAGAGGACTGCCATACTAAAATGAACCAGAAACTATAACACAAAATGACAGAAAAGGTCATGTATAGAAGAACAGAGGCGAGGCTCACACCATGAAAAGAGCTGGTAGTGATCTTTGCACTTTTCAGTAACTGCACTGCCCTTTTGTGCATGACAGACGTTTCAGAAATACTTTTTTTTAGCCCTGCTAGCCAGCTGGTCAGTCCACCACTTTGGTCCACACTAAAATACAGGTATGCCAACAACTATCGGACGAATTACATTTAAATTTTGTGCCAACATTAATGGTCCCAGAGGATGAATTCTACAGACTTTTTATTTGGCAGCATCATCATCAGATTGAAATCAGATATCTGCAAAACTAATGACATTCAAATCAGCCTCAGCTAAGTGCTAACTGCCAAATGTTGCTATGCTAACACACTAAACTAAGTTGATAGGATTTTAAGCACCCTTTACCCACTAAACACTAGCATGTTAGCATTGTTATTGCGTGTATGTTAGCACACATTAGTATTTAGCCTACACACAGTCTCACAGAGCTGCTAGCATGGTTGCAGACTCTTTGTCTTGTTTAACTCAGCCTGGATTCAGCCTGGTCCCTGAACTCAAATCATACGTATGTCTGCTCTACGTATTTCATAACAGGTGATAATAATAAACTAATCTCATACTTATATAATGTTATATAAGTATGGCTCATTTTTTAAGCCAGTGTGGAGGCAGTGTAAGAAAACCTAAGGGATGATTCAAGGCTGATCAGGGTGACGTATCTTCCATATCTTCCCTTGAATCTCCAAAAGGGGCTGCAGAATAATCAAACGCCATGTTCGCCTCAATATTCTACAATCAAAATGTAACCCAAGGTTGTGAAATTAACCAGAAAGGATGAAAAACTAGAGCTTTTGCATTGTACAGACCACAATGCACACCCTCTTTGCTCTGTACAAAGATGACAGTTATCTAATGTCATCACATTGGCCTCAGTAGTATAGGTATGAAGCCAAAAATAGGAAATATGAACCTGCACTGCGGGGCAACATATGAGATGAGACTCCAAAACTTTTGCTTCCAAATACATATAGTAGAAACTTTTAATGGATTTCAGGGCGATCTGGATTCATTCCTGCTGAGACAATCAAAAAGCCATTATGATAAACACTTCACATACTCCACAGTAAGTCACATGTATACTCATGCATATTCATGTCTACATAAAATCAAAATCAAGTCCAAACACTCACTCCTGTGTCGATGGAGGCCCTCAAGCAATTTCTGTTCACAGTGAGGGTCATATGTTATTGCTTCAGTGCCCTCATTGTATATGCTGCGTGACTGCCATCTAGTAGTGACAATGGTGAACTGCAGACTGAATAGAAGTTCAGTGTCAGACTTTGTTCCAATCTTTTCAGCCATGACATTGTTTAGGGCAAACCTGAATTCAGAGGGCTAGGGGCTCAGGCATTGAGTAAATAAAGGTTTTTAAGATCAGACGATGTGGCACTCAAGACACACTGTTTGAGTCCTGTGGGAAAGACTTTGGGATTTAATCGTCTAGCTCCACTTTTAACCCCAGAGAGGAATGTGCAACCGTGTACTACACTGCAATATTTTGTAATCATTACACCTGATTATTATTTCTGTATCTGGCCAGGTCTAATGACCAAAGTCAGATTGCCAACCACGTTAAGTGAGCAACTGGGGCCCAGAAGTCAATTAGTTGTGGGAATTTTATATTTGAAAATTGGTTGGGGAATTTGCACCGCAGAAAAACAAAATCATGTATGGGGGTCTAAATATGGACAGTGCAGAGGGTTTGTGGTGTGTGTGTGGTTGGGGGAGGACCATTAGAGATAACAGCCCTCCAAGGATGTGTGAGGCGAAGAACAAGCTGTTGCCAGTGATGCAGATTGCCACCACGGAAATACACCTGCATTCAAAGAAGAAGCTGAATTACACTGAACATCGCAAAAAAACAAAACTTCAGAAGCATGACTAAAGAGATACTCGGATATTGCACAAAAGGAAGGAGACGAAACAAAACTACAAATAATGGCTAGCTTGATGATGTTGCGGGCAATAGTATTGTCCAACGTCAAGTCTTTATATGATGTACGGTAGTTGCATGCACCAGGGCCTGTCATAATAGCGTGCACTGGGGCCCAGTGTAACTATAAATAAAGTTCACTTCAAACTTTAGTGTCTTGTCTTGGCGCCCTTTGCCAAAATCCAGTTTTGAGAGCTATTTTTGATTAATTAATTTCAGTTTATATTGTGTTAACACAATGTATATTCCTTATGAAAGTAATCAAATGAACACAAATTAAGTGTAATTTCCACAGCAGAGATCTGTCTGCACTGGATTTAACAGGAACTTGAAGACAGTGTTTTCATTTGTCCATTGGGGGCAATGTTGTAAATCAATGAGCAGAACTGCTTTATGGTAATAATGGAATTTCAGGATTTTTGCATCAGTTTGGTGAAGTACCTTGGTTTGTCAGGTTTTGTCACTGCATTGGCCAAAAACAGAGATTCCCATGTGGTTATTACTGTAAATGGTCTCTTGAGTGAATTCTTGGAAAAGATACTGTATGATATCAGGGTATATTGGCTATGATTTTTCTACATACTATGACACACATTATCAAACTGTATGGCATATATGTGACACTGCGTATAGTAGAACATATAGAGAATATGGTGGCACTAAGCTGGATATATGCATATACAGTATACAGACATATAGGACCTAATATATATTTATATACATAATAAAGAAATGATGCACAAGATTCTCTGCAGCTTTATTTTGACTGATAAGAATGCAAACACTGGATAAACTAATTCAAGATGAACTTATACATAACAGCCGCTGTTACATACTCATTCACCTTGATGATACTGCTGAAATCCTTTTTGCTCCTATTACAGCCAACCCAACAAAAAAAATTGAGCAGAATTCCCCTAAATTTGAGTTTCACTGCTAATGAAAGCACAAAAAGAGGATCTGACTAATTTAGACACTAGACTTTTTTTTCCAGTCTCAGGGTGCAGGCTAATTAAGATGGGGTTGCCTTTGAAGAGACCGGACACTAAAGGGAAAGACCAAATGGGAAGTTTGATGTATCCTACCCCATTATTAGTCATATAGGATATTTGTCAACATTATCTCTAGTATAACTGAGGCAAGCGAATGAAATAAGTGAAGACATGGGATCAGTTTTGATATATGCATATGCTGACACGCAAACCCTGGTCGGGGGTTGGAGAGTTAAAATCATTTTTAAAATTCTTCTGTAACCATTTTGATCCCTCCCTTTGTTAGTCATAAGAATTTCAGTGGAAGCACGAGAGGAACAAAAACTGTACAGGAAGCTGGGAGGGATGCCAGCTGAGGATAGACTTGTGTAAATGTGCTGAGTAATGTTTCAAAGGATGTAATCAGCATTAATCCTCTCGGCTGCACTGAACCTGAACATGGCTAAAGCAATCCATTGACGTATGAGCTCTGTTGTTTTAATGCTTTGACTCATAAGTCAGTCGTAACAGTGAAAGGAGTCTTCCTGCATGCAGACGCCTCCCTCAGCAGGGGAGACTAGACTTGTGCCCTTTGACCCTGAGAACAACTTTTTCTGACAATGACATGTAGAAAATGAGAGACGAGGAAGACTGAGTAAGACTCTCTGACAATGCAGGTTCAACCAAGCAAATTGCTGAGGATATCCTTATTGCTATGGCAGTAAGAGTGACACTCGTACAGTGTGTCATATTGTAGTGTCTACGAAATTAAAAATACTGTATGTAGGGCGCTCTTTGTTTAGTTTTCTTAGAGGCAGACACATTTTTTAATATTATGAAGATGTTAGCTTTATAGCGTTCACAGGCCTTCAGATGATGTGACTATTTCGGGTCTATCTGGTCTTAGTCTCTATATACAGACTCTGCATTCAGTGAATGTAGAGTCTGTAGGCAAACCCCGGAGATCTTGCCTCCAGAAGAAGAGCGGAAGAGCCCTGGTTTCCGGTTGTAGGCTGTTTGTAGTACGCGTGATATTGACCAATCACCTTTGAGCCTGCTGCAGTTGTTGCCAGGTTAAACGGTCCGTGCGGTGAACTAACGAGGCGGAACATAATTGGCGCCACTGCAAACTCTGAATCCATCGCAATGGTTCAGCATATTTACTTAGCCTAAACGGAAGTCGTAAACGGAAATTCGCCTTCTCCGCCCAAATCAAACCGGAATGCCAAAAAATCGGGGGTCTGCCCCCAGAGGCTGTATCGCCGTCTGCCGGAAGTCAGACGCCGAATACAGCCAATGGGTTCTGAGAATGGTCTGGTTTTGGTTTGTTAAAATAATGACAATGTATTACACAGTAACACAGCACTGGGATAGTTCCAACACTCTGGAGAACAATGTGGCCCCAAACTGCTTCACTGAAGGTCTTTATGTGTTGTTTGTTGGATGATATTATTCAATAATTTCAATACTGAGCTTTAGGACCAGATTACTTTAGATGACATCTTGTATTAGTTGGTAACAGACTATAACAAAACACACAGATATGGGAGGTCGGTACTAGTACAACATTTGAACTTATATGTCAATGATCCAAGTCAGCAGGACCTTCTTGTTGTGAACTGACAGTGCTTCCGGGCTTTTGGTTATTTCACATCATCTTCATAAGCAGGAGACTCACATTCCCAGAGTACTTTAAGGCCTTGTCATCAACATCAGTTTAAAAGTTGAGTTTCAAAAGTTTATTCATGTCCTTGGGTAAAACATCCTCTGATGAAGAGTATGTGATACTATCAAGCACTCGGGACACTGTATGTCCACCAACCATTTACTAAAAACCTTGATGCTGTGTTTTAATAAAATCTGAATTTTGACATGTTAAGAAATTGGCACTGTTTTGTTTTTTGCAACTCAAGAGATATCACCAAAATCAGTGTAGCTTTGCCCAAGGGTATCATACATCATACAGTATATCCATGCTTTTATCTCTTCCCGCCTGGATTACTGTAACTCCTCATTGCTCAACTTCAGCTGAAACAGAACGTGGTACAAAGGCTGCTGACAAACACTAAATTAAACAAACTAATAGCAAACTGTTTTGTTTGCTTTTATTGTTGAGGATCTGTTTCTGTGTTATAAATTCTATCTTTACTTGCTGTTTTAATGCTGTCTAATATTATGTGTTTTTACTATTAACTGTGAAGCACTTCTGAACCGCTGTTTAGAAAAGAATTAAAAAAGAAAATAAAAAAAATGCCCAAAGAAAACTGAAAGTGTGTCTTCAGCTCTTTAATGGGGAGGAGAATGTCCACGAGCGGCACTTCCCCATAACCTCAGCCACTGCAACCACTGAACTATTCTAAAGTCTCGAATTGTACACTGAAAGTACATAAACACCCCCCGGTTAAAAGTGGACACTAACCCACTCTTACATCATCCTCCACAGAACAGATACAGCAGCAACTAGTATACACTGGACTGCTTTTTTTGGACCCAATTTAGGAGTTCTCCCGTTTGATTCCCCATGAGTAATCATAATAGACAGAGGGAAAGTTAGGTATCAAAAATAGTCAAGTCAAATTTACTTATACAGCCCAGTATCACAAATTACAGTTTGCCTCTGGGGGCTCCCCGGATGGACTGACGTGCAATATGTCGTGTGTACAGAATAGAGAAGAGGGACCAAGAGTGAACCCATCCAGACAAAAATACTCAGAGGCCAGACAAATAATACTTCACTGCAGGTCACCAAGGAGGTCAGCACACTGTAGGCTCCAAATACATATTCTTTTTTCTTTTAAGGCAACGTTTCGATCTACAAGATCTTCCTCAGGTGCCTGCAGAACAAACCAACATAATAAAATTACAATATTGACAATCCATATGACTTAAAACAAACTGTAAGCAAACAGTTAGAGCCTGAGCCACATGACCTTCTCTCTGCCATCTGGAAAGAAGAGAGGCTATACAAACACACAAGAAGCAAAACTAAAGCACATCATTCACACAGATAGGAGAATGAAACAAACATGGAGAGAAAAGTGAGAGAGGGTGAATCTCCCAGAGGACGGAGATCAGATCCAACATGTGGAATGAGGCACCGGCAGCCAGAAGAGAGACGGAAAGTTCCTAGGAAGGCCGATGATCGGTCCAAGACAAGCTTGAGTTAAAAGGAAAGAGAGTGGGGGGTAGAGAGAGGCACAGCAGTGCTTGTGGGACCCAAACAACAGAGGGTTATTAAGAAGCAGCGGGCTTACAGTTAATATTATTCATGTTGGCACCACTAGGCTTACATTATACACTGAGACTGAGATCGACCTGCCAGCTCGATAATGAAAGAATAAGCAGCTAATTGAAAGTTAAAGCAAAAAGATAAGTTTTGAGTTGAGATTTAAAGGCCTCAACAGAGTCAGGCTGTCTGATGTTCATAGGAAGCTTATTCCAGAGGAAGGGGGCACGTTAGGAAAAGACTCTGTGGCCTTCTGACTTCTTTTTAACTCTGAGGACAGAGAGTAGCCCTATACTCTGACAGCAGGAAGCCCCTGGATGGAATAGGAAGTTTAAGGAGATCAGACGGGAAGGAAGGGACAGGTCCATTTACAATTTTGTAAGTCATCATAAGCACCTTAAAGTCTACTCTGACACGGATTTGGAGTCTAAAATTGGTCTAATATGGTCAAATCTTTGCACATTCTGAACCATTTGAGGACTTCCAGTGCTAGCACACAACAAAACGCTACAATAATCCAGTCTGGATGATTCAGTGGTGTGAATTAGGATCTCTGTATCTGCCATGGCTAAAAAAAGGTCAGAATTTAGCTACATGTATGTTGGGCAGGTGAAAGAAGGCAGTCTTGGTGATATCTTCAATATGCTGTTAAAAAGACAGGATTTAGTGGAATGTACTGTTAGTTGATCAAACTGGTTTTTCCTCAGTTTTATCTGAGTTTAGGAGCAAGAAATGCCATCATTACTGCATATGATTTGGCCTAGAGGTGAGATCTATAGCAAGAAAAACAGAGGGCCGATAACAGAACCCTGAGGTACTCCATATTTTACAACAGAAAATGTCAGTGTCAAATAATTAAAAGAAACACACTGTCTTCTTTCAGATGGGTAAGATTATAATCATACAAAAGCCAAGCCAGAGATGCCTATAAGTTTCCAATCAATTAAGGAGTATACTATCATCACTTGTCAAAAGCAAAGATCCAGTAGTAAAAGCACCAAGGTGAAACCTGAATCCCTGTTAAGGAGATGATTTACAACTTAAGTAAGCACAGTTTCAGTGGAGTAACAGGCCCTGAAGGCAAACTGAAAGAGTTAAACAGTTTACCATTTCATATATGGTCTGAAAGTTGTGTTTTAAAAAAGGAAAAAAACATTAGAGACATGTTGATAATGATTAAAAGACCTTGGATTGAGTTGTGCTTTTAAAGTCAAGGTTTAACCACGGCAGTCTTAAAGCTAAAGGACAATGCCAAATAGTAGCAGATGGAATTTTTAACAGAGTGAATATTTTGATTGCAAAGTATCTCGCAGAGCCTGTAGAGTAAATGATCATGCATGTTCTGATGCTAAGTTTAAGGGAAGCAAGGAAGTTTGCAAGTCTTTTGTTTTGGAAAGAAGAATGTGAAGAAAGAAAGTTGTAATAACATAACTAAAACTTGTTGGAGGAAGACACCGTCACTTCTGAAATGTATGGCAGAAACTGACCACGATAGTGAAACTAAACAGGATTTTAAAGTGCAATGAAAACACAATGAGGATTTGCGTCGGTTATTCTCCTGAAGAGCTTTCCAGGAAAGGGAAGGAGATGAGAAACCCTCCTGCTGCTTGCAGGGTCACACGGGTGTGTGTGAAGAGAACTGTAGTCATACAGATCTCTCTTACGATAGTCAAGATTCGGGCGGCTACCGAGAAACAGTTTCTGCAGTATTCAGATCTTAGCACTTCCATCCTGCATTGGATTAGTCTAAAACAGGAGTCTATAGCCAAGTTATTGGCTCTGTGAGGCTGTATGGGTGCTAATGTCAGCATGCCATACTAAAGTCGGCTACTCACAATGACAGTGCTGACATGACAATGTTTAGTAGATGTGTTTACCATGTTCACCATCACGGTTTACTGTGTTAGCAAGCTAGTAATTGCTAATCAGCACTTAACAGAGTAGCCTACAGCTGAGGTTGAGGGTAATGTTATTGTAGTTTTGCAGGTATTTAGTCTTAAACCAAAGTGTTGGGCAAATTAAAGAATTAGAGATGTTGCTCAGGGATCACCAAAATTAGTATGTCAATTTATCCCAAGCACAAAGTGCACTTGGTTATGGTTCGGAAAAGATAATGTTTTGGCTTACATGTTTTTGGTGCCACAGTCATGGTTGCATATGATGCCAACGTCTCATTAAAGAACACCAGTTTTGTTGTTTGTCAGTCTTGAACAGCAGTCTGCAGCTTGGTAGCAATATTGGCTATGTGTCACACCATCCATCATTCCCTCCACCTCCTGATGAAAGTCGGCTCATATACATATCACAACTACATCTCTTTAGAAACGTTAATATGAAAAGTACAAATGTAAGGTATCTGCAGTTTGCAGACACAACAGACTGCTAAAATAATGGGTGAGCTATCGTGGCGCCACCCCTGTGACAGCGCAAGGGGTGGCCCTGACTCAGAAGATGACCAAACTATCAGCAGACAGCCTGTCACTCAAAGGGGCCTGCTCTTAAAAATGCATAACTTTAAGTCTTTAAATCTATTAGCTGTAGAGACCAAAAACGTTTTTGTACCAGGCTGTAGCCATGTTTATTTCTGCTGTAAAGTTGGGCATTTTCACATGGGGGTCTATGGGGATTGACTGGCTTCTGGAGCCTCCTTCAAGTGGCCATTAGTGGAACTGCAGCTTTTGGCACTTTTGTGTTGGCTTCATTTTTCAGGCCTGGAGGTTGCCATTTACATTGCCATCTACAATGTTAACATTTTCTTCAATCTACAATAGAATACCAATTCTGAAAACAAGCTCAAATTACAATCAGCTCAGATGGTGTTGGAACACAGAGGTTGAAACTGAATCACTGGAACAGATGACCGTCACTCTACTGAAGGGTTTTGGAATGAAATTAGTTTGGTTATTTTGTTATGTTTGAAAAATACTAAGCACAATGTATATTAATTGATATCAATAAGGATTACAACGGGAACTTACTGTCATTTTATTTAAGTTGTAAGTGTGCTAATAAACCAAGCTGCCCTCTTGCTTCACAAGTACGTACATCCTGCAACTTGCAATCTTGTGGTGATTCAGTGTGAGAAAGTTTTTCCAATGTAATATGTATTTTTGGAGTTCAGCATGGCTGTGAGTGTCATACAATAAATGTAACACAACTAATACATCTCATATAATAATACAGTTTGCTTCTCTATAGTTTGAATAGATCTGTGTGGCTTCTATGGAACCACAAACGAGAACCTAACAGAAAACATAAGGTTTAGAAAACTTCATTCGACACCTTTTGTGATTCAGCAGGCCAGCAAACGTTTCCATGTTTTGCTTCTTAGCTTATCACTCGTTACCCCTTCATGTACAGTAAATGATGATGTCTCAGTAGTCTCTATTTTTCTGGTGACCCACATACCAGGGCTCAACAAATAATATTTTGATTAGCACTTTTTTTGGCTTTCACTGATAAAAAGGAGAAGATATGAGCGACTTTAAGTAGATGTGAGCGAAAAGAAACATTTCCTTATCCTGTCATTCTAGTATCGTGACTAATGTTGGAAGCAGAACATGACACAGAACATCACTGTGAAGAAACAACAAGAAAACCATTGATTTCATGAAACAAAAGGCAAGTAATAATTAAACTTGTATCAATGTATTACTGCAGAAATGTACTTCTTTGATATTAAATACCTATTTGATGGCGCAGTGTGACAGATATTGATCATTTCAGGTGGTCATGTGACAAAAAACATCTTACATTACACAAGTGTTGCTGACATTGGGGAAGTCTGAGGCCTATATAGGCAGTGTTGGGATGCTTTCTTGTGAAATATTACAGATAACTAATTACCCTATCATGTAACTATTTCAATTACTTAATCAAAGTAATGTAACTTATTACATTTGCTTACTTCTTAAACCGACAGATGCTCAAATTACAGTGCAGGTGCAGCTCTAAAAATGTCAGGTTTTTTCAAACAGAAAAAAATACAAAGAGGATACTATTCCTTAAATATAAGTACAGAAAGTTGGGAAAGGACTGATGAAACTGATTAGCAGGCATGTCTAAAGTTTGACCCAGGGGCCAACAGAGGCCCGCAGCTTGCCTTTCAAAGTATAAACCTACTATATTTGGCCCATCACACATTATTGATCAGTCAAGCAAGATCACTTGGCATTTTTTCTGTTCACCTCAAGATGGCAGGACTATCCTTTTTGTATGTAGACCTGCACCAAGTAGGAACTACACAGTGTGTTTTCATTAAGAGACAATAAACAATCTAAGGAAGAAGCTAAAGTTGACAGCGAGGGCCACCGCTTTCAGGAGCGATGGAAAGTTGAATACTTCCTCAGTGGATGATGAAACAGTTTGTCAAATCTGTATGTGATTGTTTAGATTAACAACCCATATAATGTGAGAAGCAGCTGCTCCCTTGTTTTTTTTTCACATTGTCTAAGCTGGCCCCCATTCACATGGGATATGCAGCCAATCCTTATTAGCGCTTCAGTGTGTGCTCGAAATTAAAAATCCACTGAAAATGTGGCTTCCTGTCTGTTTATTTATTTAACCTATGCTGATTTCCCCCCCACAGGTCACTGGAATACTGCTTGGTAACTTTATGGTTTGGGGTGGATTTTCCCTTTAAAATACATGGCTGAAAATATCATAGGGATTTTTTTTTCTCCAGAACTGTCAGTACCGATAGTGTGTGTGTGTGTGTGTGTGTGTGTGTGTGTTTGAAACGTGCTTTATTGTTCCAATAATCCATGACTTACTCTTTAATTTCAGCCAGAGTAGCGACATTAGATTCCCGACACTCCGCTATCTTTATTAAAATCAACATCAACCACAGGAGGGATCCCGGACCGGATGTTTGACGTAAACTCTTAATTCCGTGCCTGTTGCAGGGAGGTATCGGGAAATCCCTCCTGTCTGAAGAATATAAAATGACAGCCCTTTGCAACGACAAGGCAACTTCTTCTGGCCCTGGCAGCCCTCAGCATCAGTGGAAACTCACCCGCAGCGCAACATGCCCTCTACACTCAGTAAGTGATTTGCATCCTGTGGTGCGCACGTTTCCTGTGCCTCTTCCTTTTTTCATTCATTCATTCATTCATTCACGTTTTTCCTCTCCGCACAGACGCGTACATGCTCTCTGCAGTGACCCTGGCGGCTCTGCTCCTGTGCGCCCCCGGAGCTCCAGTGGAGGACGCGCCCACCGACAGCCCGATAGGTGATCTGTCAGGTGAAGAGGAGGTGGCGGCTCCTGACCTCCTGAGCGCCTCCCCAGTCTGGGACTCCATCCTTGGCGCAACTAAACGCCACGAAAAGCAGGTAAGCGCTTTATCCTCCAATAATATCACAATTTTTTTTTTTAAAGTTAGAGCTGAATGACAAGGGTCTCAATTTCTGAGCAGCCCAGAATTTTTTTTGTAGAGGTGGCCAGATGGGGCCATTGAAGAGGTTGGGGTGGCACAACAAAACCAAAATTTATAAATTTCAGGGATGCCATTTCGCTGTAGTAGTATGGGTGAAAAATATATTAATATGAAAATTTCGGAGTTGAATACTGGTGGGTTGGGTAGTAATCTATAGGCTGGTTGTCCTTTTCCTTGAAAGAGAAATATACAGCTTTATCTTAAAGTAGTAGATTGCCTGTATGGAACAAAACCTTTGCTAGGAAGCTTTCTCATCTTAAGGGGAGACTCGTGGGTACCCAAAGAACCCATTTTCAGAAATCTATAGGTCAGAGTTCAAGGGACCCTTTCGACCATGCAAGTTTTTCCCTTCGCCAAAATCTAACCTAACTTTGGAGCAGTATTTAGCCCCTTTCCCAACAAGCTAGTATGGCATGGTGTTAATCAGGTATGTCCAAAGTCCAGCCCAGGAGCCAATCATGGCCCGGGGAACAATTTTCAACAGCTCTTGGCTTGACTTTCAAAATGTATTTTGCCCTTTATACAAGGTTAATCAAGCAAGATCAATTTGCATTTGTATTTGATGTGAAAAGCAGCTGCCCCCCAAGTATTTTTACATGATCTAATCTGGCCCCCCCTGGTGTTAATGGATGCCTTAGGTTGTCTAGTTTTACAAGATACCACTATCTTTGTACTACCTTAACAACATGAGCGCCACAGCATCTTAAAGATGGCACTGGAGCAGGTGCACACTCTTGACCTGTTTTTCCTTTGCCATTTCCCCTCTGTTAGTTTGAAGATGAATTCCAAAATGAGGTGAAATATCATTTTCTGGAGCACTACAAAATCTCCTCACTTCCAGCAAGCTGCCCTTCCTCCAACTTCAGCAAGGTAGAGTGTCTTCTCCCTCGTCATGCTGTTGCACTAATTAAAGGAACTTGTGTTTGGGTGAAGCTGGGCGCTAAACAGTGATTTTCTTTCCTCTCTCCAGGAGTCTTGTCTCCACCGGTTGGTCCAAGGTGTGCTTAAATACACAGTTCTCCTCAAGCACGTGGAGAAGGAGTACCCCGGCAGCTTGATCTGCTCAGAGGTCAGATACTACGGCGGCCTCCTGGTCAGCCTAACCAAAGGAAAGGTGGGTCTGAGACGCTGCATAGTCGCCTTTCACATTTTAATTCGTACTTTGTCACCTTTTTTTTTTACCATCTTTGTTAAAGCCAGTAGTGGAAGAATGATTTAGATAAATCACAAAACATACTTATTACTGAGCAAAATACCTCCTGTCAGTGTTACATTATTATGCATTACATTTTAAGATTATTGTTACCAAAGCATTAATGTAAGGTTGTTGTTTTTTGGTGGCATTTTTGCCTTTACTGGAAAGATGAAAACGAGTGATGTTACACTGACATGGCATGTGCAGTAACCATTTGACTTCCAAGGCGCTTCAGTCAAACTATATCTCACCTACTTTGTATAAGGGCCGCAACTAACAATTAATTTCATTGTTGATTAATCTGTTGATTATTTTCTTGAGTCATAAAATGTCAGAAAATGGTGAAAAATGTCAATCAGTGTTTCCTACAGCTCAAAACTTTTTCATCATGTCTTATCGTGGATGACTTTGTAATGAATTAGATTCAATTCTTCATTAATAATTATGATACCGGACTGCTTAATCATATTATTCCACCGCCACTTCTGCCCCACAGATGAGGAACCCTGATCAGGTCACGGCGCTGACCAGCAGCCAGGAGATGCAGCTCCTGAAGGACCTCGACAACCCCAACACCTTCCACAGAAAGATGACCGCGCACAGCATCCTGCGCGAGCTCCACGTCTTCCTCCTCGACAGCAAGAGGCAAATTAATAAAAGGGAGAGGCTCAGAGGAAGTCTGGCTGTCAGGACTATGGCACCCATCGGTATCTAACACACGCTGAAAAGATGAGAATATTAAGAATCAGTTATGGAGAAATACCTCAGGGAAACTGGGTGGCGTTAACACTGTTACTGTTCTCACACTCAGATGTTTCTGTTTTGTTTTAAATGGGCAGATGATGAAAATGCATGGTCTGAGTGCACCAACTGTATGTGCGGTATAGTCACAGTCTATGATTTTGTAAATCTTGAAGGCCTCAGGGCTTAAATAGCCCACTATTGCACAACTTATTTAACCTATTTATACTTGGTGAAAAGTGTTATTTATTGGTCATAGGAAAACCCATGATCGTGGGTTTCTTGCACCAAAAAAAAGCATGTTTTATTTATGATTTTAGTGTTGATTCATTTCTGGATTTTGATATTTGTAAGAAAATATTTGAGAATTTTATCTCCTATTTTGTGAAGGATGATTTTATACCAATAGTGCTCTTATTTATTTACAACTATTGTTATTGGACTGGATTTGTTACTGTGTTTTGAACACACATGACGAGTTAGTGACTGGAAGGAATATTTTGTGCACATGCAGAAATAAAAATGTATTAATTTAAATGAGAAGTTTGTTTGTTCATTCCAACATGTCACACCTTTTAAACTATTTTCAATAAACCATTGATGTCAAATGCAGATTTTGATCAGTCTCCTTATGTACGCGTTTTCAATGGAGGCTGGAAAATATAACTGTTAAACTTTAAAAACAGTTAAAACTAAAACATGTTAGCGGTGATCTGTTAATCATAATTTGTGGAATTTCCAAAATTTAAAAAGTCAACCATAACTATTCATGAAACACACAAGAATCAATCATGTTCTGGATTTTCCACACAATTTTTTTTTGTGAATTCTTCAACAATTTTTTTTTTTTTTACAATAAAGACCCAGTTTTGATTGTTTTGAGATGAAGCATCAATGTGACTCCTATGTAATAAAGACAAGAGTGACATTTCTTTGTGGATTTATTCTCAGAAATCTTAAATTACAAATAAAAAGAGGAAAAACCTGGAATGAGACACACTACCAACAAAATCCTGACAGAAAGTCCAGTCAAACACTACATATTTTGTCAGGACGACATCTTGAATCCAGCTTGTTAATCCAAGTATCTTCTATCCATGTAGCCGAAGATCTCCATGCATCTACTGTACATGTGGCCGTAAACATTATGGCCACACATAGCATTCATTCACTACTTCTCAGACATGAGACAGCATGAGTATTTATAGACAGGGAAGTGAAAATAATGTCCATTTCCTGGATCTTCAATGAAAGGTGGGTCACATGGTGTTGACAAAGGGAGGGGACTGGCGGTGTGGAGATGTTCTTTAGCCCCATAGCAAACTACAGAAAAGAAAAATAGAGGTTCAAAAATATTTAATTCGCCAGTATGGAGGGATATCAAAAGACACAAACCTCAATAAATTTAAAGGGATAGTTCGACATTTTGGCAAATTCACCTATTGCCGTAATCCCTATAGTCATATGAGTAGGCACATTACCTTTAATTGTCAGTGCCTGTTGTTCTGAGATCGGTGGGGCAGAGCTGCCCACTGCTCAGCACACAAAATGGAGTTGAACGGTACAGCCCCCTCTCTCCCTCAAAACTAATCAAATACACCATCAAATGAACGCTCTAGTGGACAACACATGGCTTGCGCATTCCCCACACTATGAAATAATAATGTATAATTAAGTAACATTACGACACATGAAGCAAATACTCGGAACTACTTTCTTGAGTAAACCACTGGGCGCAGTGACACAGTGCGCAGCTGAGACAGTGCTGTAGTTATTGCTTGTAGCCATTTGCGGTATCGTCAGCTGGACGCAGCAGAAAGTTTGAGGAAAGTTTACGGAGTGTTGTTGTAAATCATGGTTTACACATGTATTGTAAAAGGTTGCGGTAACAAGCCGAAGACATGGAGCAGAGTCAAGTTTGACGTAGTACCAACCAAAAATATGGACAGGATGAAACAATGGCTATTTGTGCTGGACATCGACCCCAACACGCCTGTGGAAACGGTCCGGAAAATGTTTGTTTGCTCCAAGAGGACTACAGTGAAAGGATGGAGCGCAAAAGCTCAGGAATGGTTCAAATGCTTTTCTTGAAAGATACTGCCATACCATCTGTCGACATCACTAAACGGTAAATAGGTGTGTGCGAACTGTAAAAAATATTTAGGGGCACATGTGCACATAAAAAAAATCAGCCGAAGCAGCCTATATTTTTGTCAATAAAAAAATATGATAATCTAACTGCAAATGTTAGAGGAACTCCAGCCGCCTTCCCTCTTCCCCGTGTGACACGGTTATGGGCGGTTTTCCAAGCCACTGTCGGCACAATGAATATCGTGCGCGACGCCAAGGGTAGTGGTGCCGCTTTGTCAGGCGTTGCTGCCCTCTCCATAGACAAACAATGGGACAGCCAGCGCAAAGCGGTTTTACAGCTGATCATGTGTAGAGGCCTTTAGGGACCGTTCGCCACGGTACCGCTGCTGGGCAGGGTGGAAATAAAGCCCTTTTCACACAGAGCGTGCAAAGCGCAGACCTCCGCCGACGAACCCATTCATTGTGTATGTGCTACCGCGGCGCAAGAGCGCACCGCTCTGCCGCCGAGCTGAGCGGTGCGCGCTGCCAGCCTGCGCTCGAATTGAAATTTTTTAAATTTCACCGCAACGCGCTGTGACGACACCTCGGCACCACGCGTCCAATCGCAGAGAAGAGCCTGAAGTAGACCCGAAAGCGGTCACCATGAAGCTGTAGCTCCTGAACGAGCCTGTACCTGGAGAATGTTTTAGGATAGTAATAACATTATATAAAATAATCATATTGCAAAGATAATATATATAAGATAATAACATTAAAGACAAAATTAAATTGCAATACTTTTTCAAAACTTGATGATTTTACCTTTCTGTACATTTTTTATACAAATTCATGAAATAATTTTGCTTGTAAATGTCTATTTGCATCACGTTTATTACGGAAAACACATTATTTAATCAATTTACATTGTGCCCCTAAAGTTCTTTGTGCGCTCCTTACTTTTTCAACTTAGGAGCACATGTGCTCCTTGGGAAAAAAGTCAAGCCCTGTACTGTATGTCTGGAATGTAGTTCCGGCTCTGCATTTGGCTTCAAAACAACTCTGTTTCGTAATATTACATGATTATTTCATAGCGTGGTGAATGTGTAAGCTACAAGTTGTCCACAAGAGCGTTTTGGAGTCATTTGATTAGTTTTGAGGGAGAGAGGGACCTGTACCGTTCACCTCCATTTTGTGCACTGAGCAGCAGGCAGTTCTGCCCCACCGATCTCAGAACAATGAGCAGCAGGCAGTTCTGCCCCACCGATCTCAGAACAACAGGCACTGATAATCAAAGGTAATGTACCTACTCATATGACTATATGGATTACGGCAATAGGCGAATTTGCCAAAATGTCGAACTATCCCTTTAAGATATGTGCTGCAAAACCTGACATACACTGTGGGAGGAGAGACCCAAGACTCTTGTAAAAGATCGCTTCCTTTTTCACATCTCATGACACAGTTTGTGACTGGGGACTTTAAGTAAAAGAGGACATTTGTAGATGTCTGTAAGTGTCTTGTTTTCTATGTAAACTTAAAATAACAGACAGAAAATTGCAAACATACTGAAAAGATGCAGCAGAATTATCCCGCCTCCAAAATTATGGACAACCATAGTGTCAAATAAACTCACTAGACTTTTAATTTTACAATCTTTTCTCAAAATCACTACGTGCATTATGACACATGGAACTTCAGAGTTCATTTTGCTGACGGTTATTAAAACAGCTCGAACAACTACTTGACAGGAAGCTCGACTATTCCACGACTACAAGAAATACGTTTCTGTGGTGCAAAGCTGTGAAAACTCCCTTTAGGCGTTACATTTCACACCATTCTATTTGCTGTTTCTGAAACCACATCTATGACTGGACAAGAAGCACAAATACGAGACCAATCCATCCTTACCTCAAGACTGTGGGCTCAGGCATCCCTGGATCTGCTCCTCGTTTGAAACCTGGAAATCAGAAAACACAAGGAAATATTGGAGCATATATCAGAAAAGAAATATGATGTGACACAGCAAAAACAGACTCAAGTTCATTCAAAGGAACTTGGAACAGCTAGCTGCAAGCATCTAGTATAGAAAATCAACTTGCATATTTACTATATACTACAGCCCACTGCTTAGAATAAAATACATTTTAACAACTGCAGTTGTGCCCACACTTGAAAGTTGTATCTCAGCTGGCAGTTAGATGCATCCTTTCACCACTGGATGACCTAGCAAATGTTTCACTGAGTCATTACAGTTTGTCAGCGGTTTACCCCTGCAAAGCACCCTGGTTTGATTAAAGTGCATCATTGCATGAGAGAGCTCTGACATCCATGAGGTCTTACAGATCTCGTTTCTGTGGAAAGGTTGGAAGGCCCTTGAGATAACATCACTGCAACGTAGTAAGGTACACATGTGACTCACTGCCTCCTCCTCACACACACATAGAAAGGAAAACATGCTCATTTCCCTGATAGTTTTTCTAGCTCCTTGCACAAGTCATAGACGAAATCAACTGTGATGCAACCGATTCTTGAGAAAAAGGCAAGAGAGGTTCCTAGAAGACTAAAGATAGCTTGGACTTGCTACTCCCTAAATCTAGGGCTACAGCTGCTTTTCATTCTTTGTTTTCTTTTAATTTATCAAGTACTTGTTTAGTCAGTAGAATGTAAGAAACATGGAAAATGCCCCATCACTTAGTAGCAAAGCTGAAGTGTCCGACCAACTGTTAAAAATGTCCAGATGTTTTAGGGTGAAACAAGTTGACACTTTTATCTGATATCAGGCGAGTCAAATATCTCAAAGAGGTTCATATATAGTAAAAATCTTAAAATCCTCACTTCAGAAAGGCTGAAGCCTAAAAAAAGCTTGGCATTAGTTGACTTCTAATATTCATTGGGGCTGCAACTAACGATTATTTTCATTGTCGACTAATCTGTCGATTATTTCTTCGATTAGTCGACTAATCATTTTATTGAAAAATATCGACCTGTCTCTCCGAAACCCCAAAATTATGTCATCTAATGTCTTGTTTCGTACTCACGCCAAAGGGTTTTAGTTCATTTTTCATTCACGACTAACTATTTAATTGACCCGGGTGTTTTTACGCAGTCGGATCATGGTTGCCTGAAATGTGTAGCGTTATTCAACATGTAACACAAGAGCAAGAAATAGAGAGAGAGGGGAGAAAGTATGACATCAGCGTTGGTGTTTCCAATATGCTGAAGTCAGAGAAGATTCACTCACAGACGGCAACTCCACCGGCTGTGACGTCACACATGCAAAAATCTTAACTTCCCAATTTTTTCTTCCAAAACTAGTATTTCAGTGCCCCAGACATCTGAGGCTAAAATACATGTGCACATGGATGTCTTGGTTTAAAACTGTTCTTGTTACAAGTCCAACTGCCCTGGACTTAATGCACAAGTACAAGATTAACACTTTAATATTTTTATATCCACACAAAAGGGAGATTATACCAAGTCCCCAATCCATCTGAGAGATCAGCCAAAAATAGCTCTCCTTCTTTCCCATGCTACTAGTCTAAAAGTTACTATCAGGGTGTCACAGCTTGGTGTCATGGAGAGATTATAAGCAGTTTCATCTTCAGCTGTTAGCAATTACTGCATTAATTCAGCAGTTCATCCAGTTTATCACATGACTGTCACGTCTATGCACATTATACACCATCGTTCATTAAATACCATACATTATATTACTTCTCCTGAGTGGGGAGGGGGCAATTACAAGTGTAGGCTAACGATACTACTAGCAGTATCAGCACACCATTAGCTAGTATGCTAAGCTAACTAGCTAACGTTATTCCCACCGTATCCCCCTCCGCTCCTGTTGAGATACTGACCGAGGTACAGCACGGTCGGGATAAAACCCCATCGGATGACAAACTGGCTGCACTGGAACAGCTGCTGCAGCCGCTGTTTGGTTTCTTTGCTCATTTTAGCCATGTGTGTTTCCCGAACAGCGAGGATGCCGATTCCACCAAGGACGAAGAAGAGGAAGTGACGTAGAGGACTCGCTGTTAACCGACATCATCCATCTGTCATAGGTCGCCATCTTGTGGACAGTCGTCTAACTGCCGAGTCTGCTGCAGGTCAAATACTCACTTTAATAAATGCCATTAAATTAAAGATAATGTTCAGAAATCAAAACTAAAGACACTAATTTTGGAATTTTAAATATTTATCCAGGTAATACCAATTAAATTTGCACAATTTTTAATGTTTTTTTTTTTACAGAGATTCTCACTTATCTATTTTAAATTATTACAATAATAATAATGGGAAATAGGCTAAAAAAATGTATTTACAAATGTTGTCATTACTATTGGGCCACTTAATATATATATATATATATATATATATATATATATATACATAATTTTAAGAAAGCAGAAAAGCACATAAAACTCTATTAAAAAAAAGAAATCATCCAAAGGAAACCTCAAGTATACGATGCCTTGCAAAAGTAGTCACCCCGCTTGGTGGGGTATTTTTTTCTATTTTGTTGCATAAAAACCTGTAATTTAAATGTATTTTTTATTTGGAATGTTTTTGTAATAGACCCACAAAAAATAAAATAAAACAAACAAAAAAAACAACAACTAAAAAGTGGTGTGTGTGTATTCATCCCCTTTGCTATGAAGCCCCTAAATAAGACCTGGTGCTACCAGTTATCTTGAGAAGTTAGTTGAAAATCTAAGTGTCACATGACTTTAAACACCTGTTCTGAAAGGCCTCAGTCTGCAGCACCATGAGGACCATGGAGCTCTCCAAACAGGTCAGGGACAACGTTCTAAAAGGATAAAGTTGGATGAATGGCCAGAAAGTTCAATATTAGTCTCATATGACCAGAGTACCTTCTTCCAGACATCTGGGGAGTCTCACATATCTTTTGGCAAACTCCAAACATGTTTTCTTTAAGCAATGGCTTTCTTTCTGGCTGCTCAGCCATAAAGCCCAGCTCTGTGGAGTGTACAGCTCAAAGTCGTCCTAAAGACAGAGACTGCGGTCTTCACTGTGGAGGTTTCCAGCTCCTTCGGGGTTGTATTTGGTCTCTTTGTTGTCTCTCTGGTCAATGTCTTGCCTGGTCCTTGAGTTTTGGTGGGCTGCCCTCTCATAACAGGTCTGTTGTGGTCCCATATCTTTTCCTTTTTTGTAATGATGGGTTTAATTGGGATGTTCAAGATTTCAGATGTTTTTTTTTTAACCCAAACCTGATCTGTACTTCTCCATAACATTGTCCATGACCTGCTTGGAGAGCTTTTTCGTCTTTATGGTGCCACTTGCTAAGTGGTGCTGCAGACTCCGGGGCCTCTCAGAACAGGTGCGTATATACTAAGACCATGTGACACAAATTGCACATAAGAGTCTAATTACATGACTTCTCAAGGTAACTGGTAGCACCTGGTCTTATTAAAGGGGGTGTCATGGCAATGGGGGTGAATACATACAGTACGCACCCACCATTTTTCAGTTCATTATTTTCTCTTTTTTAAAACAAGTTTTTCATTTCACTTCACCAATTTTCACTACTTATTTATATTTATAAATCTATACCTGCCAATATCACCCTTAATCCCAACACACAGGACCTTTAAGTATCCAAATTTATCACTGTAATGTTTGGTGATGCTTTCCAGCAGAGAGACAGACAAATATTAACTGAGCACACATCTTAAATATAGAAACACTTTATTCCCAGAAGTTGTAGCAGTGAGTTATTTTCAGACATAGAAAGGCCAAAATAACCAAATTTAGTACAACAGTATGATGTATAACAAGAGCTTACCCAGTGACATTCTGTAAACCCACGTACAGAAACACTTTGATTGTTATTGTCCCACCAAGCTACGGACACTCAACAGGTCTAGTACACAGACGACAGAACACAAGTTTGCTTGTGGGTAGGGCAGCTTGATTTCGGACATCAAATGTAGCAGATTGGCAGAGTTGAATTCCTTTTTTGGTACAAGAGAATATCACCATGTCTTGTGACATAATGATGATGTGAACAACAAGGAGGGACACAGGAAACATATCACCAAAGTACTACAAACAGCTGGAGCTGTGGGTGGATCAGAACAGAGGGAAGATGCCTTGTTGCCCACACACACCCTCTCACTGCAGAACACACAGGAATAGATGTAGTTGCCATTTTGGAGTTTTAACATCTTTACTCAGCGGTACCTCTGTGCAAGGAGGTGGACTTCACACCTGTTTTGTAGAAATCCGTACAAAGCGACAAAGCACATCTCTCCCACAGGAAAATACCACAGTTGAGAGTCAAACCTCTCTTGTTCATCATAAGAAAATACCAAAGTTGAAAACACAACTTGTTTGCTCTTTCAAGTGCAAAATTCAATACTTGACAAATCATACACGTCCATCGTTCCCAAAATCATCTTTGTCATTTGTCAGAAGTTGACATTTTATTCTTGCTATCAAATAAAAACAGCAATTCAGGAAGGTGCTAGAGGAGCAAAGGGAAGGACACAAATATTGCTTCTCCATCATGAGGACAATACTGTGCGATTGTAAACATAAAGAACATAATTTCATCGTACTGGCTGATTATTTAGTGGTCATTTTTTTAATTATTTAGGGAAGAATGCATATTTTCTTTAAAGGAGCACAGCTGTAACTGCTGACAAAAGAAGTGTGACCACAGGGAGTTTGTGTAATCGTCCCAAAAGATGGAAAACACTCATTACGAGAGACTTGTATTGCTATGGTAAGGGATCTATATTTTTCTTTTAAAAAAAGTAGTAGAAACAATTGTTTTCACTTTAAGAATCATACCTTGTTCAATGTATCAATCAGCAGCCTTTACTCTAAAAACAGTTGTACATACAAACACACACAGTACACACACTCAAGCATGCTCACACATACTCTGCCCTTTGAGAACCTGGGCAAGGTCAGGATGGATGTATGGAAAAGCCATGCAGGGCAACAGATGCCGATTAAAATACTTTCCAAATATTTCTCCACACAGTTTTTTAGTAGTAAGTTTTAAGTGCACCCATTTACAGACAGGCTGCTCTGCGTCAGAGTGCTGTTTTGTCCCGGCACGACTTCACGGCAACAGTACACTACTAAAAATCAGTGAAGCTGGAAGTAACATCCCTGACATCCCGGCTCCATCAGGCCCAGAGGAGACCGCTGGGGGGAAAGCAGCAGAGGGAGCTGATGGAACTCTGGGTGTCTTCATGGAGCAGGGCAGCAGGCTGCATCACAGCACAGACAATCAAAGACGTTAAAATGGAGCGACGAGAGAACCAGTGGGAGTGTTTGTTCGTTGGCATGGCTTGGAGTTCCAGGTCACAGGTACAGGGTCACAAGATCAGAGGCGACAGTTCAGGTAGTAAGGAGTCACAAATGGTTCAAAGGTCAGAGCCAAGGTGCACGCTGATGCTGGGAGAACGCTGTGTGTGGTTTGGCGCCGGACTCAAGTACCCCATCCCGTCCTCCTGCAGGCTGCAAGAATAGCGGCCAACTTCAGAGACTGTGTGGTTGCTGGAGGGAGGGGCATTGCCACTGGCCACTTGCTCAAAGGAGCGAGAGAAGACGGCACTGGCTGTGCGCGTCAGGCTGGTGAGAGCTCCCGCCTTAGGCACCGATTGGCTGGAAGTGAGTGTCAGTCGCTTGACAGACAGCTCTGCGTTCTCGCTGGCGGCTCGGCCTGTTATTAAGGGGCCTGCCTCCTTGTCCTTATCCTTGCTGGATCGCCCCCCGAGCCGACACTTCTTCATGGCCTTGGCCCCCAGGTTCAACGTGGTGACGCTGTTGCTAATAGTGATGGTGGGTGGGGTCATGTCAGCCCCGACCCCACCTGGCCACACCCCTTCATCCACCTCCGAAATATCCATCAGCTCATCCGGGGAACCCAAATCCACTGCGTCTGCAAAATGGACAGAGGGGGACAAAACAAGCACTGAAATGAAAAAACGGGAGCATGAAAAGAAAAAATAACCACCTCATCTGTCATGCAGCCCTTCTGATCCAATCAAATGATTAATATTAACATGGTGTAAACACAATATTCAATGTTTTAAATGTAAGGCTGCATGTCAGAGGGGCTCTATCACTGTCCAGCAGGTGGCGCCTTCACACTGCAATCTCAGCTAACAGGGACATCTCGCCACCTGACATGCGACAATGCAGGTTCAGTATTCCAGCCCAGCACACAGGTTAGTTTAACCAGCAGAGCTGTGAGACAACAGTGAGTGGTTTATTGGCAGAGGAGTGCATGTTTTGTCCCAAAGGCAGGAGAGGACAGAATCTAAGAGCATAAGCCTAGGAAAGACCACAAAGGGAGAGTAGAGGAAGGCAAACAACAACACAAAACCCTAAATTCACATGTCTTCGCTAACTGAAGACGAACACACACATTAACATCTGTCCTGCTTTCTTCAAGGCATGCATCCACACCCCTGTGTGTGGCCAACCACCCGCATATGCAGAACAACACACTTTTAATCTGATGCTATCACTGTAACAGAACACCTGTAAACAGCTGGTAATTAGACAGATAGGCAGGTCCGGTTCAAATCTCTTATGGTCAGATTTAGCCTGTCAGAACAGGTCTAAAGTTGTCAGATTCAAGTCTGGATTTAACGCTGTGAGCAGCTTTTGCTTCACATCAGTCAAGACCTGCATATCTTTCCTCAGCTCCTAACTATTCATCAGAAGGGAGTAATCTGTCTCCAGGTGCAACCCAGGAGTAATGTGTCGAGGCGTACCAACGGGTGCTGTAAGAGGCCCAAGAACTTAATGATCTCTCCGGCAAAAACAGGATTCAGACCCCTACACAACACTTCAAGAGCACAATCTTGTAATACAGGCACAGCTAGCAGAGATCACATCTGGGCGTTACGGTTAGAGGGTATCAGGCCTTACTGTTATCAGTGACCTGACCTCAGAGTGACTTTTACTAAATGAGATACAACTAGCCAAAGTTTGCAGTCCTGTATCTACAGTATGTGTTTCATATCTACTGAGAAATGTTCATTGAGCTACTTTTATAGCTGTTATTTGTTCCTTGTTTAAATTATCTTCTGCCTTTATTAGGTTCAACTCTATTTTTGCGCAACATAAAAACATCACATCATCTTGATTTTATGATTCAGCCAAGCATATTTCATTATCATGCATTTATTATTAGGTTATTGATCTGTTATTCATTAGATCTTAAATAATTAATTTGATATGAGGAATCTCTGCGGGAGATCTTCGTGAGGAAGCTTTAGCCACAAAGGAGAGAGTAAATGAGTGACGTTGGATTGACAGATGAGAGGAATAGTGCAATTAGGTGGAGAGAGGAAGGTGGAGCCCAGCGCAAAAGGTAAAAGTGGGAAGTCATCATGCAGCTTTTCAGACCACGCCCCCACACACGGTTACCTAGGTTACCCCGGGATTGGGGCAGGGGGAAGGAGGGCAGGGCCTTAGTACTGGCTCCTCCCTGTGGAGGCCGACCCAGAACCCTCATTCTCCACCATTCGCCTCACAGACTTCTGCCTCCTGACCTCCTGACCCCGCGTGCCGGAGTCATGACCTCGGGCATCCAGGCTGACCTCGGAGGCGGCGCCCAGCGGGTCGCCGTCTGGCTGGGCGCGGCCGTCAGGGCGCAGCCGCATGGAGTCTCCGTTGGGCATTCGCTCGCCGCTCACACCTGTCACACTGATTTCGGGGATGGCCATGCCCCCCAGTGCCGCATCACTGTCTACACTCACCTCCTGGGACTCTGGTGGTGGGGGAGCATGAGGGGGTAGCAGGATAATACATAGACATAAACACACATACACACACAGATGGACAAAAAGACACGTATCATGCACACGTACATGAAAAACAGATAGACGGCCATGTGCACAGGCACACACGACCACAGTGACACAAGACACACAGAGGTAATTAATGTAATGGCAGAAAAATAAAAAGACAAAAATTATAGTGATCAGAACATAACACATGGCCAAAGTGCATGCAATATGGAGATGAATGTGAGCTCAGTATTTGAATGGAATCACATCATACTAAGTCACCACTCACCCCTACACATTAATTAATATTTAATAGTATTTTCCTCCATCATCTGCTCATAACAAAAGCTTTCTCTATAAACAAGTAACTCCGATAAGGGCACCAATGAGCAGGATCCATGACATGATAAAGGGGTGTGAGGCTCCAGATGAAAACTACTCATTAAACTAGCTGAAGGCTGTAATTTACCTGCCTTATCTGTACTCTGGGAAAAGAGAGCATCCCTCTATTAATTCTAAACCAGAAAGTTTCATTTGTTCTGTGGCCATCTAAGCACTATCAATTTCCTTTGGCGCAGAGCTGAAACTACATAAAACACAACATATTTTATACTAAGTGTTCACACTACAACTTGTCTTATACTATAAATACACTACCTGCCCCCTGGTTTCTTGCTTTCTCCTATCTGTTCATGGGACACCTTAACGCCCTGAACACATGGTTTTTAATGAGGAGATTCTGAAAAGGATGTTGACAGCAGCACCAGATAGCAAGCTGAGAAAAGGTGCTCTACGAGCTTAGGGATTGATGATGACAACGACACTTATGTACACAGTGACTGTAGGATATGAAATGGAGGGGTGAGTGAACGATGAAGAGATTTAAACCTCTCACTCTCTCCTTTGGTGTGATCCGTTCTTCAATCAAACAATTCTATTTTTTTATTACCTGGTAAAAATGTGATTACAAAATGACAGAAAGATGTGCGTGAGCGCTCTTCTTGTGTTTCAGTGACTTGAACTCCCGCGGCTGTGTCCCTACATCTCCACTTGCTTTATTCCCCCCCATGTGTGAATCTTACCGTGTCTCTTCCAGCGGTGTCCCCTGATAGAGAGGGAGGTGACAGCATTTCGGGAGATCCTGGAGGTGGTGGGCGTGATCTCCACCTGGATACTCCGTGCACCCTCCTTGTTGTTGCTTTTCAGTGCGGCGCCGTGCAGTGACGACTTGATGGCATTGCCCACCTGAGGGCGAGGTGAGGCACATATACACAAACATTACTGCTTCAGAGGATGCCAGAGTTTCACAGAGGGATTGCCAAGTGGCCCCTGGCCAGTGAGGAACTGGACTGGACTGGCTCACTGGCAGGTTGGCAACTGGCCCAACATGTTTTATTTAATGTTACTTGGTTGTTATCCTTTTTTTCCCCCTTCATTGTACTGGGTCCACTTGTCTGTTGTGCTACATCTGACACCACAACAATTACTGTTGACTCTGAGTTTTGTGAAGCCAATACAATAACTGGTATATCAAATTTACAATACAAAAATCGAAAGGGGTTTTCTATCAATGTGGAGGAAACCTCAACTAGAAAGAACAATGAATTGATGTTGCTACAGTTACAGACAATCCCTGCAAACAAATTTAAAGCAGGTGTTTAGATTCCCCTTCATAAGTGGCACTGATGAGTCAAGGCCTGATTGTGTATGAATGCAATACAATAAAATTTACACCTGAAATCACTATATATCTTCACCATGTCCATACTAAGATGCAGTTGTTATTTTTTCTTATGTTGCAATAATAAATGATTTACTAGTGATTACAGATTTTTTAAAAGATCTCATTGGTAAGATTTTAAAAACGATGCATGAATTACTGCAAAAAGACAAAATATTATATGTAAATTTTAAATATCTATGGCAGGGATACTGGCGGCATGCTGGTGTAGTGATCGCCTCATAGCAAGAGGGTTCCTGGTTTGAACCTAGGGTGGGGGAGCCCCTCTGTGTGGAGATTGCATGTTCTCCCCATGTCAGCGTGGGTTCTCTACAGGTACTCCAGCTTCCTCCCACAGTCCAAAGACATGCAGGTTAACTGGTGACTCTAAATTGCCCGTAGGTGTGAATGTGAGTGTGAATGGTTGTCTGTCTCTATGTGTCAGCCCTGTGATAGTCTGGCAACTTGTCCAGGGTGGACCCCGCCTCTCGCCCAGTGTCAGCTGGGATAGGCTCCAGCCCCCCCGCGACCCTGAAGAGGATAAGCGGTTACGAAAATGGATGGATGAATGGCAGGGATACTAAATTTGTTCTGCCTCTGGGCCACTTTTGCAAAATGACAGGAGGCCAGGGGCCAGTCACAGCAATGCCGCACAGGTCAAGTGTACGGAGGGGCATTTCTAGGATTTGGGGACATTTGAGGCTTAGCCCAGACTTCTGTCAGGGACTGAGGCATCCTTCCTGTGTAACTTTTTTTGATAAACAAGCTCTATTCTGATGCGTTTTTATTTAATTCATTTTATTTCCTATATATGCTCTAATTTATTTTCACTGTGAATTAGGAAATAGCTGTGGGGCCATTAGGCACCCTATCAAGTAGGAAGTTGAGTATCACTGATTTATGGTTAACTGCAATATTAAAGGTTTTACAAAAAACAATTTTTAAAAAATATTTACCTGTTGAGCACACGTGTCAGTGAA
This sequence comes from Epinephelus moara, assembly GCF_006386435.1. NCBI lineage: Eukaryota > Metazoa > Chordata > Actinopteri > Perciformes > Serranidae > Epinephelus > Epinephelus moara. The sequence continues at coordinate 14,981,429 of NC_065527.1, forward strand.
AACAGCTTTTTACAACTTAAATGTACGACTATGGAAAAACTTCTCTGTCCCACCACCCAACGAAAGACATACACAGGCAGATAATACAAAAAAGATCCAAGTGTAAAGGCAGTGGCCCAGAACACAATGCCTGTAAATGCAGTATTTCTAATATCACTGACACATTTTTGCTCTTAAGTAAAACTGAAGCTCAGATCATGTTACCAAACTAATAACATCTGACCAATAATCTTATTTCTACCAGATTTATGCAAAAGGATAAACCTGAAAGCTTACCACAAACTGACTGGGTTACACAGACGAGTGATATAAGAAAAACAAAAAGGCTTTGTATTTTGCTCTATATAACACTATTTCACAAGTGTTCCTACAATAACCTAAGCTTCCGCTGAAAACGTTTCAGGTGGCACTAATGATCATATAACAGCTGAGTAAGTAACATGAGGTGGAGGGCATCATAATCACAACACAACGTGTCTTTTGTCTGTGAGGCTGCAACACGTTAGTCTCACGAGGGGCACGTCAGCATGCTGCCACCTGGTGTGGCCCACTGCAACAAGTAAACACTTACATAAACACACTGAGATTCTAACCCTCCTACAATAGTGTTCATGTCACATGTCCACAAAGCTGTTTCTTTATTCTAAAAACATACTTTAACCACACACCAGTCTCATAATAAGAATCCAAAGGTTGTGTGTTTTGAGTGTTGTGGAGGAGCACACCTTGACTTGTGTAGTAATACTGTGAGCTTAGGTTCAATCCTCTACTCCCTGGGCCTCAAGGATTATGGCTTAACGGAGCAGAGTGGAAAGCATGTAAATAATCTAGTGGGATTACATTCTGCTTGCAGTTTCTGACACACAGAGACCAACACAATACAGCATAATGTGCTGCTGTGCATGAATCAAAACCACAGGCGAGCATGTGCGTCCAAAATCACATGCTCTCAGACACACACACACACACACACACACACACACACACACACACACACTACAGCTTCAAAAACACACATATAGAAGGACAGTGTGATAGTAGAAGATGAAAAACTTGATTGAACCCACCAACAGAGCTTCAGGGAACAACTCGAGCTGGGCCCGATACAAAACGTCATCCAGTGCTTTGGATCCCAGTTCGACCTCCCCGTTACACCTACGCACAGGCAAAAAAAAAAACCCACATAAACATATAAATACACACAGTGTGTGACTCCAAGACTAAAGGCTCCCTGTGGAGTGTCAGACCTCTAGTGGTGCTGCAGAGCCGTTTTTCTATTTGTGGGTCCCCGTTTTGTTTATCTTGGATGCAAATATACGCAGGTGACATGGTACATAGTCCTTTTATTAATGTCACGCTATTCCACTTATCACCAGGTGATGGTAACACCCTAAGATATGAAGCAATGCACCAGCAAGGACAGAGAAAATAAGAAGACTGCAATGCCCTTTTTACACCAAACTTGGTGCCGTCTCATTTGGAAAGACGTTTTAAGCAATGCTTGGACAGAGACAGACAGAATTTGTGGCTGTGTATCATTGAATCACACTGGAAAAGGGGCTAAAAGTAGCGTGTTCACCTGGGTGTCACGTTTCGGATCTGGAACCGATAAATACCCGCGTTTACTGCAGTCATTTGTCCTTGGAATAAATGCCAATTGTAAACTTTCCCACTAAAAACAAAAGCTAGTCAGAAGAAGAAAACTCCACAGGGCACCTTTAACAGCCTGATTATCAGATTAGAGTAAGGACAGTAATACCATACATATTCACATAAGTAGAACTGTAGATATTGGTCGAGACAGCAGACACCAGTTAGTATTTTTTGATGCCAACTGCTTATGTAACATTGTGATAAAGACGTGACATCTTTTGTGAAATGCACCACAGCAATGTAAACTGGTTCATACTCAAAATGCAAAGTGAGCAGACTGAACGATTGTCATAGTTAAACCTCTTTGCAACAGGTATTTACATACATGCATGATTAGACCAAATCAAATGCTGTCAGAGATAAGACACATGGAGCAGATTTTAAAGAAAACACTTGGAGAAATGTAAGACACGAGAAGATAAAGCTGATCAGGGAGTCTGTGCTGCGCTGATCTGGCTGTTTGTAAAGGCATGTGTGTACACTCACAAAGCGTAGTGTATCCCCGTCATGAGCTGAACCAGGAACTCTGACGTGACTGTCAGCCGTGTGCTAATGCCTTTGTAGCGGCGCATCTGTTGCCGCGGGTAACCACATATACAGACCCTGGAGGATAATAAAAGAGAAATGCAACAGGGAAGCTTGTATCAGTGAAACAGGGAAGCTTTAATCAGGGAAACCACTCCGCTGAGCCACTTGGCTGCAGCTCCATTAAGGCAATTTACTTCCCTGTGGTGAGCTGATTACAAAAACAACAATAAGCAAAGAACTGCTGAATCCAACACAGACACACACATTAGTGCTGAATATTTTCTGAACATAAACTGTAGATAGTTAATTATTTCCAACAGGTGTCATGCAAGTTGCGACAAAGAGGATTCACCTGTCCATTTAAGCTATAGGTGCTGCAACTGTATATGATGCCACTGTACAGTACACAGCTGACAACACAGAAAACTGTCCAGGGGAAATCAAAGCTGATGACTTCTCTGTAGCTCTGTGCTCATTGGAGCAATGCTCAGCTACACTTGGCCGAATACCAAAAACCACTGAGCTGGGATGTGTGTACATCGTAGCTCTTTGCCGAATAGCGGTATCTTGGCTCTCTCTGGCAGCAAAGTCTATAAGAGGATCAGATAAGCAAGTGCTTGCAAAAAAAGCACCTGTGTGTGTGTGTGTGTGTGTGTGTGTGTGTGTGTGTTGTGTGTGTGTGTGTGTAGGGTTATTCAAGTACCCTTCTCAAAAACATCCACAATCAAGAAGGTCATCACAGAGTATAAAATTGGTTTGTGTGTACTTATAGTGTCCACAAGTCCTCATGACAAAGTGTGTGTGTGTGTGTTGTGTGTGTGTGTGTGTGTGTGTGTGTTTTACCTGGAGCTGAGCTGACAGAGGGACTGGAGGGAGTTGGGGCTCATGTAGCTGAGAGCAGCATTGTAGCACAGCAGCAGGAAGGTCAGCACCTCAAATCTCAACAACACAAATACACCCTTGAAACAGCACATCTAGATTACAGCATGACATATAAAACAATATTTTGAACATATCAGAGCAGAAATTCACAGACATAGTTAGCCCTCTATCTATACTGTAGATAGGAATACCACAAAAAAAAAGAAAGATTTGAAGATTTCAAAAGCAGAACTGTACCAGAGATATCGTCCCTTTTATTCTGTGCATTCTTCTTCCTTGTCAAAGCCTGGCATCTACATTCCCCACAGCACAACTCAACTGCAGGGGAGGGTGTGCTATGCTAGCGGTCTGATAGGATCCCTTCTTCCTAACTCAACATCTTCAGATTTTAAACCGACGCAGACTCAAATGACTCACTCTGAGGCAATGTATCAGATTTGGCACAGCTCCCTCACAAAAGGGTTTTTCACCACATATGAAGTAGTACTCCTCAAGACCTGTAAATACACTCTGATGTGAAAAATCAGGGGACTTCCCATTTAAAAACTACAGTCAGTGAAAAATACATCATCTACCCAGGCAAACACTGACTGCTACACTGAAGAGATTAAGATACAAGTATCTCTGCACGATCTTAAAAAGCAGCCGGACTTGTTGTCACATGAAAATTCCTCTCCGTTTTAAATAATCTACCTGGTCATCTGAAACAGCACAAGAAAACAGTGCTGAAAAAAGCAGTACAACTCAGACCATCGCGACCTTCAGTGTTTGGCCGCAGTGGGGCCTCGTTACATTAATGAATGCAACAAAGCAAAGACAACTGCCATGGGCCATCACTGAAGCTGGTGCATAAAATAATTGGCCCTGGCAGCAGTTAAACTCTTTGTCACTACATACATTTGAGGACAGGAGTCACTGACACTACTGTATTTAATGAGACTGTCGGACTAAATCTTATTTCAAAGCTCAGCTGAGTCAAAAATGCTTGATGGATTTGTGTCTCAACTTATCGCCCCACTGACTGTATCCAAAACAACATCTGAACTGAATGTATAATGGAATCTTTGATCAGTTTGGAAATGTATTTAGGTACAAAGGTGATCAACATACACAACATTCAATACATTTCTCTCAAATTTCACTGAGTGTACGAGTTATTTGTACTGGATTTCACTTTCTGAGACAACTCCGTTAGTGAATAAAATTTAGGCGGCCTAAAACTGTCATAGTAGAGGCAATAAATGTCTTGCCAAGACTTTGCACGCTTAACTTCAAAAGCAACTGACAGATTGTTCATCCTCCTTCATGTGTGTTCCTATTTTGGTTGTTGTCTGGTATTTGCTGCCAATTCAAAGCAGGCAGACTCGCAGCCTGCTACCAGGAAAGCCTATTTTAAAAACATGAACAATCTCCACCCTACTGACACGTCACCACCCGTCCAGCAGCCTTTCAAAGAAGTCCGCCCATCAAGCCTCTTACCTGTTCTGCGCTGTAAAAGTCTCCCTCTGGAGGTGTGGCCCGCTGTACACCACTCTGCTCAGCCCGTGATTGGCTAGAGCCCCTTCTGTAAGGGCAATTGAGCCGATGGCTGAAGGCTGGAGAAGAAGAGGAAGTTTTTAAACTGCACATTTCCGCAAAAGCACAAGATCTGTGTGCAATATTTTGTGTTTCTCACCTCATGGTACACTGAGGGCTTGGAGAGGGAAGGGACGGTGAAAGATAATACTTTACTTTGTCCATCTTTATCAACTATTTCCTGTAAAAGAGGAAGACAGGAAGACAGTGAGAAAATGTTATTGTAGGCGAGAAAAACAGAAGCTTTTATCTGCGTGTGCCCTAAACCTCTAAAGAGTGCATGCATATCACTTCAAGCACACTCATCTGTTATGTGTGGGTGTTTGTGTGTGGCCCTCAGGGTCTCTGTTTCCCAAATCAGTCTGCTAGTGTATGTGTGTTTGCGTTTTTGTGTGTATATTGTGTGAACACACGCACTCAAACCCCAGGGTTTTGGTGTCCCCTGTGTGCATGTTAATGTCAGATAGATTAATGGGAGCCAGCTAGTGTGTTGAGTGACAGCTGACCTATTCTGCTATTCATAGAGGAAGTTAGGGGACACTGCACTTTGCTGATAGATAGAAAACCGAGCCAAAATGGAGGAAAATAGGACTCAACACACTTTAATAATAACAACAACCGGCTGGCGTCACTGTGGGAAGCTTAAGGGCATTTACAAAGTGCAACCCATCCATATTGTGTATTAGCAAATTCACTGTGTTTCAATTCCTCTATTTCAAAACCCATACTTCCTGTTACTCGCGATGCATAGCTGTCTAACAAGGCAGAAAGTGCATGAAGTAATCTTTCAAAACACATGACGCAGATCCCAGAAATAGTTGAGCGGCTAAGTCCCTTGCTTCTGAAACTGCATGATTACACCCACTTGCAACGGATCAAGGACCTTTTCCTCTTCCTTTCCTTACCTTGCCTACCACACTGGAAACATTTTTTTGTTACTAACAAGAGCAGCTCTGCTCTACTGCTAATAAATAAACAGAGCAGCTGAGACATAAGAATGTGGTGTTGAAAATATAATGTGCACCACCAGCTTCATTCTGTCCCCTACCAGGTTGTAAATGCCCAGCAGCAGGGCCTCGATGCAGCCAGACGTGTGAGGGTCTCTGGCTGCGCTGGCGGACAGGAGGCTCCACAGGAGCTCTGGCAGGAACTGTAGCGTGAAACGCTGCAGCTGCGGCTCACCGCTTCGGTAAAACTCAAACAACTGGTGACACACTGGCTCCAGCAACTGGGGAGAACAGAGAGCCAAAAAACATGGGCACATGGTTACATCCTGACATCCTGTGTACAAAAATCAACAGGCAGCAACTGCCACTGTAACTGTGATTCATTCATTTATGGGTCATCAGGAATGTCAGGGAGCAGAGCAGTACTTGGGAAATACAGTGTGTTGGACAGTCAGGCAGATCCACGAACCAAAAAAACAACAGGACATAACAACATGAGATAATCTGGGGTAAGTATAAATATAATAATAGTAAACATGACAAAATACTCAAAGAAGGGCTGGGTGATATAGCTTATACATAATATTGTGGTATTTTGGAAGTCTGATGTTTTTTGCTGTGCACTTGAAGCTTCAGGTCAACAGTTAGAAGTTAGCAGAAAGTTAACATGTTACCGTGGTGCCATTAAACATGAGGATTTATTCTCTGTGAGGAGGAATCAAACAACAGCTCTCCAGTTCACACATTAATAATATCAGCAAGTCTCACTGGTGCCCAGTGGTCACAAAATGTGACTAAATGTTGGTGGCCTGGAGCCCTGCAGATAAAAAAAAAACACCTGCTCACACTATTTCCCAGGAGAGAGTGGTGTGAATGGGCAGGCAAGTGTGTGTGTGTGTGTGAGATGGGAGCCTTTTCTTTTTGTGTCTGTGAGAGGAAGAGAGCCTTGGAGAGAGCAAGAGAACCAAAATGCAAAAGAATCTCATGCTGGTGTCTTTAAATTTTGACCTGACAGTATGCACGATGATCCCAATGCAGTCGTTTCAAACACGGAAGCCGCAATACATCAAGTATAATCGATATATCACCCACCCCTGATGCAAAATGTTGGTAAAAGGTTGTGTGGTTGGGTATTTACAATACATGTTTACATGAATGAAATATTAAAGTGTGTGTCCATACATCGCTGTAGTTCTCTCGGATGACCTTGTAGAGCGCGGGAACCAGGGCAACTTTGTCTTTTAGTGAGGCGGCATAGGTGGACACAGCGCTGTCAGGGAGGGTCTGAAACACACACACACACACACACACACACACATACACACACAGCTGAAGTTTGATACACTAAGTGACTTACCAATGCTAAAAATAAACACACAGCATGCAGGTTGAGAAGTGAATACCCAAACATTTGTTGATGTAGTCTAAATTTGAGCTGTCTAGATTTGACACTCAACTGTTCATTGATTCGCATCACATCCAGGACTAAAGCCCCGTTTTCACCGAGCAGTATGTTACAGTTCAGTTGTGTACATGTTTCCACTTTGAAAAGCTGTGGATGGTACCAATATAACCATTCGGTACGTCCCCATTTTTTGTAGCCCCTCTGTTAAGGTACCTAGCACACAAGTAAATGTAAATCTATCAGCACACCTTAAATTTCAATTACAGCTTTGACCATTACTTTAGTTTTTATATAACATACAATTTCATTAATGAGTGGACCATCAAGTGTTTATATATATTAATTTCGACCAGGTTATGTGAACGGCATATATGTTTATCCTCACTCTGAAAAAGAAAAGCGGCACAGAGCGTAATTCCTGTGGGCTCTCACAACACTTAACCCCTACGCTTGCCTTAGAAGGACTAAATGCACAAACCCACTATATCTGAATATCTCATTGAGAGAGACTCACTGCAGCCTGTTCTAGTTTGTGTATTGCGTATTCAGTGAGTGCCGGACGCAGCAGTGAGTGACAACCCTGCCCACATGAAAGAGCACGGTTTGCGGTGGAAACACTAGAGTCTGAAGGGTTACTTTCGGTTCCAAATGTACCATACTGAAAGTGTCTGGAGGAAACAGGGCTTAAGTAATAATGGTAACAGATAATGAAACAAAACTTATTTGTTAGGTATAAGCAACAGGGAAGTACACTCTGTTTGACATTTAAATGATATCTTGATAGCATCTAAAGCCTGCAGAGACAGTGACTGCGTCTATATAAGAAGCTGCGAGTCACATCACTCTGTTTGTGTTTAGAGGTTAATTGCACTGAGCGAGGAAGATGGGTCCTCATACGTTCACACAGGAAGTTCCCTTCTGCCCCTTTATAGTCACACCTCACCGAGCCTTGGCTTTGTTAGCAGTCACGTATCGGTGAGTGCTCATCATGTCTGAGTAGGAGCGTGTAATTTTCTGGCAACAAAGCACTTCAGAGAGTGTTTGTTTATGTGTGTGGAAGAAATAAGCAGCAGCAGAGAATGTACAGCACACTAATCAGGGGTAGGTGCTTTTTAATATTGCGATTTGCCCACGCATGCATGCATACACACACACATACACACAGTAAAGCAGTACCTTAAATTCTGACAGCCATTCCTCCACCACTCCTTGGTCCATAGCCAACATGTTCCTTCATTTGCAGTGGAGTCACCTCTACCTACGAGTGAAGGAAAAACTGTATAAACACACACTGAATAATTATTGACACGCGGCATATGTATAGGGCATTGCGCGCGCGCGCACACACACACACACACACACACACACACACACACACACACAAAAGCAATCATAGCTTGCCAAAGCTCTTTCCATGTTTGCCAGCCTTCTATTATTTGGTATCCTGATAAAAAAACACTCTATTACAAACAGCAAACGATACCATGTCAGAGATGAAAAGTGACTGTACAGGTTCCAGCTTCCAGGCATCAATTCAATACTCCGAAGAAGCATAAGTCTCTGTTTCCCTCTCGCTCTCCTGTTTCCCCCTCATTTCTCTCCAGACACACACCTCTGCAGCAAGTACCTAACCTTTCCTCAACTCAGGCTCTCAAATCGAAAAATCACCCACACAGAGAAGCCTGGCTGGCTTCACCGATGAAGCACTGACGAGGGGAAAAAAAGTGGCACGGCAGAATTTAGATGCTTGTTGCACAGGCTGTACGGTTTCAATGTCTTTCAGCAGAAATGGACAGAAAAAGCTTTAACTACGATTTATTTATGATGTTTAATGATTGCCTCTCTCCATCTCTGCCTCCATTCCCATTTATATAAATATATCCCTTGCTATCCATAACAACACTTGCACTTTCTGCATCTTACATCTCCCTTTCCTCTTCTAAGCACTCAACTTATACACATGTCGCATCTTTTCTATTGAGCCTCCAATGCTACACTATCTTACCGTGCTTATTCCTTGGACAGCGTTCTTATGCTCTTTATGTAAGCTTAATTCTGTGTGTGTGTGTGTGTTTTAATAAAGCATCTGCTGGTTCCTATCTGACACTGTTGTCCTGCAGTCGCATACGGAGAAGGAAGAAAGTGGAAGAGCGAAACGCAGAGAGACAGAGCAACAGAAATAGAACATATCAGGACAAAAATAAGATGGGGCTTTTTTTAAAAATCCAGATTTCAAACTATCCACCACAATGTGGAAATGATGATGACACAAAGCAGTATTGTTTGGTCAAAGTCAGGGACCAACCAATCTCTAGAGCCACTTCTCTAAAAATGCAAAATATTTACTAGTTCCAGTTCTCAAATGCAAGAATGTTTTGCTTTTCTCTTGTTTCATATCATTATAAAGTGAATACCTTAGGCTCTGGGGAATTGTGCTGATTATTTTTCACTATGACATTTCAAAAGAACAAACAACTGGTCGATGAATTTAAAAAAAATAATCAGTCATTGCAGTGTACTTGTGTCACCTTAACCAACTATGCACAGTGACTGTCACCGTAAGACATGCTTTCTGCTGAGGAGGAGGAGGAGGAGGAGGAGGACACAGTCACTGTTCATCTCTGATTATCTGTTTTTCACTAGCAGTCTGTTTTCACTGCGGTTTATGTCGTGTCTGCACTCTGTTGTGCCTGTGCTCTAAAACTGCAGGCACAAGGCTAAATTGGCCGTTGAATGCAGAAACAAAGTCCATGTTTGGTATGTCTGGTAACTGAGTCTGAGAAAAAAGAAAGAGGGAGGAAGAAGTCCTTCTATGTGCACGCTCGTCATGCAGAAACGTGCTCAGGTTGGAGCTGAAGGTGGCATAATAACACCTTTTAAAAATCCGTCCACTTCCAACACCTTTCTGGCTGTGAAAGAAAATATATCAGACCTGTTTTGGAGGTGAATTCAGAGCAATAGACCAGAGTACAGATTCAGAACATTTTAGACCTGACTGCCAATCACCAAAAACCTTCTAATGTGTGATGCATGTGTGTTATAAGAAATAAAAAAAAATATATATGTTTATGGTCAATTTCCTTCTCTTCCTGTCCTCCTCTGTTCCTCCGCTCATCCTCCCACACAGCATCATTTCTCTCTCTCTCTCTCCCTCTCCCCATCTTCCCTACTCCCTAATCCATCTTTCACACATTCAAATGCATTATTTTGTATTATTATGGTGCTTGGTCCCTCTGTGGCAGCCAGGTGTCTATTTATGGATTGTACCAATGACAGGAATGACAGGGGGGAGGGGAGCCAGTGACTCATGAAATGGGGAAGGATTATAAAGCAGAATAGCCTCCATTTAGAGAAATTAGTCCTTTGTGGCGGTCTGTTGTTCCATTTCTTTCATGCTGGTGAAGACTACAAGGAGGACAGCGTCGATATCTAAAAGCCAGCATGTGCTCACTGAATAGCAAAAATAAAAGGCTGTGATTACAGTGTGGATGAGTCAGTCTTGTAAGAGGACGGGCTCTCCTCCTACGGAGTCACTTTTAAGCGATCAACTTTGTCCAGGCTGGCATCTGGGGACACGGCATCTGTATCACCTGTATCCGGAAAAAGATACCTGAAGACTAAACTCAGCAGCTGCTTGCCATGCCTCCTACCTATGTGGTATATTTGCCTCCTACCTCAGCTGCAAGCTAAGAAGCAACGGCAGCGCCACAAAAGCAGCAGCAGAGGGTGGACACTCGGGTGCAAAGTTAATGTGACGTACCTGTAAATCAAAGTGTATATTGAATTTCTGATTTACTTTTGACAGTATAAACACGACCCAGTCAACCTTAACAAGGTTAAAATCAAATTTGCAGAATATTAAAGTGCCAGAAAAAGTTAGCAACTGCAACTAATGATTATTTTCACTTCACTAATTATTTTATTTGGCCTATTAAATGTCACAAAGTAGAAAAAAGAAACCCATCATAATTTCCTAAAGCCCAAGACTTGCTATTTTTTAAAGTAACCTAAATAAGCACCCAATTATCGAAATTGTTGCATTTTAATTTGCCCTTAAACGACTAATTACTCAATCAACTACTCATTTTAGCCCAACAGTAACAACACAAATGAATAGATAAACATAATCACTCCCATCTATCAACCTCACCATGCATTTTATGTATTTATCACCCCTGAAAATCTTGACGATTCATTCTGAAACTGCATTCAAACCACAAGAGACAGCGGTACAAGCAGCACAAAGTGCCCCATCTCGAGGATCTCTATGCACATCCTGCGGACGGGCACAAGCAACTGGGGGAGAAAAATGGCAAACTAATTGCCCTGTGAGAACACTATAGAGCGCAATTACGTTATTAAGCAGATGTTTGTCTTCCGTCTTAGTCTGTTTAATTGATAGCAATCTCTCAGTCATTAAGGACTTACAGATCAGGACAGAAATCAACAGAAGACAGAGAGAGCACACTGCAAATGATACAGCAGCTGGCGAGCTTCTTCTGAGCAGCACAAACAACACACATTAATAAACCAGTGTTAAGAATAAGTGGCTGAGTAGCTTTGACAAGCACAAGTAACAAACCAGTGAAGTGCTGAACAAGTAGAAGCAGGAGAGGGACAGAGAGGGACTGCAGGAGGATGCACGGAGCAGAGATCAATACCTAAATGAATAGAGCGAGATATAAATGGATGTATAGTGGGATGAGGGTTAAAATGAATGTATGACAACCCAAGGGGTGGATAACTCAAAAGGGGAGAGACCGTGGGGTCAATAAAAGAGGAGAGTCTATTAGGTTTTCAATCTGTGCTGCCCCAGGCAACCTCCCAGGCTTTGACAAACACACAGGATAAGGGAAGGTACTGAAACACGCCTCTCTGTGGTCTTAACAGGCTCAAGAAATGGATCTAACTAATGATTTTAGTACCCTAGCTGCGGCTTACTGAGTTTTTCCACCAATGCAAAGCTCTGATGGAGCGCACTTCTTGCCAAGGAGTGAGAATGTGTCACGCATTGCACAAGTGTGTATGTGCAAGTGTGTTTATTCAATGTCTGGTTTGACAAAACCTGTTCCTGTGAGCTAGCTAAAGTTGACAGCTCGTTTCTGAATTTACACCCACGCCTGTGTCTTAAACTCTGTGACACACACACACTCACTCACACACACACACACACACACACACACACACACACACACTGGGCTGGCAGTCTAAATGAGCTTATTTTTGACTCCTCCTTCCGAAGGCTTCCTCCAACACAAACAGGTCTCCTTTGAGTTTACATTCCTAATCCTTGTTGTAAGACTGCCCGCATGTCCAGACAGAGTTACTGTACAACAACTGAGGCAAGCACACCATACACACACTACTTCATGTGGATTAATACAAAAAAACAACAACAGGTAATCGGCACTATCAAAACACTGAGTGTCCTCCGGTGCTCTGTAGTGAAGCAAGAACATACCTGTCTGGGAAAGCTGCCTGAGAAGTGACGCGAGTCCGAGTGAGACTGAATTAAGGGGACACCCACACACAAACGCAGCCCTCCCTGCTGATTACCTCATTTCCTATTACACATATGCTTTGCAGCCTTCTTTTTTTCAGGAAGTGAGAGGACCAATAAGACCGAAAGCTTGAATGGAGGGAAGAAAGGAAGCAGAGAGAGACAGATAAAGTGGGTGGTTTTGAGAGTGGTAGGGCTGGCCCAGCTGCTTTTTCCTGTGGTGCCGGTGTAAGCCACACAAACTACCAGTTGGGCTGATAATGACAATGACACCTAACATACTGAGCCCTCGGTGAATTAAAGCTACAGGAAGATGTAAAATATATCGAGTAAGCTGAAATAAACTTTAATTCAGCTGACTTCACTCTTGTACAGACACACCCAAGCCAGTGACAAACTGTTTAACTTCACTAACCAACATCAAAACGAGGTATTGTATCAACATTGACTCCACCCAAGATCTACCAACCACCTCAGTGTCAACTGTCAACATACTGGACCAGTGACTCTTAGCGTGTTTTAACTTGAATGGAAGCAAACGCTGTTAAGGCACTATTTTGAGGAGCTGTGGGGTGTCCAAATAAAGGTTGTGGCAGGGTTATATAACCGTGGTCATAAAGGGCAGAGCCTCTAACATGCCCTAAGCTCACAGCTTCACCTGAACTGGTGCTCATCAGCCGTGCTAAGAGCTCTTTACACTGTTTGTCCACTCATGGGACTGTAGCATTTTGTTTTGACATCTCTCTTCAGTTCATATCACATCTTTTCATGCTGTCGACTGCAGTATTCTTTATTTGGAACTTTTCCTGGCCTGCGGTTAACCCTGTTGCATCACCACCTCCCACCTTGCTCTCCTTGCTCTCCCCCCTGGTCTTCTTCAGTAGCAGGTTGCATATAGCTTCAAGAAAAAGGGGGGTTGTGCTATTCTGTTTGTTTTCTTTTCTTTTCTCATCTTTTACACACACACACACACACACACACACACACACACACACACACACACACGAAGTAGAAGACTGTTGGTAGCTAAGTAGACATGACAACAGAGTCTGTGGTTTGTGTGTGTGGTTTTTGCTGCTGAGGGAGACAGATACAAAGATCTGACAAGGAGGAATCCTCTTATAGCAGCCCACGCTCTTTTCTCCATTGCCTCTAAGCCAGTGATGCATCTTCACCCCTCCGCGCATCCCTTCAATTCCCTGTCTTCTTGTGGAAAGTGAGCCTGAAGAGACCAATGATTAACATCGCTGATTTTTCAATTTAGGGCTCTCTTTTGTCGCCTTTTTCCTCTCCATTTGTCTCAGCTTCTATTGCCACAGTTGGATAACTCTCTCGTAATCTATTAATGCTCAGCACTGGAATTTCACATTTAAATACCACTTTTGCTTCAGCTCATTAGCTTTATTTTCTAGATTTTATGCAGAGCTAAAAGCATGTGGCATCTACTGGTGTCTATACTTATGCTGGGAAAAATCACCTTCTATGTTTCACTTATACTGTGCTTGTGCGCAGAATTAAATGGAAAGGCTTTCAATGGTTTTCATTGCTCAAGCTGTCAGGATATTTCATGAACCCACGGGCATGGGTGACTCTAACAGTGATGCTGGATGACAACAGAGCTCGTGCGATCTTCTTGCTCCATGACCTGCCGGGCTTCACTGTCAAAAAGCATTAAAAGGCTCGGAACACTAGCAGCTACGGATGCCACACATTAACAAGCCTGGGTATACTTTTATTACGGGTGGACACACATACATTCACATCCTAGTAATACCACTTTAACAGTGCACAATCACTCACCCGGCAAACACATCTACTGCTACAGGACAAGCTTCTACTTAATAACAAAGGCAAACACACACATTTATGGAAAGCAAAGGGTAACCTATGAACTAAGCCGCAAACTGTATCTTATTAAAGCAATGTCTGGCACCCCACCAGAAGCACAGACCTTGTGAAGGGTACAGATTGAACATTAATTCAACTTTTGACATGTGCAGTAGTGAAGGAGCTCTTTTCATGCAACAGGACTGCCATGGGGCTCTGCGGCAAAGCTTCACAGCAATTCCCATCCTACAGGAAACCCCTGAACTGGATGAGTGGTACAGAGGAAAGATGCATCACATGATAGCTATTAGAAAAATCCCAACAACGCATTCTTTACCATACCAGTCTGCAATGGTGTCTGTGGCCCTGCCAAACTGGGGCGCACACACACACACACACACACACACACACACACACACACACACACACACACATGTATATAGCAATACATGAATCACCTGAGGAAGTATCTTAACAAGGTCCTGACAGATCACACACACATGCAGCTGATACTGAACAGGATAAAGTCAGGTACAAAGTCTGTCTCTGTGGCAAACGTGACTTAATCTACTACTGTAGCGAAATGGGAGCAAAGACAAGCTCGTTTGCTTCACATATAAGGAAACCTTCCTGTTTCATATCATCTTATCTTACGTTAGCTATGTAAAATAATAACTACATATGTCCCCTGGCACTGCTTACCAGCTAGTCTGCCACAATGACAACCGGTGCCACAGTCTGCGTTTAAACAGCGTAAAATTCTTCCTCAAGGTTTTGGTAGCTCAAGGGCAAGCATTAGCTTCCCCAGCCATATAATTCAGTGTATTTATTAACTAGTACCAAGCAGAGACTGTAAATGAATCCTCCGCTGTCACACACTTTCTGTCCGGGCTTGCTGAATGACTTCTGACTGTCACAACGATTGCTTACAGATTAGCTAGTTAGCTAGCTCGGCTAAGGCGCGACACCAAGTTAACAGGGGAAGTTACGGTTTACTTACGGACATGCTATCTGACAATTCCCTGGTATCGCTGTCCTCTGTCGTTCCGACAAGACAAGTAAACGGCTATCACTTCGTTACTCCATAAATCTCCTCAATAATTCATCAACATCAGCTCCTTCCATCTTCATTACTTTCTCCACTCAGACTACCTTAGACGAGGGGACTCGGTCCGTATAGAGTGACAGGCGTCTGAGCCAATGAGTGAGCAGTATATAATATAAATGCCGCGCCCCCTGAGCGCAACACCCAATCAGATTAGACTATTGGCTGCATGTTAATAATTTCCACGATCAAGGTAGGTTGTCGCTGTCAGTCACTGCTCTTTGACAGCAGAGTGATCTACCAGAGGTGGTTTTAATAAATCACATTAATAAGTTATGAATTGACAATTGGTTTAGGCTTGCATTGTAAGAATAAATTATTATATTACAGCTTACAAACTGCATTTTAGCAGTGTTTAGTCCATAACTGTCTTTGATGCATTTGATTAAAATCTATTTATTATAAACATAATCAGTTAGGCTACCTTATTTCAACCATTTTGTCGCCTAAACATGTTATAAAAGTCATGAAGAACATAATTAATATAGTTTGCCCTTATTAAATATACACATTTTTAATCAGTTGTTTATTTCTTTTAATTCCCAAACTTTTTCATTTAGATATGAACTCATTCTCAGGTTTTAACCCCCACATGCTGCACTCTTAATGCCAAAATTAATCTATAAAGCTTAAGGTGAAGGCAGTATCCTAAAACTGTCTCCGTCGCATTAATAATGCATGACCACTTGACAATGACCTCTGGAACAATGGATTTTCCGAAATTAATTATCAAGATGGCATATGACCATGTGTTTGTTTGCTTTCACGTTAATAGCAGATGGAAAGCTTGGGTTTTTAATCACTTGATAAATGCATGGGCTTTTATAGATAACAATCACTAAATCTGCTCCCTCGAAATGTTACAATAACAAGACACTACACACACAATTACAACAAACATCTGGTCCAATTCCCACTGCTGCTATAGGAAACTATTTCCTGTCTCTATTGGCTTGTAAAAAAATAAATAAAAAAAAAGTGTAATCCAGTGCAGTTCACAATAGAAAGCTCACACATTTGGTGAGCAAAAGAACAATCAAAGATTTGCAAAAATGTAAGCATCCAATCAGGTACAAAATTCTTAAAAAGAAGAAAGTAACACATTTATTATTTTTGATACATGATTCTGAAATTTAGGGTATCTTCATCCATGTAGTGCAATTTCTGAGAACCAGACCAAAGGCATATGATATGAAGAGCAATTGTTAGAATAGAAAAGTGAGTCTGCAGTGCCCCCTAATGTTAGCTGGTAAGATTACACCCATCCAGGAAGAAACGAAATCTTCACATATACAATACATTTTAAGTGTTAAAGTGAGTCTCTGCTACATTTCTTAAAATTTCGATAAAACATTTAAAAGGCAGGCATCATTGCAAGTCTTTGTGTTCATATAACAAACATGATATGACAGGACAGGCTGCAATAAGTAGAGAGTATACTTGGTACATTTGAATGCATGCATGGCATTCAAGGTGTGCATAATTGTCAAAGAGTGTGCATAAACTCTGTAAATATTCGAATCCTGTATGCATGTATTGTAATTGGTGGATTCAAATTAAGTATCTAAAACTACAGATGAGCCCCTGCTATCTCTGCAGCCTCAGTGAGGACTTCCCCAGCCTGTTGTCTGTATCCCAGCGACAGCTCCTTCGCCCTCCTCACTTCCTTCATGTTCTCCTCCAGGTTCTCATTCAGTCTTCCCTGCTCCTGGTAGGATGCTGCAGCCGCATTCACTTGCTCAGCCATTTGATCCTTGCTACGGAGCAGCCAGCCAGTCATCTCTTGAAGCGTGGCACCCTTTGAGATTGTGGCTTTGGCACTCTCAGAGGTTCCCTTCACTTCATCCCGAGCCAATCGCAAATGCGGAGGCAGCGGTTCCTCCTCACTTTCATCCACAGAAACCACATCGAGGGAGAAGTCATAGCCCTTCAACTTAAGCGTGACCCTGTACCTGGAATCTGAGAGAGGGGAGAGATGGAGATTGAAACAGAGAAATAAAGGAAGCAGAACATTGAAGCAAGAAAACCTGCCACTGCATTTCCTGAGTGTGCCAGTTACCATGCTGATCTCTGATCCTCCCCATACATTCGGATAAAGTCAAGGTATCATTGCGGTTACAGCCGTAGATCTGACGCAGGTTGTTGATATGTCTGACCATAGCCTCATGGCGCTCGTGCTGTTCGTTGAAGGTCTCGGCCATGTCAGTAAACCTCTGGTCCAACTCTGGCACACACACTCGCCTCATCACCAGCTTGCCAATCCGCCTCACAATGTGTGCATCTGAGGAGGAAAAAGAGTATCACACAACAGGCACACACAAAAAGACACATGTAGTTCAAATTCATCCTTAACTTTATGGAAGTCTACAGGTTTGAGAGAAAAGACACATGTAGTTCAAATTCATCCTTAACTTTATGGAAGTCTACAGGTTTGAGAGAAAAGACACATGAACATTTAGAGAAATGATGTACCACTGTGCGCTGACCGGGTCCGCCTGGCTGAGCCAGCTCCATTCAGGTCAGACGGTGTGGGGTGCAGGAGAGGCTGTCTCTGAAACAGAACAGCAGAGTTGTTTGTTGTCTTTATGTAGAATGAGTTTGTTTTTAGTGGCACTTTTCAGGAAGAGAAATAAAGCAGGCTGCTGGAAATTCATAAGAAGAAGAAGAAGAAGAAGAAATAAAGCAGTTATAAAGCTCACCTGGACACATGTGACTACTGAGTCATAAACTGCACCTCCCAAGTGTTCATGTTTCAAACAAAAAACTTTTATTTCAAGTGTCTTGTGTCGCAGGTTTTATTGTATCACTGGACTTTGTGACAAAACTATAAAATGATCGTGATTTAGCTGAAATTTTCCTTTTCTCGTGAGACACAATGAAAATATTGTCAGGGGTACTTTTTTTATCTGTGACAGCATAATTCAAATACATAAATCTTTATAATGGGGGTAGTCGTGGATGGACTACTTAACTTCAACTTCAAAATGTCACTCAAATGATCATATACTGACCAGGAAAAAATCAAAAATAACCACAAAGAGACACAAATGATCTGCAAAGTGTAGGGATGTGGTTTATCTCCAGGGAGTTGTCAAAGGAATTGTTGTGGGCAGATGTGGTTGTCGTACAGGTCAGGTTTCAGCGGCCAAAAAGAGGTTTGTAACACAAAACTGGTGACAACGGCTCAGGCAGTTTTCTCCCCCAAACAAAAACAAAGCTCTGACTCAGAAAAGCCTGAGTGTGATGCTGACACCCAAGTGGTCATCATAAAAAAAGACACACTAAATAATCACAATGAGATACAAAATGACACAAATTAAAATAAAAAAAACACACTACATCACCACAAAGTCTGTGTCTTGCTCCTATGTAGGGGAGGTGGTGGGGCCTTTTACATATTTCTGCCCAGGGTTCAATTGTCTCATAATCCGGCCATGGATGTAGCTCTGATCATTCTTAGATCACACTAGCAGTAAAGAGGTTCATCCAAAAATCTAAGTGAGGCAAAGCACTGGACAAGTTTCTCGTCTGAACTCGAATACAAAGCAATAACATGCACACAAAAGCCAATAAACAAACACATACCTCATCGTTGGCGGAGTTTTCACCTGAGAAGCAGCAACAGCAGAGAAAGCGGAGCATATTTCTGCAGCTCTGGGGTCTGTCGATTTGCTCTCGGGTCAATTATTTCTGACAATTGCATCTGTCGTCCGCACATTCCAAATGACGTCAGCGTCATGCGACTCCAATAAAACTTTTCTTCCTGGTTATGTTTTCTGAGTTGCTGTGCTGATATGCGCGTGACAGGCAGACAGGTGCGCCTACAGGTGAGCTGCTGCAGCGAGGTAAACAAAACTCTGCTGGCGCCATTAGCTGTAACTCCTTGGGTATTGTAAATTAAAAATTTGCTTTACCGAGAGGAAAAAACAACCTAAGTATTGTGTGCTTGTTTATTTTGAATACCAAAATGTATTCTGTGTATCTACAAACTGTTTTAAAGGATGATTCAGTTCCGCAATCCTGCATGTTAACGTGTAGTTCCTCGTATCTGTCGGTGGGGGGCGAACGCGAGCATCTTCAACCAAAGCTAAACCGTAGAAGAAGAAACCCACAGCCACAAGCTAGCTCTAGCTCACAAAATACCACTACGCTAACCCGTTTTATCACTATTTCACATGACAGCAAGTTCATCGTTATGATTTTCTTTCACTCTACGAGTTTTTAAGAAGAAGCTCGCGTCAAATTGGCGGCTTTTTAATTATTAATTACACAACGAGCTGCTGGCTGCTGCTAGCAAGCACAGTGTACGCGGCTAAACGACAAAGAGACCGCAGCTGCTGCAGCTGCACACTGCTGGCAGTCACAGTGTTGTTGCCATAACTGAACACATTACATTAATCAGACCAACATGACGGGGGTGGCCTCTCCAGAGAAGGCGGCGAGCACCAAGAAGAAGAGCGAGAGGAAGTGTGCCACCAAAGAGGAGTACAGACAGCTGTCCAGCATCATGGGAGTCATGAACAACCTGAGGAAACAGGTGTGCAAGTGTGTGTATGAGAGAGACACAAAAGAGGACAAGAGTGTATGTGTGTAACAGGGTTTAACACGCAGCATATACTGTAAGTGTGTGTCCATGTAATGCTTTGTGTGTGTGTGTGTTTTCTTCAGGGTACTCTCTGTGATGTGACCCTGGTGGTTCAGGGGAAACACTTCTCAGCCCACAGAGTAGTGCTGGCTGCTGCAAGCCACTTCTTCAGCCTCATGTTTACCAGTAAGTGTGGACACAAAAACGCACAATCACAGGCAGACACGCTTGGTATTTAGTACATTGGGTCCAGGTGGACCACAGCAATGAGAAAATTGTCTTTGCTGCCATTAGGAGTAGTGTGATTTCTAGGTGAACATCATATTTCTGGAGGTCAAGGATGCAGAGACGTGTGAATGTTGAATATGAAGATAAAGAAAACCTCCCAGTCTAGTGTTTAGATATTCTGATCATTATTTAAGGCCTAGTGTGTAGGATGTAGTGGCATCTGGCGGTGAGGTGGCAGAACTGAATCTTTTCCCATGTGCCAAGCCCATAAGAGATATTATGGTCGAGCAATGACTGAATATGTGCAAAAATGAAGTCAGAATATCCTGGATACAGCCGCTGCCATCTTGCGTTGTTGACGCCACTTGGAGCCAGAGTTTGCAAGGGATCTTCGCAGTATTGAGATCCTGCTGCAACAGTAATCACAAGCACACCGATTGGAACACGCAGCTGTCAATCATCACGTCAAACCCCTTTTTATAGCATCAGATAACAGTTATAACCAAACTTATAAGACAGATGAACACTTGAACTTTAAACAGTGCAATAAAAATTACCCAAATGACAGAAACTGTCTTTGGGAAAAGTTTATTTGATGTGTACTTTGATTTTTTTTTAGTTTGGCCCATGTACCATCTGCTGACATGCAGGGGGTAGGGTTAATGATCTATGCTGCAGCTAGCCACCAGGGGGCCATCAAGATGTTTTGGCTTCACTTTCACAGAGCTGTCATGTCGTCCATCTGTGTTATACAGTCCACATTGAGAAACAAGAATGGTCTTATCTAGAGCCAGTGTTTAATTTGTCCGTCCTGAGCTACTGTAGAAACAACATGGTGGACTCCATGGGAGAGGACCAGACCCTCAGGAACTCTGCTCAGCCTTGCAGCCAAATGTTTGTGGCTACTTGTGGTATTGCAGCAAAAAATCCTCTGCAGCCCAAAAAGCATTTTCCCGTTAGGCCAACATTATAAAAGAGGCATCTGTAAATCTGTTGACAGGACACCTCAAAATGTAAACAAGGTCAATTATGACTCTTTTTATCATGAATTTTTGATCCATGGAGGTTTTATATTTGTATAACTTCCCTGGAGCTGAGAAAAGCGAACAAAAATCATACGGTATTTAGTTATTACTATAAATCTATGGAGAGGACCTGCTCCATACGTAGATATGAACAGAAAACACAGCAATTCCTATTTTCAGGTGATTATAAATGAATGAAAACACAGTTATAAATGTTGTATACAATTTCTTCCAATAGATGACCCTAAATCCTAAACACAGTGGACCTCTAAATATTAAAAATATCAGTTATAAGTCTTGATAATTAAATGAAAAAGATACTTTTCTCAACACAAGATTTATTATGGCTTCAAACACAAAAGCAAAATGTTTGTAGTCCAGCATAGCAAGATTAATGATTTTGTAAGTCAAAATCATGACAGACCAAATCACAAATTACTAATTACGCAGTGCTCCCCAAACTATTCTCAAGCATAGCAAGGAAAACATTTCTTGTATGTTTTATTTATAATGATATCTACCTCCTTTCCCTCAACTCCAGCCAGAATGATGGAGTCAATGTCCCATGAGGTGGAGCTCAGGAGTGCCGAGCCTGAGATCATTGAGCTGTTGATTGAATTTATCTACACAGCACGGTAAGACTCTTGACCAAAAGTACAGCATCAATAGTGACAGGTAGGAGTGGTCGTTCTGAGGCCTACAGCACAGTTTAAAATATACATACTGAATGAGACTGTGGCTTAATTGGTTAGAAAAAGTACTTTCACCCAATTTCATCAGAAACACCTCTTTGATGATAAAGTATGTGTGTATGTGTGTGTGCCAGGATTTCTGTGAACAGCAGTAACGTCCAGTCGTTGCTTGATGCAGCCAACCAGTACCAGATTGAGCCTGTCAAGAAGATGTGCGTTGAGTTCCTCAAAGGACAAATTGATGCAACAAACTGCCTTGGTAAGATCAAAAATACAATCAACGTCATCTGTGCCTGGTTTGTACAATTAGGAGCATTAAGTTATCTCTCTCCACGTATGTGTTTGGGTCATGCCTGCCACATCCTGTAACTTACTAGACTGACTGCTCCTTTTGTGCAGGTATTTCCTCCTTGGCAGACTGCATGGACTGTCCTGAGCTAAAGGCAGCAGCAGAGGACTTCTTCCAGCTCCACTTCACTGAAGTCTACAAACTGGACGAGTTCCTACAACTGGATGTCACACAGCTCACACACCTGCTGCACCAGGACAAACTCACTGTCCGTGCTGAGGCCCAGGTACACATGCACAAGTTCTTTGACTATATGCTTCATTTCTTTTGTGCTAGAATCTTTAAGAAAAGGCTAAAGAAAAAAATGTCTGCAATATTCATAGAAACTAAGTGTTGGTATTTTGGCCCTTAGGTTCGAGAGCGTAGCAAAATAATACGTCCCTAACAATGTTTTGTGAAGTATTACGTGCAAATTATGAGAAGTATTTGGATTGCCGAATAAATGGTTTTTCATCAGCTCAGAACAAAAACAATAACCCCCATTGTTGCATTTGTGTGCAGATTTATGACGCAGCAGTGCGCTGGCTGAAGTACGATGTGTGTAACAGGCAGCAGTACATGGTGGAGGTGTTGGGTTGCGTCCGCTTTCCTCTGGTCTCCAAAACCTTCCTCTCCAAGACGGTGCAGGCTGAGCCCCTCATCCAGGACAACCCACAGTGTCTCAAGATGGTCATTAGTGAGTGGGAAGAGACACATGCACGCAAACCATTATTTAAAAGTGTACACACATAATACTGAGTGCATTACATTCATATGAAGGAGCACAAAAAGGTGGTGTAATAATGGAATAGTTGACATTGTCTGCTGTGTTTAGGAAAATGTTACATTATATTTGCCCTGGGTTGACATCAGCACACACACACACACACACACACACACACACACACACACACACACATAAAAACAAAAATGAAACACTCTGTGCTTTCGTCCCAGGTGGAATGCGCTACCACTTGCTGTCCCTGGAGGACCGGGAGGATCTGGGAGAAAGCAGCCGACCGCGACGCAAGAAGCACGACTACCGCATCGCTCTGTTCGGAGGCTCCCAGCCTCAGTCCTGCCGCTACTTCAACCCCAAGGTACTGGGCTTAAGTCAGTAAATGTTGTATAGATAAATACTCTTGTTCATTATTAAGGTTTGAAACGAAAGAACTCTCCTCAGTTGAAACAATGTGTTTGACCTCTTTGGCTTCACAGTGATTTCAATAGTGCGTTTCACATTAATCAGATTAGATATTGCATAAACAAACAAGTCTTTAAGTGTCAGTCTGGCTTTCCGTGCAGGACTCCACCTGGACAGACATCCGCTGTCCCTTTGAGAAGCGCCGGGACGCCACAGCCATCTTCTGGGACAATGTAGTCTACATCCTGGGCGGCTCACAGCTCTTCCCCATCAAGCGCATGGACTGCTACAATGTACTGAAGGACAGCTGGTACTCCAAGCTGGGCCCCCCCACGCCTCGTGACAGCCTGGCTGCCTGCGCTGCCCAGGGCAAGATCTACACATCTGGGGGGTCGGAAGTGGGTGAGCAACAGGGAGGTGGAAGGGGTTAACGTGGGACCTTGGGATTGGGGACAGTTGGCTTTGATGATGCTTCATGGGTGAAAGCATTTAATCAGTGTTATGTACTGTATGTGTGTCTGCAGGCAGCTCTGCCCTCAACCTTTTTGAATGCTACGACACAAGAACAGAGTCTTGGCAGGTGAAAACCAGCATGCTGATGGCCCGCTGCAGCCACGGCTCAGTGGAGGCCAACGGGCTCATATACGTCTGTGGAGGCACGGTGGGCAATAATGTGTCAGGCAGGGTCCTCAACAACTGTGAGGTTTATGACCCTAACACTCAACAGTAAGTCTCACAAACCTTTTTTTATCTTATTGAATGGGCTCTGAAAAGCTTTTATCAGAACAAGAGGTCATAGAAATGTTTCCACAAAGACACAGGAAAGTTCAAAACAGGAGTTTCTAAGTTTTTTAACCTGACAATAATCATATGCAATGTTGTGTTGCACAGTTATCTCCGTTACACTCTTCCTAATCCCTTCCTTGTCCGTCTGTCTCTCCTGTCTTTCTGCCCTCAGATGGAGAGAGCTGTGTGGGATGAGAGAAGCAAGGAAGAACCATGGGCTGGTGGTGGTCAACAGCAGGATCTATGCTGTGGGAGGGCAGGGGGCACTAGGTACAAAAAAATCTGATATTAATATAACCACCACAGTGATGACGGATGAGCTACACTGGTATAATACCTTTGTATTTCTACTACTGTAACATATGTGGCCTCTGTATGATTCTTTTTTTGTGTGATGTTTTCTTTTTTAGGTGGACTGGACTCAGTGGAGTACTATGACATTGCCAGTAATGAGTGGCGTGCCGCTGCGGCGATGCCATGGCGAGGCATAACGGTGAAGTGTGCAGCAGTCGGTGAGGTCATCTACGTACTGGCAGGGTTTCAAGGTGTGGGCAGGCTCGGACACGTCCTGGAGTACCACACGGATACTGACAGGTCAGTGCGGTACAATAAAACCGATTAATAAATAGGCATTGAATCTAAATCTAAAATAGCTTGTTTAAAACCTGAAGTTCTGCCTCTAAGTCAGTTTTCTTCTGTGTTCAGATGGGTGACCTGCAGCAAGGTGCGTGCGTTTCCCGTCACCAGCTGCCTGATCTGCGTGGTCGACACATGCGGAGTCAACGAAGACGAAGACATGGACCTCATAGACTCTCAGTCACACGCTGCAGCCGCCGCCGCCTCCTCGTCTGCCTCGACGTCGTCATCCTCATAGTACAAGAAGAGGATTCAGTGTATGTTAAATTGTGACGTTTGATGACTGCTGTGACAACTTGTGCGTTTGTCGAATGTGGAGCTGACTGACAGAGGGCAAGGCCTGACAGCTAATGTGAATATTCACGTGTGTATTTAGGCAGAAAACTGATTGTTATTTAAATATGTCCAGTAGGCAGATTTCTTTTTAACTTTTAGCTGTGCCAGAATTGTAGGTCCTTATGTTCCTTAAAGTCCTTAAAGTGCCAGTGGGGCAATGTTCCTCAAATTTAAGGGAACAAGGAGACTTTTTAGGTTGGATCCTTGGACTGTTTTTTTTTTAATCTAAAAGAGATTGATAAATACAGGTGGAGATTTTTTTAATTTAATTTCTTGGTCCTTATTTTAAAGAATTTTGTGATGTTTTTGTTGCTTGTGACGTCTGTACTGTTATAGAGTGTAGACAGGTTGTGTATCTATGTTCTCCAGCTCAATATCCTGTTATTAGAACACATTAAGGGGAGGTTCACTTGTTCAGTGTACGTTTCCCTCCGTCAAAATGTTGAAATCACCCTCCTACAGCTTACAGCCTACTGATGTCATACTCCTTGAAACCTACACCCTCAAATTTGTGGGCCAGACAGACTTGATTTTAGACGTTGATACCTCAACAGGGGCAGAACAGATTTTTACAATTCAGACTGCATTTGAAATGTCCACATCCCTTCATTCTTTTGCAATTTGAACAGCGAAGCTAGCCCTTACTAAGTTCACTATGTTAGTGTATGCTGAGAAACAGGACCCTGGGAACATAGGGATAACCTCTTTACTGAAGTTAGACTGCATTTATGAAAAGCTGTATCTTGGTTGTGTTGTGTACATATTTAATACGAGTACTTTGGTAACACACTGTAACTTAAAACTTACTTGCCATATGTGTTTATGACTTAAACCTAGTAGAATGTGATAAGTGGAAAAAAACAACCATGTAAATAAATTTGATTTATATTTTTTATTATAGAAAGATGATTAAACTCGAGCACCAAATTCATAAGTTTGAAGGCATCTGCGATCATATAAGAATTGCTCATTAAGATGATATTAGCTGCCACACAGGTCACAGAGATGATAAAATAAGACATCTCTATACATTCACTGTTTAAATCTTGTGTTGTCATTAACTGAATAAAACTTTTGGGTTGAAAACATGCATAAATTACAGTGGCGTTACTTTAATAAAAGCTCTCATAAATCTGCTAAAATGTGGCAAGAGTGTGCTTTAGGAAAACGGATGTGACATTTTGCTTGATATGCCTTTGATTTGAGACAGCAACAGAAGTTTTCACAGGCAGGTAAATGTCAGTCAGGGAGGTTAAATTAGTGCAATACAATTATAAGGATAGAGTCTTAGTGGTCAACATTAACAGGTGTCGTTCTTCCCTTGTAAAATAACTGTTTGTAGCATCCCCTGAGTGCGTTTAATAAAACACTGGAATGTTCTCCCTCATTTGGCCCCTAGCAAGTGCTTCATATCGATCAGTTCTTTATCCTCTGCCTCCTCATCAATCATCATCAGACTCTTCCTCGCTCATCAGATGAGCAAACCTGTTGTTAATTTCCTCAGCTCCTCTCCCTCCTCCCCTTCCTCTCCCGCCACCTCCCCTTCCTCGTCCTCTCCCTCTCCTTCCCCGGCCTCCGCCTCTCCTCCCTCTCCCTGCCGCAGAGGAGGAGGGATGGGTTTTGGAGCTGCAGTTCCTGACAGCTTCCACCAGGGAGGAGTAGAGTTGTCCGGATAAGAAACCCCCGGTGAGGAGGGATTCAGCTGCTCGGCCCCCTTTCAGGTACCTGATGATGCCGTGCACCAAGGTACCACTGTACAACCTGAAACACGCACACAGAGAGGGAGGCAACCAGATTACAAAAAATATTTTTCCTACTGAACCATGATATTTGCAGATATTTTTAGATGTACCCCATAGTTCAGGTGCTTATATATATATTTTCATTAAAAATTTTGGGGGAAAATATGACATCTCAAAGTCTCTGTGGCAGCCATTTTAATTTTAAAACTGGCTTATATACACCTTTTTTCAAAATGTCAGAGTCCAAGCTATGCAGATGTTAACCTGTGGTGGCTAAACATACATTTTATTGTTTAGAAATTCACATAAACTAAGGAGAATGTCTTGGTAATTACATAAATTAAAGACAGTTAATATAACAACTAGTGTCGTCACAATTTTAGGATTTCTAACTTCAATTAAATACCTTGAAAAATGTTGACATTTGATAACCATTTTCGATACTAAAACTGAAATTGAGGGCGTACAAGTTTTAAAAAAATGTTAAAGATAAAATTTTATAAGGCTATAACAGGAGAATGACTGTAGTAAACATTATTATGAGAGTCAAAAAGGTCAGCTGGTACTGATGTATCGATATTGCGAGAAACGAGTATTAAAACTGTTTTTATATGTATAAAAATAAGTCCATATTTTGACAACACTAACATAAAAATTCAAGCATCCATAACAAATAAATTCTAATGAATTCAGCATTTTTTTCCATTTATGTCAAGACGATTCGAATTCCGCCGTTTCATTTATAACTAACTTCTTTTAGTGATTGTAAACTCATCATTTCATTCATCATCTTCAGCAAGTTAGAGAGTTAAGAAGCTGCTATTTGGATTACTGGAGATTCTAATGAGGCCAGAGTGAACCTGAATGAAGTTTAAGATGCTCATAGGCATGGTCTGCCCTCATAAGTACAAAAGGGATCCCATTTTGGGTCACAGATATGTTGCCATCTTAAAGTTCCTTCCATGTTTCTGAATTACAGACCTTCAATTCATGCATATCTGTGATGTAGATAGGACTGAATCCTATCCACTGCAAAATAAAGCCTGATTTGTCTTCATGTCGTGTAAATGTTTTGAGCACCACAGACAAATTTCCATCAACCTTGTATTCAAATGGCAGCAGAAATATCAAGAGACAGTCATCTCTAAGCCTCTGCAAATAAAACCAAAACTAACTGTATGACCAGATCTCGCTGTGTCTTGTGATTTGGGTGAGCTACTCTGTGTACTGATTTGACTGTCACGGACATGTTGTCATTTAAGAAGCAAAAATGACTGTGCCAGATTCTACAATGTGACTATTTGCGGCTTTTCTCTGTCTTATTTGACAGGATACTGAATGTCTGAACAGTCTAATGGACAGTTTATCGCACAAAACCAGCAATTAGATTATGTCACATTGAGATTGTGACAAACTGTGATGGGCATTCTTAATCGGTAATGAAAATAGTCATAATAGCAGGCCTTGTTCTTAGAGGTGGAAAATGCAAACGGTGTGTTATCCTTTCTCATATCGCTGTGTCTTACCATGATAGTAGGGGTTCAGGCAGTGGCAGCAGCAATAGCTGATTGAGACACAGAGCACTCCAGAGGCAGGCCTGCCATTGACTGAAACTGTGAGCCACTCCGACATCCAAGCCCCGTCTCTCACCTGGCCTCACGCGCTGTTGATCTAACCCAGCACACACGTTGCGCTCTGCAGCCCAGTTTGGCTGTGGGACTAGGATGATACACAGAAGCGATATGTTTTAGATCGTCAAGGATAGATCACTTGTGGAAGAACACATAAGATACAACACAACTAACCAGCATGTTGGAGGTGGGTAGCTCCAGGCTGGTTGTTCCAGGACAGCTCTCCGTGAACCATGCCCAGCAACAAGGCCTGGAGCTGGTGCTGCGAGGGTGTCGGTGTAGCCTCTCGCAACCAGAAGGCTGTCACTGCTATAGCCAGCCTCAGGTGGGGAGGAACAGGAGCCAGGGCAGACTCCTTTATCCCCAGGACTTCTAACAGAACACGTAGACGGACTGCAACAGGAGCCTGGGGAAATTTAAGGGACAACATTGGGCAATGTAAATAGATCACATAAACATTTTTTTTAAAACTTTAAACTTACCAAACAAATATTTTTCGTTGTAATGTGTACCTGAGCAAGTGTATCTAGACGTAGGGGAGTTCTGGGCAGATGTGCCTCTACTTGGTTTTTCTTCAGGTTCAGATCCACACGGTCGTACTCCTCCACACACACTGGGGCATTAGAGCCCTGAGTCTGCACTGTAGCTGCACTAGCTGCTTGTTCAATGCCATATCCTACATTTACACCCTGCTGTGTGGGAAAAAATATGCCCTGACCCCTACCCCCACCCCCACCAGTCTGACCACCTCCCCGTCCCCTTCCCCCTCGCCCTCTTGTACCCTGACCGATGTTTTCCTGTACCCTCATATCCCGTGCTTGGACATCTGGGCCTCGCTTCAGTAGAATCCCATACATAGCCTGCCGTATGGCTCTGGCACTACAATGGCTGCTAGCTAGCTTGCTGTTCTCCACCTGTGGGATGAGCAGAACCCTGCGCATCACTGTGGCATCCACCACCATGGGAGCCAACAGACCTTGCGCTGCAGCCAGCGACAAGCACTCTGGCAGCCCTGAGATCCGTCCTACAGGAGCTGCCTTGCTTCCAGTGAACCAGCGAGCCAGAGAGCTTTGAGGCGTGATGTGGTACTCCTGCATGCATGCCCACAGCTGGGAACTGAGCCCATCCTTATGTCCTCTCTTGCCCTTACCGCCCCCACCTTCCTCCCCCATTAGCCTGCTCACTTCTTCCAGGGCCTCCGCTGGACTTGGAAAAGAGGACAACCAGAGGAGGAAGCCCTCAATGCGGGAAGTGGGTGCTCTACCTTTACCCCTGCCACCACCTCTCCCTACTGCACTCACATCTAACAGACCCACGAGGGTTTCAGCATCTTTTGGAGTGCCATAGTCATTACCAGCCAGGACGGCACATAAGGGTAGCAACTCCCGGTTCATTCCGCCAAACCAGCGACACAGCCCATTAGTGGTGTAGCATCGAGCAGAGATGTAGCGGTGAGAGGCTTTACCGTTCAGGTTGGTCCACTGGAAAAAATGGAGTGGCAGGTAACCACCTAAGAAAACAAAGAACATAAACAATATGTAAGGCATCAGCAACCACTACCACTATCAGTCATTACAAAGGTCTATTTGGATACTTGTCGCTACCCACACCTGGCAGGTCAAAGATAAAAAAGTCACTGTCATTGGTCAGAACTGGGCAGTTCCACTGGTGAGCCAAACATGCGATTTCCCAGTCAGCCTCAGCTGGACACTGGACCAATGGGACTCCTCTCTGCATGAGGACCTGAATGAAGACATCTCTGGTGAGGATGGGGAGCACAGAGCCGTTGCGGCCATGGGAGAGACTGTCCGCCTCCTTTATCTTGGACTGCAGACGCTGACGCAGAGTGGGGAACTTCTTGTCACTGGGGTCAATCCCTTACAATCACAAAAAGAAAGAAAAAGAAAATAAATGTTATAAACTTATAAGAAGCTGAGTTTCCTAAAATGAAGCTCATAGGGTGTTGCAATTCTAAAGCATCCTCACCTCCATCCAGTACCACATATGGCTGGATGTTGCAGGCCGCCAATGCAGAGAGGAACTGGGTGAGCAGATATGCAAAAGTATCATAGTCCCCTCCATGCTGCTGGTCCAAACCGTGGGTGAAGTAGAGGCGGAAATACAGGCTGCAGCCATCAATAACCAGGCGACTGTCCCTGAACTTCACATCTTGGAGGAAGTTTCTGTTCCCCTCCACATAGGTGGTCAGACCCTGGACACCCATAGGATCTCAGGGCCTAGAAAAACATGAAGTGAGAAGATGAATGAGTTACCCACTGGGTAGTTGGTGCTCCTGTGACACGCAGTGGTTGCAGACTTCCTGGTTGGACTGAGGGTGTGGAGTCTGCGGTTTTGCAGAAATCCAATAATAGAAAGCGACGGAAAGGAATCACAACAACTGCTGAGTGGACAGTCAGCTGCACAGGAGTTTGATTTTCCCAACAAAAACATTGTGACTGTCTCTTGGAAAACTGTGCGAAAGCGGAAACCGCTGCAACAAAACAATTCATATAAACAGACGGCAAATGATTTGACCGTATTATAAGTAACGTTACATGTTCAAACAACTATTCAGCAGGTAGCTTAGAATTAAAATATTCAATAGGAGCTAATACTAACCAATGTCACTTTACTTCACTTCTGTTGACATGTCCTGCGCCGTTATTTCCTTGTATTGTTGCATTTCAAAGTAAAAGCCCTGCCTTGTTTAAAATAAATAAATAAATAAAATACACTTTGGGGTATTTTAAAGAAATACCACTGGATCAAAAACGCGCATAATTAAATAATAAAACAGTCGAAAATGAAAGACAGATGGGAACAAAATAAATTAAAAAAAAAACCTTTTGCCGAACTGCGACAATCGCGCCACGTCTCGCGAGAGAACGCGAGAACGCCAAAGCTAGCGAGCGCGCTAGCCAGTTTTGTTCTCTCGTTTGAGAATATTGTCGTTTTACTATGGCCACAATGTCCGGAGGAACAAACCTTGGCATTCCCGGGACGAGCCAAACCAGCTCCGGATCATCCTCACACCGGAAAAAAGACAGCAGCCCGTCCGCTAGGTTCTGGGAGAGTCCGGATACTTTAGCCCAGCTGGAGGTGGTGCGACAGTGGATCGGGAAGCACTACAAAAAGGTAGTTAGCTGGTTATGCTAGCTAAGAAGCTAGCCGCCCCCTGCTAGCGAGTCTAGCGGCTCAGACTGTAAACAAACGTCTCATGCTGGATAATGTCGCGTTTACACTGCCCAGCAAGATATGTGTAATGGAGTTAATGAGTCCTGTATCTATTCAAAATTAAAAATATAAAAGATGAAGCCAAATCCCAGAGGTTAAACAGACACATACAACGGTTAACTTGGCGACACTGTCGTTAAAATGCAGGAGGTTGCATTTAAGCATAATGATGAAACATTGTCCTCTTCATATTCCTTTCTAAATACCTGTCTGTGTGTCTGTCAGTATGTGTTGGTGGATGCTCCATCATGTCAGGCTCTGGCTGCAGTGACCCTGCAGCTTCTTCAGTTTCAAGAGGATGCCTTTGGCAGACAAGCTACCAGTCCTGCTCTCACCAAACTGCCTGTGAGTCCGTTTGTATGGTTTCCACACTTATAGCTGAGAACTCTGAGTTTACAATTCCCCAGCCTTAGGTTGTCAGCAGTCTCTAATGTCTCCAGCTTTTATGATTTATGTTGATTTAGTCTAGTGTTTTTACATGGGGTGAGATCACTGCGTTAATGCATGACAGGATATAATGAAATATACCAGTAATTGGATAGATACAGCTGTGTGACAGTATAAAAACTATACTCCAATTCTGCATTAATGCAAACATATTCTATTTTGACTATTTGTTATTTGGGTTCTGGGGCTTGGCACAAAAAATCCACTACAACCTGTACTGTTTATGATTGTACATGTAACATAAAATGTGATTTGATGGATTTCAGTCTTTAATAATGACAATAACCGTCCATAGGAAAAAAATACATCTCAAAGTGTCTTTCAGCTGTGGTGCTCATTGGGGAAAGAGTATGGGGAAAGAAAATCTTGCAAGATGGGTTAAAATAACATTAAAAAATTGATTTTTCCATTTCTCTGCAGGCACAGTGCTTCCTGGACCTGCGGCCGGGAGGTGGACTCTGCCACATTGTTGGCACTGCCTACAAGTTCAAGGCTGAGCAGGGCTGGTGAGTTGTATGCCTCTGATGCCTTTGCATTTCCATAGTAGTATCCTTCATATCATCTCACTCCCGCTCCCTCCTTTTACAGGCGGAGGTTTGACTTGCAGAATCCATCCAGAACTGAAAGGAATGTTGAGATGTTTGGTACTATCGAAAGAGCGCTGATACAGGTAACACGGTCACGTATAAATACACACACACATCAGCCCACCAGGGACACACCACTGATGAACTTGTACTTGTGTTCTGATTGTCCACAGAACAAGTGTATGTCACTGCCTGTGGTATACATGGACCCTACACTGGATCAGGAGCTGATTAGCAGACTTACAGAGGTTATCACCAAACACCAGGTAAAGTGCGGCAGAAGAGAGTTAAAGATGAGCAGATATGAAAGAGAAAATGTCTATAGGTTGACATATGCATAGGCAGGTCTGGCTGATTTTAAAATGGGTGAGCATATGAAAACTGAGCGTAGCTCTGATAAAGTAGTATTATATCAGTGCTACAGGGTGACAGTTTGTCCTTCCACAGGGTACACTCACTGAGGACAGAACGCTCGCCAGTCACCACATCTGCCCCTCACTTGCTTCCACAGAGGAAGGTCAGTTAAAGTTTACGCATATGTGTGTTTTTTATCTTTTTTAAATGGCTATTTTGTACTTTTTTGGTTTGATAAATTTTTTCATAAACATCTAATTTCAGATGAATGGATGCGTCCTGTCATGCGGAAGGACAAACATGTTTTGGTCCACTGGGGCATGCACCCTGACAGGTAATGCACGAGCACACACACACACAGAGATGCTCATACACAAACAATGCTTACCTATCGAATCTTTTGCTACTTTTCAACAGTTACGACAGTTGGCTGTCCTCGAGTGATGTTGAAGGAGAGGTTGAAGAGCCACCACATTCAGAAAAGCCGTGGCGGGTTAGTACAGCAGCACACATATAAAAATCATGATACTGTACCACTCTGTATACCCTTTACACAACATGGTTTCTGTAACTTTAATTAAACCAATTAGTCTAAATTAATTTCACTGGCATTTTTGATATAATAATGTGTGTTTATTTTGGACGCTTGATGAGATACACCAGCATGCATCACATTGATGCTCATTTTGTGTGGATGGGTGTGCTACAGGTCCATGCTGGCTGGGTTCTGGACACAGATGTTTTCAACGAGTGGATGAACGAAGAGGACTATTGTGTGGATGACAGGAATGAACCGATAATTCTCCGCCGGCGTATTCACCTCAGAGACGACCAGGTTTGTGTGAAGCTTTAGGCAGTCACAAGGGCTTGTGAGGGTAAAGCTGTTCTCAATTATTAATGCATTGATCTTGCAGTTTCCTGGTGGAAAATGGAGGCAGCTGTGAACCATGAGACTCATTTTCAAAATGATTCGATCTCGATCTCTGATATTGTAGGTAATGACACTTAGATCTCCACCTTCTGTTGCAGGACGCCAAACCCACCCCCTCCAAAAAGAGAAGACGTTCCCCCTCGCCTCCCTCCTCTGAAGGCAGGAAGAAAGGAAAGAAGGGGTAAGAAACAACGGTTTTAATCAAACAGGAGGTTATGCTTTTGGTTTGGCCTTTCAGTGTGCGGTCTAAGCATTGATTTTCGTGCATGTGTGTGTGTGCACAGGAGAAGGCGTGGACAACAGGAGGAGGAGCCAGAAGAGGACTTGACCAAAGACATGGAGGACCCTACCCCTGTTCCTAACATGGAGGAGGTTATCCTACCCAAAAATGGTAAAAACCCACCAAAAAGTAGTGACTAAGAAATTTGCCACATGAAAGAATTCATCTTTTAATCACTTTCTTATGTTCCCATAGTCAACCTGAAGAAGGACAGTGAGAATATTCCTGTCAAAGGAGGGACCATGGCTGACCTTGGTAGGTTAAGTGTTCGAGTAATGTATAAGGTGAAATGTAGCATAATGTAAATGTGTCTTCCAGATTTAAACTGTTAAAAAACAAACATTGGCCTTTGGTTTGTGCGAATACACCTCAAGTTTTCAACCTCCGTTCTCTTCTCCTTTTCCAGATGAACAGGAGGAGGATTTCCCAGGAAGGGTAAATATGATGTCATTTTTCTCAATCAGCATTTTCTAATTGCAGGAGGCCTGGATAGTCTGTTTCAGTGATGTGAAAGTGTTGAACTCTGTGTGTGTCTAGGAGGATGAGGAGGGGAGAGCGGAGATACCTCGTCTGTCAGAGGGAGAGGATAACATCACAGAACAAACACATCACATTATAATACCAAGCTACACATCTTGGTTTAACTACAACAGGTAATCAAATACAGCAGTTCTCCACTTAGCTTTCTTGAGTATGTTCCCAAATTTGTAGCCTAACCTCTGACAACCTTTCTACGCATATATTCCAGCATTCACTCGATAGAGAAACGTGCATTGCCTGAGTTTTTCAATGGAAAAAACAAGTCCAAATCTCCAGAAATGTGAGTACTGCATACATTCAGACTTTACTGTTGAAGTAAAACCAGGTGATGGAGATGACATCACTAGAAACACTGTCTGTCCTGTGCACTGCAGCTACCTGGCGTACCGTAACTTCATGATCGACACATATCGGCTCAACCCCCAGGAATATCTCAGCTCAACGTCCTGCAGACGCAACCTCACTGGAGACGTCTGTGCTGTCATGAGGTATAACTTCATGTGTGGGTGTTTGCTACCATGCATTGTCTTGCTGCTTCTGCTAAACTAAGTGCGGTGTGTGGGCGTCCTGAAATAGGAATGTGGTGAAAAATTCAATCTGTTAATGTTGGGATGGAATAAGCGGTATGTGGCGCGCTTAATGCATCTCAAAAGCAGCTTTTACTTTTAATTACATCATGACACACGCTGATTTGTTAGTGCATTTACATTTAGTCAGATGTGGGGGCAGGTTTATAGCTTCAGCAAAGTAAAGTGAATAGAAAGAGAAAATATTCTTTGTGCACAGGGTTCATGCATTTTTGGAGCAGTGGGGTTTGATTAACTACCAGGTGGACGCAGAGAGCAGACCCCTCCCCATGGGACCCCCACCTACTCCTCATTTCAACGTACTGGCTGACACACCGTCCGGGCTGGCCCCCCTGCAACACAAACCCCTGCAGGTAAAATACACACACACGGCGAGAGCTCTACATGGATGTATTTGTGTCATCTGAGCTGCCTCCTGATAAACTCAGGTGCACGCTCTCACTCTTGCAGGTGTCAGCCTCGCAGCACATGTTGTATTTCCCAGAGAAGAGCAGAGAGAAGCCTTCAGACTGCCAGAACTTTGGTCTGCGCTCTGACATCTATACCAAGAAACACCCCAAGGTCTTACACCGATAATTACCCCTTTTTTTTTTAACCTCCTTTTCTTTGTTTTAAGATAGTTTTAATCATGTTTTGTACACTTATCTAATTTTACATTCACTTGTTGACATATTTTTCCCAATTTGTTTTCTCTTTTTGTATTTCTCTAGTCTCTCTTTTTAACTATATCTGTAATAAGTGTAAAAAAAAAGTTATTAGGATTGTGTTGATATTATTTTTATGGCATCTGCCACAGACTAAAGGAGCGAGCGCGGGAAGGGAATGGACAGAGCAAGAGACGCTCTTGCTGTTAGAGGTAAGGCAATCACTCATGTTTTCGGATTTCTGTCACAGATTTGATACGTGACTCATTGCCCTCCGAAAAGGGAAATTGTTTTATTCTTGATTCATGCGAGTCTACATTTTGCAAGTTGTTCTCAGCCTCGCCTGCTCCTCTGTCTTCCCTCTCTGTCTCTCTCAGGCCTTAGAGGTCTACAGAGATGACTGGAACAAAGTATCGGAGCATGTGGGCTCCAGAACGCAGGATGAGTGTATCCTCCACTTCCTTCGTCTTCCAATAGAAGACCCTTACCTAGAGGACTCCTCGGCCTCCCTCGGCCCACTGGCGTACCAGCCTGTGCCTTTCAGCCAATCGGAAAACCCCGTTATGAGCACTGTGGCCTTCCTGGCATCCGTGGTGGACCCGCGGGTGGCATCGTCGGCAGCTAAGGCCGCACTAGGTGAGAGGACAGGAAGGAATGTGGATATGTTTGTGCGGTGGGTTATGGTATGGTTCTGACATCGTGAACTGTATGTACAATATTTGGGTAGTGATTCTACACCTTTTTCTTCAGAGGAGTTTTCCCGAGTGCAGGAGGAGTCAGTGGATAAAGTCTCTGAAACGTCCAACCAGCCTGACAAAACAGGTAACACTGTGATTACGTACACGTGCACATAATCACACACGAATTAATCTTTCTCTTCATGCTGCAATGCATCCCTTATTTTGTCTTCCTCTGTCCTTCAGAGTCGATGGATGTGGAAAAAGGTGAAATGAACTCCACCTCCCATCAGGTGAGACAACAATAAGAGCTTAGAGAGAGTTTTGTTGCGTCTGCTGGTGATTTTGTGGCTTACCTTGAGTGTTCGTACATTTGGATCTGCTTCAGGTCCCTTTAAGGGCAGATGGGCTCAAGGTGGAGCCCAGTGGGGCCAAAGTGGAAGGAGAACTGGTCAAAAGAGAAAATGCCGAAAATGCACTTGCGGAAGAGAGAGACGGTATGTAAATATGTACAGTGTGTGTATTTACTATATGTGTGTACATGTGTTTGTCTGCCTGCATTAAAGAAACTCTCTGTCTGATCCAGGGAAGGGAGATGATGATGAGAGCATAGAGCGGGGAGATGTGGATGAGGCGAGAGTGATGGAGCAGGATCTGGTGGAGGGCAGCGTTGCCACGGCAGCAGCAGCTGCTCTGGCCTCAGCTGCCACAAAGGCCAAGGTAAAGCCCGCCCTTCCACTTCAAAACGGACCAATCGCAGAAACGTACAGTGAAGAAATGGCTGTCATTTTTAATAGAGGGGTTGGTTTTTTTTTCCAGTTGTGTCACAAGTCTCCTAGCAACCAAGACAGGCACCATCTTAGAGAGCACATTAAGATGTGTCTTTGCACATGAGTATGTGTAGGATATGCAGTATATCTGGCAGATCAGAGACTGGAATTATCTCAAACATGCAGTTTCGCTGCAGTTTACAAATGAAAATAAATGCCCCTGTAAATTGGGTTTGATTCCAAATTTGAAGTTAATTGTAACCCAATGAGGTGTTGTATCATGTATGTCTTGCCCGGTCTCTCTATACAATATATGAGTTAGATCAGTTATCGTCCCATCCCTTGTTGCCGATGATTGATTTTGTAGTTTTCTTTCATTCGGTCTCTTAATTCATTTCCTCTCTTCCTCCTTGCCATGCTCTGTCACACCCAATTTATTCCACCCTCCTCTCACCTCTTATCTTTCCTCTTCCTCAGGGTTTTCCCTCTTTTATCTTTACCTCCGCTACCTCATTTCCTTTCTTCTTAACTGTCACATGCGCTTACCATGCAGTTCCTTACTCATTTGTTGTGTGTGGTTTCATCTATCTTCACCCTCTTCTAACTTTCTCCATCTTTGCCTCGTGTGTGTGCAGCACTTGGCCGCAGTAGAGGAGAGGAAGATCAAGTCCCTGGTGGCTCTGCTGGTGGAGACCCAGATGAAGAAGCTGGAGATCAAACTGAGGCACTTTGAGGAGCTGGAGACCATCATGGACCGTGAGAAAGAGGCTGTGAGTGAACATGAATATCTACTAGAGCCCAGTTCAGTCCTGAAATGTAAAATGACAAATAAAACTCTAATGGCTGGTTTTTGACATCTGTTTGTTATTTCGTTTGCATCCATAAACAATTGAAACCAGCCTGTATAATCAATACTTTGTGTCGGCGTGTATATGTGTGTGTCATGCAGCTGGAGCAGCAGCGGCAGCAGCTCCTGTCAGAGAGACAGACCTTCCACACTGAGCAGCTCAAACAGGCAGAGATGAAGGTTCGCCAGCAGAGGGAGCAGCATGGTCAGCCAGGATACACAATGCAGCAATCAGGTCTGATCATACACGCAAAATCAAACATCCTCTAAGATTTGACACACCCTCAAATCTTGTTAACCCTTGAAGAACAAAAACAGACATATTTTCCCACAGTAAAATCGCCACCTTGGAATTTTAAGGCTCTGTCTGCGTTCGGATTAGTTTTGAGGTATTGAGCTGCAAAGTTTTTGCATTCCTAATTGGAAAAATATCAGGATCCGCTACTGTTTCTATGACAATTATATGACATAAATTTATTGTATTAGGATGAATCATCTTTTTATTTTTCAAAAAAAGCATTGCAGGTTAAGTATAAAAGTCAGTACTTAATATTTTATCCAGTGCGGAGGTTTGTTTCCTTTGGATTAGTTTCCTCTGGATTAATCAAACTAAAACTGTATTCCAGAGAAAGTGTGACAGGTAAAGTACTTAGTGCAGATGAGAAAATGCCACACAATTTGGATAAGGAACCTCAAGATTGAAGGATTAACTCATAGTCTTGTTAAGGGCTGCAGTGCAAATGCAAGGCAATTTAGCCTTTCTTTGAACTGTTTTAGATGTGGCTGATGAGTTTATCTTGTTAGCTGCTATGTTAGCCAGCTAAAGCTAGCTTCCTAATGTTAGTCTGGCAGCTAATGCTAGCATGCTTTGTTGGAAGAGGAAAACATAACCTCTATCAGTTGACAGACTAACATTAGGAGGGTAGTGTTAGCTGAATAGCTTGGTAGCTAACAATGACAGTAAACTCCTCAGTGAGATCTAAATCGGTTAAAAAAAGTCTGACCTTACCTGACATCTGTACTGCCGTCCTTAACAAGACTTGAGGTTTCTTATAAACATTGCATTATTTGACTTTTTTTTTTAATCTCCGCCAAGTTCTTTGCCGTCTCTGCTCCTTTTGCCACTTTCACTGAGCAGTGCAACTTAAGAACTTAATAATTCCAAGGTGATAAAATGCATCCAGTGTCACTCAGCTCTTAAATTC
The DNA here is from genome assembly GCF_006386435.1 of Epinephelus moara. Classification (NCBI taxonomy): domain Eukaryota; kingdom Metazoa; phylum Chordata; class Actinopteri; order Perciformes; family Serranidae; genus Epinephelus; species Epinephelus moara. Next base: position 15,021,087 of record NC_065527.1, read on the forward strand.
ATGTGTTAAATCATAGTTTGTTCCTACGCCTAACACTTGTGGTTCTCTCATTAAATTTAGCCCTGCCTGCTCCCTCAGGCCAGTCCATGCCCAACCGCATGATGCCTGGTGGAGGAAACGCCCAGACAATGGCCCCTCGACACCCTGGAGCTCCCAATGGCATGTGTGAGGACTCTTTACTGGTTCCGAATGTTCTTTGTGATACTTTAAACATGTTCAGACTGTGATGTGATGACGATGTCTTTTTTTTCTCATTGCTGTCTCAGATCCGTCCTCACAGCCTGATGGGATAGCACCAGCTCAGCCGGGTCCTCCTGCGTCCAGCCACAGCTGAACCGACCAGAAAACAAGAAGCGCACACACACACACCTCATTCAACCAGGACACACACATGAAAATGTAACACTGGCAGAAATGTTCAGGAGCAACTGTTAAGAAATTGAACCCTGTAACTCTTCAGTAGTCACATGTTTATAGGCACACAAGCACACAGTTAACGTGTATTTGGTCAACGGCTCAGTCCGTCTTATATCTGTGAAATATTTGTGCTCTGACCTGAGTTGAGAAATCTGAAGATTGAACTCGACTCATTAAAGTTGTTTTACATGAAACTAAATGTATCTTTTGTTCGAGTACAACTGGTTTCGATGTGTGTGTATGTGTGCACATGCTTGTGCAAGTGGATGTGTATTTGTTCATCTATCTTTGTTAGCACCAACTTTAGTTGTAGTACTTGGGAGTGAGGACATTCTGGCTGGTTTCTCAGTTATTATTTATAATCCATTTATTTTCACCATTTATAGAATAATTTATGAATCAGCTGTTTTTGAGGTCGACATTTATGAACTGAACTGATCAAGAGATGAAAGACAAACCTGTTGCAATCTTTTTTAAACAAAGATTCCTCATTGGAGACCAACCTTCAGAGAGCCTTCCAGGGTTCTGTCTTGGTTTTAAGGTTCAGGTTAAAATAAGATTAGAGTTGTGATTATGGTTTGGCATTTAGTTGAGATGGTTAAGGTTGGGGTAAGGGTGTAGGGAATCCATAATATTACTGAGGGTCCTCACAAGGATAGAAAGACAAGACTGTGTGCCAAGCAGTCAAACAACAACTTTAAAAGTACAACTTATTTCCCTGTACCCCTCCCCTTACACTGACAGTACACAAAGACTGCAATACTTGGCCATTTAATAAGTAAACTACATGAATCAACTTACATTTAGTTTTCATTAAATCATACATACTCATTTAACATGTTCTCCAAAAGCAATTTACATGTGCAGCATTTTGTGAGATGGTCTGGTTGCACTCTGCAGTTACACCTCCAAAACACTAGTCGGCGGTGGAGGTTTCTGTGAAGTGCTGTAAAGTGTAGTTGATTCAAAACACACCCAAAACTCACATTAAACACACATTAAACATGCCTTAACAGAGACAATTTCAAACAAGTACACAAATTGGCTTCACTGTAACTTGCAGCATTCACAGACAAACACTTGACTCATTTTCCCCACAAATACAACATGCTAACGTTATTAGCACAAGGCTAAGGCATTTTACATTGTATAAATTAGCCTAGTGGCTGGCAATCTTTTCCTCTTCTCGTATAAAACCAGGGACAACAGCAACATTTAACAAAGGTAATGGCACACAATTTGGCTCCATTACAACTCAAAACATTCACCAACAAAACAACTGTTCCATACTAAGCTTTTTCCAAACAAATACAACATGCTAACTTTATTAGCCTATGGCATTTTACATTGTAAAAAATTAGCCTACCAACGAGCAGAGATTTCCACTGCTCATATGAAGCCAGGATAAATCCTGAAATATGAGTCCCCGAAGGATAAATCGCACACAAGACTTAAAATGCTATTTTAGTGGAGGCTTTACTGTCTTCACAATTTATTGTTTCTTATCTGTGAAATAAGTAGATAAAAGCTTCGTTTCCACTGAGAGAAAATGTTTCAGTAAACAGAAACAGACAGGAGGTCTGCGTCACCACAGTGCGTACAATTCTGGGCCCTGGGGAGGTGCACATGATGCTACAGCGTAGGTTACGGCGTAGACTCATAGCTACGGCATCGATTCAACGCAGAAGTATACCCTGTAAATTCATTGTTATTATCAGCACACCAACCTTTGAACCAATGTCACTTTACATTCCTCTCCTATAAACTACAACAGGTCGGCCCCCTCGGACAATCGTAACTCTGCACCCCTGTGTACTTGAGAGAGAAAAAGGACCATCTGGTAGGCTTTTTGGCTTCTTCTCAGCTGATCCCTGGTTCCCCTTCACAGACATAAGGCCGAGTATGAGTATCACAAAAGCATTGAATCCACACGCCAGCTTGACTTCCATTTTGAGCAAATCAGTGACGTTCAATGCGATCATTCCGATGATTATCTTTGTCATATTTCTGGAAAAACACAAAGAGTAATTATTAATAATGAGTTTCTTTTCTAGCTTCATAAATACTTTAATGATTGGGAAGACAAGTAAACCTACTCTGGAGAATGGTCTTTGGTCACTGCGTAGATTCCAAGGAAGATCAACGAAACTGTTATTGTCACTGACACAGATTGATACGATGGAATTATTACATGTGCTGCTTTCACCGATGCTGCCCCTCCAAATGTGAAAAGTAGGTTTTTCCTGGGAAATGACAACAACAGAGAAAGAGAGCGATCACCACTCGGTCGAACCGATACTTTCACAGAGCAAAGAAAACAGATTTCAGATTAACGCACTGACAGCATGTACTCACAACTGGATTGGATCTATCATCTTGACCAAAGCCTTTTGTTTGTTTCAGCAGTTACTTGGCTTCACTGAGACGTCCTTTGTCTTGTTCTAATAAGACTTTGGTCATAAACAGGTGATACAGTAGTTTACCTCTCACAGTATCTTATCAGTCTGTAAGAAAGTGACATGTCAGGTGTTCCATATAGTCTTTCTGTTTTAGTCTACGTCACAGTCTACAGCCTGCTCTATCGGTTTAATAATTACACACCCAAAGCCCTTGTTGTCATTGTAGCCAACTCTCTCAACGACCGCATTCTGGGAACAGATTTAATGTGAAGCTTTGTGTTTAGCTTAAGTTACCCATAAATAGACATCTCAACCTGTTGGTTTAACTAAAACTAAATATATAATATTTGGACATCGAATAAACAATAACAAATTGAAGAGGTGTGCCGGTTAGCTCAGTGGTATCTTCTCATACATTTTACATTTGTTATTTAGTGATCTTTCCCCCTTCTCATACAAAGCCACGGACAACAGCAACATTTAACAAAGGTAACAGCACACAATTTGGCTCCATCACAACTCACAAGATTCACCGACAAAACAACTGTCACACTGAACACGTTTAAATATAACATGCTAACGTTATTAACACAAGCCTATGGCATTTTACATTGTATAGCTAGTGATGAGCTGTTATTTCCTCTTCTCATATGGAGCAAGGATAAATCACAAACAAGACTCAAAATGCTATTTTAGTGGAGGCTTTATTGTCTTCACAATTTATTGTCAGTGCTATTGTTGTTAGCACTGATGCCTCACAGCAAGAGGGTTCCTGGTTCGATCCCGGATGTGGGAGCCCTTCTGTGCGGAGTTTGCATGTTCTCCCCGTGTCAGCGTGGGTTTTCTCCAGGTACTCCGGCTTCCTCCCACAGTCCAAAGACATGCAGATTAACTGGTGACTCTAAATTGTCCATAGGTGTGAATGTGAGTGTGAATGGTTGTTTGTCTCTATGTGTCAGCCCTGTGATAGTCTGGTGACCTGTCCAGGGTGTACCCTGCCTCTCACCCAATGTCAACTGGGATAGGCTCCAGCCCGCCCACGACCCTCAAGAGGATAAGCGGTTAGAAGATGGATGGATGGATGGATCTGTGAAATACAAGTAAATCAAAGCTTCCTTTCCACTGAGGGAAATGGTTTCAGTATACAGAAACTGTATACTGAGGTCTGCGTCACCACAACGCGTAGCTACAATTCTGGGCTCTGGGGAGAACCTACGCCATAGCTGGGTGATTCTCTGAATTCGGTGCACTTTGTGTCCCACAGGTTTACCTCAAAGATTTTCCTATAAAGTAAACCACAAAATGCATTTTAAAGCAAGAAATGGTAATACCTATGTGTCTTTGCATTATAACACACAAACATATTTTTAAAAAATTATGTTTTGAAAAATTTCATGGGTTGCTGAGGAGTAGAGGTCAGCCAAATGTGCATGTCCCCACTGACCAAAGTTACTTTTTCATTAAATATAAAAAAATGAAAATAGCCAGTAACCCCAAGTTTTTTTCTGCTAATATAATCATTTGCCCATCTACTTTAACCTAAATAAAAGAAATCATGAATTATTTATAAATAGCACTATTTAATCATGTCCCCCAGTTTTGTTCAACCCCATAACAGCATACCAATTCCCCCTTTTTGAAAATAATGGTTCAGTACAACTTCCACAGCACCCAGGGAGTGACATCACTTAAGTCTTTTCCAGCTCACACTGTAAAGAGAGATATGTGTTTGCATACTTTCTTATCTATATTTCATTGTTTTTATCGTCAGATTGACATCATCAAGCTCAACCTTTCAACACTGTTACATGCATAAATGATATTTACTATTGTTTGGGAAAAAGCAAACAATAGTGTTGGAAAAATATATTAATTTCTTGTTTTCCTCATGCCATGTGGTGTTCCATACCCTAGCTAATGTGGACTTATGGCTAGTTTTAGCTAAAATCTTCAACCCTGTAACAAAAAACACTGTTACGGTGTTGAATCATTGTTACGAGGTTGAAGGTTGAACTGTTCTCAAGCCAGCCAGCCAGCCAGCCAGCCCGCCCGCCCCTTTTCTCTAAATGTTATTTCATGTTCATTATTTTCAGATATCAGATGGCTAAATCACATGTTCATTATTTTCAGATATCAGATGGCTAAATCAAATGCAGAGAGGCAAAGAGAGTACAGGGCAAGAAGAAATGCAGATTCACAGAGAAGGGAAGAATACCTCAGGAAAGAGCGTGAGGAGTCGAAAGGAGATACAGAAGCAGGGAAAAAGAAATCCATCAATGACCTGAGTAAGAGAGCTCAAAGACGTAAGCGGAAGGAGTGGCAGAAGGCTAAAGAAAGACAGAAAAGAAAAGTTGAGATTGACAACAGTAGGCCTATGTCTCTAACCCCTCCACATAGTCCTGACAGTGAGATTCAAGATGCAGTACAAGCCAGACCAGAGTCTTCACGGTGAGGGAAATATGTGGTTAGAGATATTGCTTGGTTTAAATTATGATAGCTTGCTTAAAAAACACTACTATATACACTGATTTATACATGATTAATCTGATTATTCTTGTAGCTCCCAAGAAATATACATTTGTAGGAAGGGAGCCATGGTTTACTGTTTTTAGTAGTGAATTCATTTTCATGATTTATGAAGACCGCTTGTACATTACAGTTTTTCTCGGTTGTTTACACACATTTTCTGAAAGCATGCCTCATATTCTCAGAACTCTACACACAAATCAAAAAACACACACACCATGGGCAAAACCCCTCAATTCTCCTGCAAAATGAAACTTTACATTCAAAACAATGTTATTTCTTCTCAAAATGGTATTTTGTTTTCAAATGACACACAACCATCATATAAATAGACATTTATAAGAACCAGTTGAACACTGATGTGCTCAATGTAAAACACTATGATGAATGGAAAACACTTCTTCTTCATTCATCATAATGACTTAGGCCTTTTTTTTGTTCAGTGTTACACTTACTACAGACAGTACATACATAAGTGTGTTGTAAAACATTTTAGAATATTGTTTTTATACTCAGAACATACAAATACACGGTAACAAATATATTTTATTTTTCCCACAAAAACAATGTACACAATGTATATCCCAACCAACACAAAGTTGCACATACAGTGGTCTACATACAAAACAACAAAAGAATTTACTGTATACAGTTACAGTAAAAAAACCCCAAAAAAAAACAACTATGCTGCCACATGGTCAACCAAAGTGGCTCGGATCTCATCAGAGATTACGGTCTTTGGCCTTCCTCGTCCTCGTCCTCCCCGTCCTCCTCCTCTTACTCTCACTCCTCTGGCTCTGGCTCTGCCTCTGTTTCCAATGTTGGCATCCATTGCTCCAAAACAGAAGAGCTCACCTGTTGCCCTTTTATGCTAAAGCTCTGATTGCCAATTGTAAAACTGTGTGATAGGTGTTTGCCCATGTGATGAGTCAGTGTGCATAGTAGGGCAATTAACTTTAGAATTTTGAATGACAGTGTGTTCCTTGTGAAAACTTCATGAAAATTGTGCCAAATGCAGAGAATTGTGTGTAGTGTTTTGAAAAAAGTGTATTTTAGAACTGCAATTTGAGTGTAAAGCAGGAATTGTGCTTGTAGTTTAGCAGAATTGGTTCAGGGGGTTGGTGCATGAGTCACATGTTGTGGTCATTGTGTCTCAAGTACCAGTATTTGTGTGTAAACAGTTGAGAAAAACTGTAAGTTACCATATCCTACTTGACAGTCAAATTATTATTATTTAGAATCAAATAAAATATACTCATAAGTTATTTTACACAAGGGACAGATGATTACCAAGGCACTGCAAGAATTAGTTTGAATTTTAGAATTATATTCACACAGGAATCAAATTGTCCCGTTACAGGGTTGAATTTAAAACAATCTAAGTGACAAAGAAATTCCTAATACAGTAATGTTTGGGATTTCATGCCTAAGGTGGGAAAACGTATTTTCTCAGAGGTTCAAATAGTCCTTCATCAAATGCAATGTTCAGAAACACAATTAATTGTGGTATTTTTTTCAGTAACTAGAGAACCCAATGTGCACAGCATTTAGAGAATCACCCAGTTACGGCATCGATTCAACGCAGAAGTAGCTATAAATTCCCTGTAAATTCTATGTTATCAGCTGCTATCAGCACACTGACTGAACCAATGTCACTTAACATTACTCTCCTATAAGTTACAACGCCTCGGCCCCCTCGGACCACTCGGACCACTCCGACCACTGGGAACATCATAAGTCTGCTCTCCAGTGTATTTGAGAGAGAAAAATTATCATCTGGTAGGCTTTTTGTCTCCTTCTCAGCTGATCCCTGGTTCCCCTTCACAGACATAAGGCCAAGTATGAGTATCACAAAAGCATTGAATCCACACGCCAGCTTGACTTCCATTTTGAGCAAATCAGTGACGTTCAATGCGATCATTCCGATGATTATCTTTGTCATATTTCTGGAAAAACACAAAGAGTAATTATTAATAATGAGTTTCTTTTCTAGCTTCATAAATACTTTAATGATTGGGAAGACAAGTAAACCTACTCTGGAGAATGGTCTTTGGTCACTGCGTAGATTCCAAGGAAGATCAACGAAACTGTTATTGTCACTGACACAGATTGATACGATGGAATTATTACATGTGCTGCTTTCACCGATGCTGCCCCTCCAAATGTGAAAAGTAGGTTTTTCCTGGGAAATGACAACAACAGAGAGAGAGAGAGATCACCACTCGGTCGAACCGATACTTTCACAGAGCAAAGAAAACAGATTTCAGATTAACGCACTGACAGCATGTACTCACAACTGGATTGGATCTATCATCTTGACCAAAGCCTTTTGTTTGTTTCAGCAGTTACTTGGCTTCACTGAGACGTTCTTTGTCTTGTTCTAATAAGACTTTGGTCATAAACAGGTGATACAGTAGTTTCCCTCTCACAGTATCTTATCAGTCTGTAAGAAAGTGACATGTCAGGTGTTCCATATGGTCTTTCTGTTTCATTCACAGTGGGGGGGTCGGTTAGGCGACGAAAGACAGACAGACAGACAGACAGACAACCAGTCAACACAAACAAATCTGACAAAAGTCTCAAATAATCGGCACAATGAATTACTGTAAGACTGACCTTTGGAAACTCATACAATGGAAGTTAATCCCAACTTGTCAGAGCTCTTAAAGTTAAAGAGAAATAGTAAGTGGACATACCAGAATGAGGCTGTGATGTTTTACAGTGTAATATTGAAATAGGAAGAGTACATGAGAACACGTTTTGGGGAGTTGTCATAGATCACAAATTATGCTGGAAACCGCATGTTAATCATACTAAAACCAAAATATCACAGAGCATTGCAATATTGAACAAAACAATAGGCATCCTTAACTTAAATTCATCACATATATTGCATCATTCTTTCATATCTATTTCATAAATTCACAGGCACTCAAAATTAGATTGTGGATTATAAAATAGCATCACTGAAGTACAAAGCCGGACTGTATCCAGAGGTTGTTTCAAGTAAGAGAATGTCAGTATGAACTGAGAGGGAACAAAGCCCAGAGCAAATGTATAACAAAGGTGTGTTTCAGTATACAGAGTTCATTTCTGGAATGGTTTAGAAATGGAAATGAAAGTGTGTGGTAGATTGAGTAATAGATTAAAGAAATATTTAAACACAAGATGATTAACGAATATAAAACTGAAGTATGAACATCAGACAATAGGCCTGTATAATGTATATGTTCGCATATGCATTCAGATGCAATGTGAAGTTTTGTGTTTGGTTTCAGTTTTGTGTTTCAGCCCTTCCTGCGGCTGCCAGCAGGGGAGTGCTTTAACACACTGCAACACTTCAAAAGCAATACATGATTAGGCAATGTCTGCCATGTCACAGTTTTTACATTGGTGGAGGATATTTTAATACCATATAGTAGAAACACTCTCTTGTAATCCTGCTTGTCTTGTTGTTATCCAGTGTTAAGATAACTGAGAATATACAGGTTTTCATCACAGAAAGTATAAATATCTTCTGCACAATCAGCGTATTTTAACATATTTTAGAGTAATATTTCTTGCACAATGCTGTAAGAACATTATATAACCTCTGTGATATGGTGGGAAAACACTTTGTGGAATGACTCTTTCAGTTTCATTCTTACTCATTCCAGATTCAAAATAATGACCTCAATCAAATGGCATGTTTAGGCCAACGCTGACTGAAAGTTCTTTTGTTCATGGCTCCCCTTTTTATAACAACGATACAAAGTCACCATTTTGTGAACACTGTTGGATTGCAACAATTTACTACTAAACCTCATTTTAAATAGCTCTAACTTCATCAGAGGTTGAGAGGAATAGTGTCTTGCACATTCAGTTTGCATAACTCATAAGTTATTTAGGTCAGTAAACTCCACGTGTTACCAGGACAGCCGACAAATGTTCTTTCCTTTAGATGTTTTCCCAGAGGAGACGGAGGATGGTAGTGCTGTAACTAATGGCAGCCATAAAATCATCAAGTATCTTCACCTACAATAAGATGTATTTTAATGTAATAGAAACTGAATGTGGTTAGCAATTGTTGCCTCACAGTAATAGAGGGTTTTGGGTTCGAATCCGCCGGCTGGCTGGAGCCCTTGTGTGTGGAGACTTTTAGTTTAGTTGCCTGTAGGTGTGAATGATAGCAATAATGGCTGTCTGTCAGGTCTAGCAACTTGCCAAGTGTGTACCAGGGGCGTAAATATAGACAGTGCAGGCAGTGCGGTTGCACTGGGGCCCATGGGGTGGAGGGGCCCGACTGCCACCTGGAAATATGCCCGTGTTCAAAGAAGAACTCACATTAAAACAAAAATGGTGCTATTTTCCATACATGCCCTAAATAAGGCAAATCCATCTCCATCATGGTTTTGTAAAACAGTGTCAGTCTATAACAAATTATAACTTTATAAGTTATAAACTTATAATCTATTTAAAAAACTATAATTTATCAATAAAAACCTATCAAGTTAAACTAATAATTTCCTATTTACTTTTGTAGATTTGTCTTATACAAATATGTAATGATGATTGCTGTGTAATATGTATGTTAATGTGTCCAATATAAAGTATCTGCAAGTGAATGTAACGTAAAAGCGGCAGTAAGACACACTGTTGCTAAATATATATATACACCTAAAACTGTGTGTGCGTGTGTGTGTGTGTGTGTGTGTGTGCTTCATAACTTGTAACTAGGGCGTAACAGGGCGCCTCATAATAGCATGCACTGGGGCCCACTGTCACTACCTTACGCCACTGGCGTGTACCCTGCCTCTTACCCAGTGTCAGCTGGGATAGGCTCCAGCCCCCCCTGTGACCCTGCACCAGGATAAAAAACAGAGGAGTGTGATCTGTGAGCACAGACTCAAGTTTGCATTCAAGCTAAAATGTGTCAATAGCTTAAATGTAAGTTTTCAAAATAAAATGCAGCCATCTGTAAGGAATCTACATACTATTTGTTAGAATAAATGTTGTGCAAAAATGTACATTAAAACCATAGTTTGTCTGCCATCTTTGTTTTTATTAGTCATGATTTCATCAATGCCTTTCAGCCTTTCCTTCGTCAGCCGTCATTTTCCTATAAAACAAACAAAAACAAAAAGATGTGTGACATGCTTTTACATTTAGATTCAACATTTGAATAAACTGCAGTTCATTTATTTATCAGACAAAGCAAACTTCGCTTAGGGAGATTGTTGAACCACTTACAATGTTTTGTTGTCACTTCCAGCACCACTGTTGCTGCCGCTGCCGCTCCCACTAATATTGCCCATCCCACTGGCCCTGTTCCTAGTAAAGTCAGGGCACCAGCAGTGGCCATTGTGACTACAAGGTGCTTAGACCCAGCCCTAAAAACGAGTAAGAAACAGTGAGCATTTCTACTCACTCAGTGCAGCAAGACAATATTTCAAATTTTGTTTTATACCATGATGTTGAGACTATGCAATTACAACATAAATCAGTGTAGCGATTATTAAATTCAATGCCTGGCCTCGTGAAAATATTACTTTGTTTATTGGAATATCTAATAAGAGATGTTTAATTGACAACCACTCATTAATAATACACAAACAAATGTTAATCAAGTACAGTATAGTTGAAGGCAAAATTACTTACATCTTAATTCTCTCTCATGTACTACTCTGGGAACAGCTGTATCGTTCAGGTTCAATGTGAAGTTTTTGTGTTTCAGCCCTTTTTATGCGGCTGCTAGATGGGGTGGGTTTTGGCACACTGCAACACTTCACAAACAATTACTCACTAGTCCATACCCATTGAGTGCACAGTTGCCCACGTACAGTTTCACATGGTGTGTGTTTGGGATACAGGTCATAGGAAATTGCAGATTAAATAGTCAAGTGAACCCATTAAGAAGAGCAATGTATTCAGACAGTGTTTTTGTGAATTTGATAGTATGATTGCTTTATTGAAAGTACAGTAGTACCATTGCCAATAGTGGGATAGT
>NC_065527.1:15033585-15044341 GCF_006386435.1 Epinephelus moara
CTGAGTAATAGTTTGCTGTGGCATTGCGGAGGCCCCTCTTATAAGTTTTGAGACTGTCTGTCCAGATTAAACGAGATTCTTCCAGTTTGGTTAATCGCCAATTCCTTTCAAATTTTCGCGATATTTGTTTTAACTTACGGGTTTGAGAGTTATACCAAGGAGCGAACTTTCTTTGCTTTTTTAACATTTTATGTTTTTGAACAGTGGTGGGGGAGATACTTAGATCTTTGTCTTAAGTAAAAGTAGCAATATCCTGCTTGTCCAATTGTTATCCAGTGTTATTAAGATAGCTAAATGTTTACAGGTTTTCAATACAGAAACTATAAAGGTGTTCTGCACAATCAATGTATTTATTTTGACAAATTTTGGAGTGATATTTCTTTCACAGTGCTGTATGCTTACAGTAAATAACTCTGTGCCATAGTGGGAAAACACTGATGTGTCTTTCAGTTTCATTCTTACTCACTGAAGATCAAATCAATCCCCCTTCTTTTGTTCATAATGCCCTTTTCTCACCATTTTGTTGGATTGCAACAATTTGCCAATAAACTCAGAAAGAACAAAATACAGAATACTACACTATACCTTATGTTTTCTTTTACCATCCTCAGATTATAGTAACTATCATGCAGTCACAATGTGCTTATAATGCTCCAGTGGTTCCTTTTAACATTCTCAGGAAACTGTCTTTGTGCTCAGTGCTCTGCTCCATTTCCGTGGTTTGTAAAACATGCCTGTGCACAATTCAGTATTCACACAGTAAATGACCCAGGGCGTGTCAGATGTCTGATTACGTTCACCCGTGCAGAACAAAAGATAAGATTCCCAACTGCACATTACTGTTACACACGCTCATAAAGGTTGCCATCACTTCGTGGCTACACTGCTCCGTTTATAAAGCAACTTGAGTTTATTTTCTGTGTCTATCCAGCAGACTGACGCCCCTTGTTATCGTTATCATCTCACATAGTGAATCCTATAGGAGGCTGAGTCATAGAGAATAAACTTCTGGTTGATTTACAGTCAAGGGAGCTAAGTCCGGTTAAGAGAAATGAAGAAAAATGAGGAGTAGGATTCAGAAACGAAACTACATTATACACAGGCCGCATGCTAAGAGTGTTTCCTCTGCCTCTAACTTCCTCAGCAGGGCCACCTGAACACGAACTCAACTGACGGCCACAGCCAGATTGAATAATTTTTAAATTAAACGTGCCCTTTCTGAGAAGAATGAAGAGTGAAGAGTAAAACTAAAACAAAGGCTCAGAGTTGTAGTGTAAATATTGGTTACTAAGGGCAGGATTTACAGGAAACACTGTGTCTCATCAAGAGCAACAGCCTCTGTGCTTTCTCTTATCTTACACGATACTTTCCGAGAGGTAGTGGAGGATGCGGGTGGTGTTACTCGGCAGCCAATGCACATGAAATATCTTCACCTACAGTAACATGTAGTTCTCTGTAACTGAATGTTGTTTGCCAGCCTGAGGTAACTATAACTAATAGAAAAACAGTGACACAGGAGTGTCGTTTGTGAGCACCAACATAAGTTAGTATTTAGGCTGAAATGTATCAATAGATGCAATAAAATAAATGTGTGTAATGTTCACACTAGGGCTGGGTATCCCACTGATTTCCTGAATCAATTTGATTTGGATTCACAAGGTCCCTATTTGATTCAATTTGATTCAATCTCACTTTTATGATTCAATACCAGGTCATTCAAATGAAGATCAATTGATTATCTTAACCCAGTTTATACAACAAACTGCATTTGTAATCTACAAACTACTGTTGCAAATGTCAATAAGTGTGATTCGAAACCATAGTAGGTCTGCATTTTGTTTTTATTGCAGAGTTATGATTCCAGATACACTTGGTACAACAAAATACACTACATTCAAAGTCAGATGGTCAACAGCAGTGCACGAAGAATCTGTATCCAATGAGCAGGCACCTGTTGCCACTGTGCAGGGTCACTTTGAGAGGAATGATCTTGTCCGTCAGTATTTCTTGTCTTTGTCCAAAAAAACCCAACAACAACGGATCATTGACACTTGAAACTGATATTACTCAAGTGAAATGTGCTTTAACATTAAAAGTTAACATTTAGATATATTGCAGTTTATTTATTTTAAGGCAGAACAAGCTTCTTTTGGAGAGATTGTTGTGTCACTTACCATGTAATTGTACACATACACTGCTCCGGCCGCTGTTACCACTATCACAGCTCCAATAATCAGCAAACCAGAGGCATATATATTCAAGCCTCTGACTTCCCAGGTACTATGAGCTATAGCTTCCCTAAAGAGGAGTGACAAATAGTCAGCATAGATGTTCCACATGTAATAACTTAGGTGATTCTCTGGCTTCTCTGACATCTAACACCGCCATCATATGATGCTGATATTATCAAATACCTGCAAAGACTACCTCCATTCCTTTTATTTGGCTGATGCCTCAACACAAAGTGACTTACAATATATGCATTCAACAATGTGGGTAAAGCTTAAGTATCATGCATGTGCATCAACTTCATTAAACTGCTTTATTTCATTTATTCTTGGTATTTTATATTTTATTAGCCAATGTGCATTTCACTAAACAGGTAATCAGCAGACTTGTCGTGCTCACTCAAAAGTCTAAAAGAGTAATTGGGTGCTGGTCCATAAAATCACAGCAAAGTAGAAAAACCTGACAGCCGTAAACTATGACTTGAAACGCGTCCGTTTGACTGCTGCTGTGCTGTTAGGTTTTTCTACTTTGCTGCATTTCACTAAACAAACAGAACCCTATCACCAGCAGCTGAAGGTGAAAATTACTTACACACTCACTGCAGTGCCCATCCTCGTTATTTTATTTCTCTTGTCTCAGTGTCTCGCATTAGCTGTATCACTCAGATGCAGTGTGAAGTTATGTCGTTGATTTCAGTTGATCAGCCCCTCATGCCTAAAGAATGTGCTGTTGTTACGCCCTTCCTGCTATTCTAGTCTGCATTAAAGTAGGAACACGCAGTTGTTTATTTTCTTACTTTCTTGATTCCTTTAGTCAATAAAAAACTCAACTAACCAAAGATTTCAGATTTATTGGACATTTATTGGATGGGCCACAGCTTGTCATCAGAAAATGTTGTATTCCACAGTAATATTTAGTTTTGGCCACAAATAAACTATTTAACCAACTAGATGGGCATCTCAGCCCGTTGAGCCTGTTTTTTGATGTTGTTGATATAGCTACTCAACGGGGAACACGAGATTCAAATTCAACTCAAATTATTGTTGCAAATGTTGGGGCACTGCAAAACCACAAATGGCGTGCATTTTCCTGCACTTCACACATGTACAGGATGTTCTGTGTTTCCACTCTCTGTTCGGCTGCCATTTTAAGTCACAATGTTATGTGCAATGGTGTCACAACCTGGCTCAAGCCGGGACAAAGGTGGGGAGACTACACGAGTTGCAACAAATAGAAGTTTATTTTACATAACTAAAAGGAGTGTAATGATAAATTAAATGTGACCAGAGTCATCAGACTGGTTCGGGGGTATGCATTTAGTATATCATTGATTAGTAAGCCCTCTAAAACTACACTACGCTATACGCACAATGTGATTTTGCCAAGTAGGACATGCTCCTGGATCAACATCCCAAATCACATTCCAGGAACAACATTACAACCAACCAACCAATCACAGCCCTCTGACATCATCAGTAGATGCCGCATTCAACTGCGCTCGTAATTGGAGCGATACGTCAACGCAGCCGCCATCTTGCCCAGGTGGAGCCGCGCTGCCTAATGCATGTATATGTCTATTGAGGCAGGAGATTATTTATGATTAAAATCATCATTACTTGCTGAATTCTCAACCGATTTTCATGTGGTTTGCTTTGTTACAGTTGTCAGACATGTAGTTATGATACAGGATACTTGGTTAAATAAAAAATGCATTTTTCATACCAAAATATTTGATCTTATGTAGATAAAGTAACAGTAATAGTTCTACAACACATTTAAACTAAACTTTCCCCATATAATAAATATTCTTTTTTCTTACTAGATGTACAATGCCCACCATGATGTCATTTAATTATTAATTTTGATTATAAATATTTATTCATATTTCACACAATGTGCAAAAAATAGTGTATCAGCAGGGTTGTGCCGAGCTGCAGTGTAGTTGAACATTCTGATTAACAAATGTTGGTTTTGTACAAGTGAAAATAAATGACTTAGAGCTGCATGTTTACACAAAATTTTGCTTTAATCTCATATGTATAACACCACAGTGTTCATGGGAGCCTGGACACAGAACTGTTTACATTATTAGGTCATATTTACAAAAAATACAGTGTACAGTAGCTAGTATTATTTTTAGGAGTCTGCCCAGTCCTGTCGAAGTACTCAGGTCTGAAGTGACAGCTGCAGATGACTGAGGAGTCACTCGGGACAAAGTCCTTTCTCCTCACTGCTGCTACCCATGCCCGCCTCCTATCTGTGTTTTTTGGGAAATTACACACAAAATAAGTGTGTCAGAAAAACGCAGTTCCACATAATTTGTAGTTACAATTCAGGCCACAAGTTAACTACTAACGTTGTACTGCGTTATGTTACGTTGGTGCCATGAAACAGATAGTTGACAATTTGGAATAACACATACACCGACATAGCTGTTTGACAAAGCATCATAATTTTATAAGTAATATTATATAAATGTTAACCTTTTTTTCTTTAAGTTGTGTGACATAGCGTTAGCTTAATTTGGCATTAGGACCAGATCAGGACAGTTACTTTAGCCTACTTGATTAGCTTAAAGAAGGATCACTTTTTGAGATATATATCTCATTAAACCTGTTCGTAACAGTAAAATATTGTAAAACAACTTCTTACCTGTGGAATGTTATTCCCTTCTGCTTGATTTTAACACTTCTTTCGTTAGTACACCCAAATGCAGAGCAAAAATGTGGCATTTTTGCCGAGCCTGACATGGGTCTGAACCGGTCAGAGCACCTAGGCAAGATGGCGGCGGTATTGACGCATCCCACAAGCCAGGGTGCAGCATCTATGTATATATATCTATGTGTGCTGCTCCTGTGCTTTGTTCAGAATTTCTTTGTGCTTCTTCAGAGCTAGTTTAGCAAATGTAAGATAATACAATTGAACAAATTCCTCAATAAAACTAAACAAAAAATTGTAAATGTGTTAACTGCAGGAATTTGCAACTCTTTGTTAGTGAACAGCTTACTTGTTAGCATAGCCTACCTACTTAGCAAGCTAACATTTTAGCTTAACTACTTAGCAAGCTAGCTCGCTAACATCTATTGGCAAGCTTACTTGTTAGCATAATGGTGCGTTCCAGGCAACCCGTAACTCGTGTTTTCACAACCTGTAACCCGTGAAAGTGCACTAGTCAAACCCGTAACTTCCCACCCGTGAACTCGTACCAGATCGATGTACTCCCAGTTACGGTTTCTTACTCCTCTAAACAACAATGGCAGCCCTATGGATGCGGTGTTGATGCAGGTGATACATGGTGAGAAATAGACATAAAATAACCCTAATGTTAACGCATTATTGGCAGCTGCTCTAACAGCTGGTTTCTAGTGCAAGAATAAATCAATACAAAATACGTTTCCAAACACACAGATAACGTAAAAAATAGCCTATAATAGCATCTGTGACCCTATCCTCCTCCGTTTCACTCAAATGAGCAAGGAGCAGGTACCTTTGGCGATAGCAATAATGGGGAAGCACAAACAAACGGTTCGCCATGTTCACAACAGGAAGTAACTGGCAGTTTGCCGTAACTTTCCTGGAACGCTACAAAGTCGTAACTCGTGACTTGAAGTCGTTTCTTACGAGTTTAAAAGCCTGCACACACCATAACTACCTAGTTAGCAAGCTAGCTCGCCAGTATTCCCATCTATTGGAAAGTTTACTCATTAGCATAGCCAACGTAGTTAGAAAGCTAACTCACTAACCCTGCAGTAGCTGAAAAGGTTTTTGCTCAGTGTTACAGAGTATTTTTTTTTAAAATTTTACTAACTTCAATTTGGAAAACTAGGAATTTTCAAAGAAGCAAAGGTAAATACAATGTGGGGTGTTGATCCAGGAGCATACTTGGCAAAATCACATCATGCTACATTATACTCAGGCTGCATGTTAAGAGTGTGCTTAAAAACTTGATGCAAAATACTGCAGACAAAAAAAAAAGATGGATGGAAACTGTTGTTTCTGTAAATCTAAAACTGAACATATGTTACATTTATTTTGGTTCTGCCCCTTCTGCCCTGTGGTTTTTTAGACGACTATCAAAAGATGGCTTGCATCAAGATATTCTTAACCATGTTCCCTCAAATAATAATGGTTGGTGAATTAAGAAATTGCTGTCCTAGCATTTTAAATACTGCTATATTACAAGGAAAAATATTTATTTTTGAATCAAAAGGAAAAGAGAGATTGACATTCTGCTGTTTTCTTTCCTTTTAAAAACATTTTTTATGTTAGGAGGCATTATTGCTGCAAGGCAGGGGAAAGTGAATGGCTATGACAAAAAGGTGGAATAGATTAAGGCCAAGTTTAGAAGAAGGATGGGTAACTCCACTGCAGCCAGGTTTTAAACGTCCTGTGTCATAAGACAAATTACTTTTCTTATTTCCCTCAGATGGTGCTATCTCAGAGAATATGGAGCATGGGAGTGGAGCAACTTAAAGCAGCCATTAAATCATTAAACCATAAAATATCTTCACCTACATAAGATGTTTTTTACAGTAACTGAATGTTGTGTGTCAACCTGAGGTAACTGAAGCTAAAACTATGCTTTGAAAAACGGCAGTGTCATCTGTGAGCAGTTGGAATAAACGTGAATGTCAATACAAAAATTAATTTCAAAATCACAGTTCGTCTGCCAAGTTTGTTTTTATTATGGAGTCGTGATTACATCGATGCTTTGGCAGTTCATTTTAGAGGAATGAGCTCTTCTGTCAGCTTCCCTTTTGTTTGTCTTTGTTGTCCTGCAAGAAATACAAAAACAGAAAAAGACACTTGAAATGATATTGTTGTTGTGAATCATGCTTTAACATTTAACTTTAACATTTAAGTATAGCACAGTTTCTTATGGACAGATTGCTGAATCACCTACCAGGTGCTTGTACACGGCCACTCCCACTGCTACTCCCACTACTGCTACCCCAGCAAAAATCAGCACACCACAAAAAGGGGATATAGTCACACCCTGCATTGCCACTTCAGCGCCGGCTTCTGTAACTGCACAGGCACAACTCTCCCTGAAAAGGATTGAGAAACAGTCAGCATCTGCACTCACTGCAGCATGACAATATTTAATTCAATTAACGCCATTATAATTAGTACAGATATTTATGTCTTCCTCAGGATGGTTATATTAACTGTGGTGATGTGACTTTTCATCTATCATCAGGTCATACTGTACTTTTAATTTGTACTTCAGTGTATGACCACATACCTGCAAAGCTACTGACATTCACACACGCCTCAACTGTACTTTGTGCTTTGTACAAATCAGCAAAGGTTTGCATGCTACATGCTAAACATCAGCATATTAGCGAAGAACCATTGTGTCCACATTCAGCCTTACAGAGCCAAAGTGTGGCTGCGGGCTCAGACTGCTAATTCAGTGACAACAGACCATGAAATAACATTTAAATTACAACAAAAACTGTACAACAATTATCAAATCAAAGCATGTACCTCAAGAAAATATTGCTTTGTTTGTTCAGACGTAAAATCTAAGCACTATTTAATTGCTTGTCTTTTATCACTGAAGCATAAAAACAGAACCCTGTCCAGTAGTTCAGGGCAGAATTACTTACATGATGCAAGCCATCCTTGGTGTCTTACTTCTCTCCTCTCTGTGATATTCTGGGATCAGTCGTTCAGATTCAGTGCCAGGTTTTGCTGTCAGTTTCAGTTTTACTTGTTGCAGCCCCTCATATGTACAGAATGTGCTGTGTTCCCACCCCTCCTCCCCAGCTGCCAGAGGGGTGTGTACTTCAGAATTACATACAGTGATTGTGCAGGCACCGGTACAGATATGGCAATAGTTGCAGTAGCTGGATGTTTGGATGTACAGGAGGTTAATTGATGTTATGTCGTGTTGATAACGTGGTCCAGGCACACAAATAAACTAACGTGGTGTCTTGCATATTTGTTAGATGTCAGGGAGACATTACAGAGTGTGGTTTAGCCGTTTTTGCACACTACAAGGATTCAAAAACAATAACTGATTATGCTATGTCTGCCGTTTTACAGTTTATAACAGCAGTGGACCATCTTTTATTGGAAGAAGCAATACCACGGAGTAGAAATATACCAATACAAGTAAAACACTTGTTATCCTGTTTGTCCTGTTATCCAATGTTGTGAGATTTTATATCAAATATATCAGAAGCAAATAAACAAGAAGTAGAGCACAGGCTGAAACTGAGGGGCATACAGGCAAAAACAAGCCAATCATCAGAGAGAGCAACCCATGAATACAGGAGGCAGCGCTGTAGCAACAGAACAACAGATGTCAGCTGTAATCAAAGTGAAAGGAGAGACAAATGGTGAAGTGGAGGCTGGAAGCAGTGGTGGACAACGCCCTGATAACCAGTCTCCTGCTTCTTCTTGAATGTTGGTAATGTTATGTTTCCTGACAGTTTCTTTAGGACTGGGGGAAGGAAGCTGATAATATGATGAGTGAAACGCCAAACCGAGGGGAGGGGGTGCTTTTTTCTTTTTCCTTTTTTTGCCAGTACTTCAATTGGGTTATGGCTTCAGTAAGAGACGCCTGCATTTATACATTGCACAGCACCGCCTGCATTAGTGCTGCTCCTATGATTGGCTAGGCAAGGTTGCTAGGATGAAGGTTCGGTGGATGTGTTAATATAATAACTATATGTTTGTCTGTGCGCATGTGTGTGTTTGTGAATGAAGTGGGGGAAAAAATGAGAAAAAGAACGATCAAATAAATAAACCCATTCAACAAATGATTATAATGGTAACAAAAGAAATACAGCTAGGATGAAAGTAGATATTCAAAAGCAGTAATATGTTTGATTTGAGACAAAGAAAATTCATTCTATAGTTGTAAGTGTACAGGTACAGGTGTACAGTGTACAGGTTTTAACACACGAAACATATTTGTCCTGCACAATTTAAAGAACGATATTAATTTTGACATATTTTAAGCAATATTTCTTGCACAATGCTGTAAGCTTGCAGTATGTAACTGTCATCCAAAGGTGGAAAAACATGGATATTCACTGGCTCAGATACATTTGCAGTGATTCAAGGTAACACATGCTTGTGTGCATGTCACTATTTACATGGCAAATGACACAGAGTGTGTCAGATGTCTTATTACAGTCGCCAGTGCAGAAGTCACACTGCTCCCTTTAACAAAGCACCTTGAGTTTATTTTCTGTATCCCTCCAGCAGACTGACGCACCATCCTCATACTACATAACTCTACTGTGAGAAAAATGAAGAAGGCGGGGGTCATCAAAGGCATCTGAGAGAAGCCTTCAGCTTGTTTCAGCAGTTGTTATGGCTCCACTGAGACGTCTCTGTCTTGACAAACAGTCCTGAGGCAGGTTTGATCATGAACAGGTGATCCTGTTCCTTATGTTATCTTATCAGTCTGTAAGCAAGTGACATGTCACATGTTCCATACAACCTACTTTCACTTTAGGTTACAGTCTAGTGTCTGCCTTATCCGTTTATGGTGCCACCCAGTAAAACACAGTGGGTTTTTTCTTATTTTGCATTTCTCAGTTCTTTTAGTCAATGAAAACCATATGTCATCTCAACTGAACACAGTTTGTTTTTTAATTTGGGAAATTACTAAACTGTTAAGATGTCAACTTGACTAATATAACTGAAAAAAATCAAAACAAAAATAAATAAATGCATTTAAAAAATCACTTTGATATTGTAATTTCCACAAATATACAAGGAAACTAGTCCATACCCATTGAGTGCACAGTTGCCCACGTACAGTTTCACATGGTGTGTATTTGGGATACAGGTCATAGGAAAATGCAGATTAAATAGTCAACTGAACCCATTAAGAAGAGCAATGTATTCAGACAGTGTTTTTGTGAATTTGATAGTATGATCGCTTTATTGAAAGTACAGTAGTACCATTGCCAATAGTGGGATAGTTAGTGGGCTAAAACTGTACATTAAAAGTTGAGGTAGCACGTTGAAAGGCAGATAGTTAAAGCGTTTATATGTTGTATTGACTTTAAAGTGGGGCGCACTGGTAGTTCACATGGGAAAGGTGCGGCTAGCCCTTGGGGCAGCAGCATACCATACCATGACTTAGCCATACCAAAAATTAGTAAAAAAATACAACAACATTGGGCCACAGGGGGAGCCACAGCGATCGGTCGCATTTTAGCCATTTTTAAGGATTTTTCCGTTGTTATAGCGCCACCCAGTTGCCAATTAGAGTTAAATTTCTCCAGTCACCTTGAGGCGTCCTGTTCTACATATCTACCAAGTTTAGTAAAAATCATAGGGTGGTTAGGCCTAGATAAGAAATTAGCTCTCTAGCACCCCCATTTTGTTTGATGGGGTCAATAATGGAGGGGTCCCCTCAGATTATGTGTGGTCATATGCCTATAAAGTTGCGTGGTGATCGGTGAAACCCTTGAGATGTTATACACCTTTATGTGATGAGCCACGCCCTCCGCAATATTCATTGCCTTATAGAAGCTCAGTTTTAGTAAGTTTTCCAACT
>NC_065527.1:15044358-15156368 GCF_006386435.1 Epinephelus moara
AAAACGTGGAACACACACACACACACACACACACACACACACACACACACACACACACACACACACACACACACACACACACACAGACACAGAGTTTTCGTCATTATATAGTAAGATATCATTCAATTCATTAAACTAACCTATACTACCTAAAGTATTCAGTCACAAAGTCATCACACTGGTTTAAGGGGTATGTATTTACATTGCTGTTTAGTATGCCCTCTGAAACTAGACAACATAATGCACAGGCTGCTTGCTAAGAGTGCACCCTGCAGATTTTTTGGCCCAAATATTCAGAACTCAGCTGAAAGCAAGAGATGGCTCAATCAGGCTGAATCATGTTTGAACCAGAACATTAATGAATAAAAGGTGCCCAGCAACTAGAGAAGACCATTTAATGGTTAAAGAGCTCAAACTAAATCAAAGGTTTCAGGCTTTCAGGTTGAGTAATGCTACGTTATTAAAGTCAGGATTTAAACATCTTGCTCTTTACCTCACACAGTGCTAAATCATGAAAAATCTTCACCCACAAAAATGTACTTCAAAACCATAGTTTGTCTGCCATCGTTTTTATTGCAGTCATGATTCAACTGATGCTTTTGCAGTTCATTTTAGAGTCATTAATTTGTCTCCATCTGTGGGGCGGGTGCCTGTGGTTTGTCTTCACTTGTCTACAAACAAAAAACAAACAATTACTGATACTTGAAACTTGTAATAATTACATAGTGCAATTTATTAATTTTTCAGACAAAACAACCTTCTTTTGGTGAGATTGTTGAATCACTTACCAGGATGGCGTACAAGGCAATTCCTGTCACCACTCCCACTGTCACTGGCCCTGCCACTCCAAAAAATATCGCTGACACTGAACCAGTGGCTAAGGTTAGAAGTTTGAAAGACAACCTAGAAAGAGTGAGCAACAGTCAGCATCACTATATCATTTGATTTATGCCATGATATTTTTCTGATAAGTTTGGTTGTACTTACTCGATGCCATAAAAGGGGGCGTGGCATCAAGATTGACAGCTGTTTGTGCCAATCAGTGTGGTAACAATCAATCGCTACTGCACAGTCTCTGGTTCCAAATGATGTCACCAGTGCAAAATGGCAGCGATCATTTCTGGGATATTTTGGCTTCAATTTTATACAGTGGGAGTATGTGGAGACACGGAATCCATGTTTATATAAAGTCTATGCTCAGCTTTTTTATCTGAAATGTTGTTTATTTTTTTAAATGAAAATGCACAAATTCAAATGTTGATAGAAAAGGGAATGGAATAAGATAGAATGAAATATTTTTTGTGCATAAAAACAGAAGGTCTCTTCTGTAGTTTCATGTATATCCTAAGGACGTTCATGGCGACTAATTTCTCTGTCGACTTAACAAAAATTTTTATTGAGACTAGTCTAAAAAAGGGAAAACACTCAGAAAACAGTCATAATTTAGCACAAATTATTGTTAAGTATTTGAAACATTGTCCCAAAACATACTGTGTGCATACAGAGCCCTTTGAAGCTTTTAATCACAGTCTTCAACAACCATGTCAGATATCAAATGCCGCTGAAGTACGAGACACTTTGTGCCATATGAATGTGAACATGATGGCAACTCAAGTTAACCACTAAAATAACATATAAAATAAATAAATTGCATCTGAAATAAGGAGGGGAAAATGTTTAAAGAAGCCCCCAAACCAAATCTGCTTTTGGCCTCCAAAAGTCTAGGGCCGGCCCTGCTGCCAGTGAGCTCTGTCTGTGTGTAACCTTGATCCTGAGGTATTTCCCTCCTCCTCCCATTTTCTCGGTTGCAGCACAGAGTCCTCCTCCTTGTGTTTTTTATCCTCTTGTATTAAACCTTCACTGTTAGTACATGTCCTCATGAGAGTGAAAGCGAAACTAAAGAAGATGCTGCTGGGTGTGAACTACAGTCAGGTCCATAAATATTTGGACAATGATACAGTTGTCGTCATTTTGNAGAGTCCTCCTCCTTGTGTTTTTTATCCTCTTGTATTAAACCTTCACTGTTAGTACATGTCCTCATGAGAGTGAAAGTGAAACTAAAGAAGATGCTGCTGGGTGTGAACTATGTGGTCTGAGTGCAGACAACACTGTGGAAAAGTAAAGAGTACATACACTAAATGTTCACAACATAAAGTTGTTTGCACAGTTTTACTTCTAAAATACAACGAGATAGCAGAGAGGAAGTAATCCCCGTTTTCAATATCGATATCTGAGGTGGTTGATGGGTCATATGAGACTTTCCCCTAGAAAAAACCTGTTTGAACTTTGAGTGAACTTTACTTGAACTCTGAGTTATTTCAGATACGTTATCACCACTTTTCTTTTCTGAAACCTAACCCCAATACTTTACCGATCTAAACCTAACTTCTGTAACTTAATGATAAGCAAGTAACGTTGCTCTTGGGCTGTGTAGGATATCATAAGCACCGTTATATGAAGATAAGTTGTTTATTGGCATCCCTCCCATTTGTGGTGTTTAGAAACTCTTTGTCCCTGTATCACTCAGAAACCTACAGTATTCATACAGAACAATATCACCAATAGCTGAAGGTAAAATGATTTACGAATCCCCCATATCTTCTCTCTTCACAGCAGTCTGGCGTCAGCTGGATGTTTAGATCCAATGTCAGGGTTCAGCCTCAGTTGAACATGTTTCCGCCCCTCCCACAGATTCACATTGAGAGGATGTGCTGTGTTTCCTCTCAGTGCAGCTATTCAGACAGCAGAAAGTTGAAAGTAAAAGTCTGAAGAATGAGTAGCTCTTGTTATCCTGTAATGTTATGAGCATATCTGAAAGTGTACAGGATTTTAACATAAAACATTATACATTTGTTCTGTACAATGTACATATTTATTTTGATATGTTTGAAGCCATATTTGTAGTAGGTCTACAGTGCTGTAAGCTGACAGAATATAATTACTGCCATAGTGGAAAAACACTGACATGCAGTGACTTTCAGTTTCACTTATAGGCCTACTCATTCAAGAGCAAAATATCCCCTCCATCAAGTTATTTTGTTCATGATGCTGTATTTGTAAAATCAAGTCATGTCTCAAGTCGCCGGTCTTTTATCACTGTTGCACTGCAAAGTTTTAACTTCACTGTGCATTTCACTATACAGCAAATGACACAAAGTGTGTCTGTTGCATATTCTTTGGTCAGCTCTCAGATCAGAATCTCAGATGAGATTCCCAACTGTTAGACACAACAGTTAGTGGCAACACTGATCTCTCGATTAAAGCACCTTGAGTTTATTTTCTTTATCTATCCAGTAGACTGACACTACCCATCTGACGCTGTGAATAAACTTCTGGTTGATTTATAGTCGTGGGAGATAAAAATAAGGACAGAAGCAAGGTCCAGGGCGTAAATTTAAACAGTGCAGGGGCCCCTGGGGTGGAGGGGCCCGCAGAAAGAGCAGGCCTTTGCAAGTGATTCAGAGTAGTCAGTAGCTATCTAAAACAAAATTATATGCTTTTTCTATCAAAGCTATAAAATCTATAAATATACCATAAAAACTGTTCAATTAAATGATTAATTTCTTACTTTATTTGATTTTTTGTCAGATATGCAGTGATGATTTCTGGGTAATATGTATATTGATGTTGTCCAGTGTCAAGTCTCTGTTTGTGTCAAGACAATGTGCACGATAGCGTGCACTAGGGCCCGTCATAATTTCCTTACGCCACTGGCATGGTCCCATTGAAAGTCCAGGTAAGAGGCTTATTGATAAGGGGGGAGGTGCAAAATGGGGGCGGCATGTCAAATAATTTTAATTTTTCGATTTAAGCATTGGGGAAGGACTTGTGTTTTTTATTTTGCCTTAGGGGAGGGGCTTACAACTTGAAATGGTCGTATTTTGTATTCATTTTAAATATAGTCTGAACCCAAAGGTCTGCAAGCAGGTTTAAAAGGCTTGTTTTATTTAAAAATCGTCACAGTTACACCATTTATGCGCAGTGTTGGCTTCCTAAAAGTCATTGAATTCTACATGTTTCATTTAGAAATTTGCCCAAAATAAAGAAAGAAAAGAAAGCAAAACTGTATTTCTGCATGCATGACAATACTAAAGACCCAAGGCCTTTTTTCAGCTACAGGATTTTGTTTCAACTTTTAATTTTCTGCATCAAAGAGTAAGTTTTTAAAATCTAATTAAATCTGCCATGCCAAGTTACTGATATCGCCACTGTTGTGTACAGTTTGTCACATGTGACACAGAGGGAAGTCTGCGCCCCGTTTATCGTCCACAGAACGGAGTTACACGCCAAAATTTTCAGAACAAAATAAAACAGGCTGAAGTATTTCTCAATGAGATATTTAGATATAGCAGGTTTGTGCATTTAGTCCCTTTAGGCAAGCTCAGGGGTTTGGTGTTGCTGGAGCCCACAGGAACAACGCTCTGCAACGCTTTTTTTTTCTCCAAGTAAGGATTGGAATATATGGCATTCACAAAACCCGGTCAAACGGTTGAAGATCCACTCATTACTAAAAGTGTATGTCATATAAAAACTAAAGTGATGGTCAGAGTTTTCATATAGAATATTTAAAGTGTGTTGATGGATTCACGTCGTCATCTCATACACTGAGTAACATTACAAGTTAACGTTCCACCTTAAAAGCTGCCGGCAGTCGGCCCAGTGAATTAAGTTTTTCTCTGACTCCAGCTGCTACAAGAGGCATCAAAACATCCTTTCATTTACAGTCTACTCATAAAACACGGTATGAACAGTAGTTACATGAGCCTCAAAACCAGCCACAACTCAGCCCTGAGCAGAGTGACCGTCCTCTACTGACCAATCAACAGACTGCAGTGTTCACAGCTCCACCTTTTAGTACCAGATCTGTGTGCTAGGTACCCCAACCAACAGAGGGGGGACCAAAAGTGGGGACGGTACAGAACGGTTCCATTGGTACCATCCACAACTTTTCGCTGTGTAAACCATTCTATAATTTTCCTACTGCTAGGTCCAAATCCACAAGAGGAGTTGATTGATGTCTGTCTTCCATTTATAGAAGTGAGGCATGATTGTTTTTGGTCTAAAATTCAAAATGTTTAATCACTTTGGGGATAAAAAAGTAAGAATGCAATGTAGAATTACAGTAAAAAATACTCATAAGTGGGTCAGTGGCTCAGCTTCCCTCAGGCCTTTTGGCTAAAATTACCCCACCCCCACCATTTTAACAAACTTGTATCACCCAGCAGTTTAGACCTAACATCGTGCTAACAGTAAAGCCTCATGCTGTAACGTCATAAGCACTAACACATGTGTGAGATATTTGGACATAAAAAAAACTTTGAATAGCAAAGGAGGTTTTTTGTTTTTTACTTAAATGTGCCTACTACTTATTCCATGCGCCTCTCCTCATCACAGGGTGAGTAAATAAAATGGATGACTCTTGAAAAAAAATGTGGTCACATGATCAATTTTGTCTATGGTTGCCTAGAAACAAGGGGTGGCTCAACTTCCTATCACCCCACTCTCCCCTACCCCCCCTCCGAACTCTAGTTTCTGAAGGCAGGTGTCTCAGGGATAGACGTAGAAAAGCAAAGCTGCCATTCTTTGCACTTTCATCACCAGTGGGGTATTTTATTTCTTTATTTTTTCCCTTTATGTCTAACCTGTGAACAAGTGGGCACTATTTTGCAATTGATTGGCATGTTTTGCTGGCGTGTGACTTCCTTTTGAATTATATTTTGTTATAATCATATCACATTTTTTCATTTAGTTTGAACTATAGGGTAGCTGTGCTGTAGTTCAGTGTCTTCCAGTGTGAAGTAATTGGTAGCTCGCAACTTTATGCTTTTAATAGCTTCACCAACACTGTGGATACACTCCCTTATTACTCTCATCCCCAATGAGATGAATGAGGAGTTTCCATTTGCCTGTTCCCTATGAAGTAAATGCAACTTGTCATTTTACAGCTTACATCATGAGACTCTGTGCCTGGAAAGGCTGTGGCTCCCCCTGCTGGGATGTACTTGTTGTGCTGGTTGTGGTCACCTATAATTAACCCCAGCTGTGTATGTTGTTTGTGAAATTGCCAGAATACACGTTAAAGAAGGGCATCTTTCCCAGAACGTCCATGTGGCAATATTAAGCAGTTACATTAGCGTGCTGTCCTAGTCTTTCCTTTTTTATTTCCTCCATTAAGAGTCTGGCAACCAGTCTTCGAGGTTTAATCATGACTTGAGCACATTGTGTCTTATTTTTACTAAGAAATGATGCATTTTTCCATGGAAATATATATTTAGAGGCCTTCATTGAGGCCCAGAGACGAAATTCAGAATGTGATAAACGCTGGGGTACACTGCATATTGAAGAGATGAGATTCCTGACCATACTCTTCCTAGACATACATATTGTAGGCCTTATGGATGTAGGTATAGCTTAATGAGCAGCCTTTTCTTCTCCCCAGAGAGTATGCTGCAACATTGGACACACATTCCCTGACACACAGAGGGAATGCACTAGAGGGGATTTGGACATCCTGTCCACCCCTCACTGTTCAACCCAGGAACAGGATGGAAAAACTGCCGTGGCCTAAGCACAACATGCGCAAACACATGCACGCACAGAGCTTGGCGTCGACTAAGGTGTGCTATTCTTCCATTCTGGTTCTCAGTAAGATCCATCTGTTCATTCTGCACAAGAGAACACGTCTGTTTCGTCCCCATAGTCTGAAAACTAACCTATCCAGCCTGTAAAAAAGGCACATACTGCAATTAATTCAATCACTATGGGAGGATGAGAGGTGAAAGATAGGATGTGCGTGTATGTGTGTGTCTTTAAAGGCAGATATGTGTATGTGTGTGTGTGTGTGTGTGTGTATGGGGGGTAGGCGGGTGCAGAAGCAATTTCGTTCTGCTCTGTTTGGCAGTGCATCAGTGAACATTTTTCTGTTTCTCCATCTCCACCACTCTCCAGCTCCCTCTCTCCAACGCTCACCCGTGTCTGTCCATCCTCTGAATCCCATCACACACACCCTATCTCTCCCTCTCTTCCCCTCTTGTGGCTGTCCCTTTCTCTATCTCTGCCTCTCTCAGTCTGCTGGGTCCTTCTCGTACAAAATCCCACTCTTCCGTCGCTGAGAGTGGGGATTTGAGGTATGGGTAGGGGTTTTTTTTGGAAGATGATTGATAGGGAACAGCGGGTTGCTGCATAAAATAGTGGCTTGGATCCTGATTCACTGAGTAATAAGTGAAAATGCTTTTTTCACCAGGAACAAAGCATTTGGTCTTAATTATTTCATATAATGTATCTGACTTAATCCCATTTAGGGGAGTGGGTAGTCAGCCCTCCACAGGCCGTTTTGTTTGCTGTTTGTAACAGTGCAGGAGACAGAGAAACAGGAAAATGGATTAGTGTCACAGAGCAGTGATTACATAAATGCATTTGGAAGCAATTCTATTGTGGCATTTAGGATGGGAGGAAAGATTGTAAAGGCAAAGGAAGCAAAGGTAGGGTGAAAAGTGATGTGTGTCAGGGTGTTTAGTGGGAAGGGGAGAGGGAAAATGTGGAAAGGGGGGTTCCGGGGGTGTGTGTGTGTGTGTGTGTGTGTGTGTGTGTGTTGGAGGTGGAGGTGGTGGTGGCGGTGATGGTGGTGGGGTCTAAAAGCAGCAGATGCCATTGTCTAGAGCATATATCACAATACAACAGTAAGAGGATTAGCGTGCACACACACACGCACGCACGCACGCACGCACACAAACACACTTCTCTCTGCTGGCCAATATGCACCCAAACAGCCCCCTGACACATAAACGCCACCCAGAGAGAAAGAGAGCCTCTTGCACATGATGTTCACACACATTAACTGTCGTGTAAAATGGAGCATATTGACTTCTAGTGACAGCAGACGCTGCTTAAATCCTCCACTCAGCTCCATTCTTCATCAGCTACAGCAGGCTGGACACTGGCGAGCATCTCGTGTGTGTGTGTGTGTGTGTGTGTGTGTTGGCACTTTGACACCCAAACGCACTGTGCGCGCACGACGTGCCGTGCCGTTCTGCGCCGAGCCGTGCCGTGCATTGCCTCTCATCGCCTTCGCAGCCAAAGGGAAAGGCTTAACGGATCGCATCCATACAGGCAGGCAGCGGCAAACCCGGCTCATTAAAATCTCGTCTGCAGACCCTCCGCCGGTCGCGCGCAGTACTACTCCAGCTCCTCGCGGTGCTCCTGCTGGTGCTTCCGACGGACCCCAAAGCGCTGACGCGCGCGCTAAAGGTGTGGAGGAGAGGGCAGCCGCTCGGTACGATGGAACCGAACCCGAGCCGTTAAACGGTTCAGAGATTAACACGCACACATACACACACACAGCAGCTGTGAGCGAGGCCAAACGTTGGGGAGGTTAACGGCGACATGGCGAAAACCGGCAACATCTGAACTTTGGAGGATCCGCTGTGAGGATTATCGTGCAGCCCCACAATCTGACCGGCATAACGAGGAACGGGATCACAGTTTGCATCAGTGTTTCAAAGAGATAGCCAGCGGTATGGCGCGCGGTGACCGTCGTTTGGGCACCTGGCAGGTGCTACTGACCATCTCAATGGTCATCATCCCCCTGGCTGCTCACGGTAAGTCCGCTGCACTACCGGAGTCCCACCCTGTGCGTGTGTGGTGTGTATGTGTGCGTGTGTTTGTGCAAGCAAACGCGCACGTGCGTGAATCAAATTACACCTGCATTGGCATACCATATGGAAAATGACAATTGTCCACGTATGCGGCATGAGGATGCAACTGCCATTTAAGATTTGGGCATTGATGTTAATAGTATCCAATCATCTTTTTATCAGCAGCAGTGATAGTCTTTGGGCCTTTTGATAGTAACACGCCGGGTATTGATAGGCTGGTTTTAAATTCTGGTTTGTGTGGACTCTGATATCTTAAATGCGCCGATGAGCCATTGTATTTTGGCAATAATCATGTTAATTGCATTTCAATTGCATTTACAAGACTCTATCTATCCTTATAGGCTGTGCTGAGAAATCCAACAGTGTGATGTGATATTTTCTGCCAGCATATGTTCTGTCATGCTGAGAACTGCTTTGTTAAAGACACTTGAACCACTTGCTGTGTCCACGGTCCAGCCATTCTCATGTTAATTCAGATTCTGAGGGGGAAAACTGTCTCTCCTGTGAGCAGCCTATTTAAAACAAAGGTGACTGGCTTGTTCCAAATGTTATAAGCTCGAGTGGGGAACATCTGTATAAAGAAGACAGACAGGCCTGGAGGTGATCAGAGAGAGAGACAGAGACGTTTGACAGTTCGGTGCTGCAGCTGGGACTCGCCGCGGCGGTGCGTGGCCCAGACAAAGGCGGGATTAGGTGCACCGTGGCCAGGCTACAGGAGGCCCATTCACGGCGCTGAAAGGATTGAATTCCTCCAGACATGCAGGGGAAGCCCGAGACAACCGGGCCCGCTACACCTCCCACCCCCCTTCGCCTTCTCATTTTACTGTCTGTCCATCCCTTGAGACTCGGAGGCAGGCAGTGTGGGAACCAAAATCTCAAAATCTCTCTGCTCTATCTGTCTGGCATACACGTGCGCGCGCGCGCGCTAAGAATAGTGGAAATGTGGCAAATCTCAGAAATGTAGAAACGGGCGCTGCTGCCGCTGCCCAGCAACAGGGTGGCTCGTGCACGCAGAGGGTCGCCGGGGTTCACGTGGGCGCGCGCTGCAACTGTACCCCTCCTCCCCGCCACGCCACATCTCGCGCCCTCAATGTGTAACCAGGCGTTAACACAGTGACATATTGACCGGTAAATACACGCCAGGCGTCCTGTCTGTCATGCTTTAAACCCCAGAGACCACGTGGCTGTGGACATATGTGATTCATTAGAAGTAATGTGTAGGTGAATCTTCATTCATATCTTTGAGAGAGGTGTAAGAAGAAGATGAGTTTGTCCCCCATGACCCATGATGTGTGGCCTTCATTTGTGGAAAGCGTCCTTGGGTCCCTTGAAATGGGCTGTAAAAAAGCTATTATCATTAAACTGTAAGCCTATAGAACAACCAAATAAAAAGGAAAACCACAGTCAGTGGAATATAGAGCCTTAATAACAGTGATGCGGTGATAGTTGATGAGGTGGATGTACTATTAGATAGATGGGTAGGTTACCAAGGGCGGAGTGGGTATACTCACAGCTTCTTGGGTGGTATACTGCAAGTGGTATACCCTGTATACCTGCAAATACCTTCCACTACACCACTGCTTAATATTCCTTCAATGTTCCTATGAAGACTCAAATTGATTTTCAAGATTAATCAATTTATGTTTGCCTATAAAATGTCAGAAAAAAGGGAAACAATGCTCATCATCATTTTTGTAAAGCCCAAAGTGAAGGAAAAAAGTAGCATTCTCACAATTGTGAAGTCAGAATCAGTAGAACTTTGGCAATTTTGCTCAACAATGACTGAAACAGTTAATCCCTTATTAAAATGGTTGCAGATTAATCAGCTTTTAATCATCCTATTGATTACCCAACTAATAATTTAAGCTGTATGCAAAACCAATAAATAAATCCACACATAAACACAAACATGCAGAAACACAGATTGCCCTTGATAGCCATGTAAAGCTATGTGGATCAAATCCAGACTCTTGGGTGCTCTGCTATGTGAGTGTGTGTGTCTGAGTGAGTGCATACTGTGAGGTCCATCTGCCCTGTAGTCCCAGAAAGCCCATGATATGTCACAACAGATCAGATCATCAGCAACTCCCTGACTCCTTTTTATTCACACGCACGCACACAGAACGGGAGGAAGAAGGTGAATATTGGTCGACCAATCATCAGCTGGTTTAACATTACTGAAGTTGGGCTCTGTGGATAACTGGGATCCACACCCAAGTGCTGATGGTGAATCAGGTGGTTGTAGTATGAGCGGTGTGTGAATGGCGCAGTCACAAAGTGGGACTAGTTGTGTCTCTATCCAACAAAAGCCTGCAGGATACCTGCCCGTGATTCCCACTGTGTCCTGTCCTGCTGGTAAGACGAAAAGGCTGCTGGGAAGCTGCACCCTAGCCAATCACAGTGACCTCAGGTGAAACTTGTTACCATGGTGACATGCTCAGCGTGATGCCAGAGGTGAAGTGCTGAGCAGCACTTAAAGGACACAGATCACACCATTTCTAAGAAGGAAATTGCCAAGCAGAGGCTCGTGCATTCAGTTTGCCCTCGTAATCTCTTCATGTTCCCTTTTGCTCGTGTAATCGCTATAAGACTGCCAGCTGCTAACAGGATGCTGCAGCTCGACGGGGAACAAATTGGCAGATTGAACCTTTAAATGAAATTTGAATCAGCTGTAATCAGTTTTAACTGGTGAGGCATGTCTATCTCTTTGACAAACTGTGAAGCATTCGGGTTCATTCCACCTCGGTTTTCCCAGAGATGGAGTTGGCATGTAACGCTCACTGCCTGGCTGGCTGATTGATTGAAAAACAAGAGAGAGAAAGCGCAAACACTGGATTCTCTGTTTCCACTGCAACTCCCTCGCTCCACTCCTCCTTTCAACATGGCACCTCTTTACATCTCACCATGGCAACTGCAGCGTATGTGTGTGTGTGTGTGTGTGTGTGTGTGAGGTGAATCTCATGGTTCCTCAGCCACCACTAGTCTTCGTGACTCGAGGCACGTTCAGATGGTTTTAGTATTAGCTCTGAATGAAGTGCCAGACACTGAGAGCAGTGATCTCATTGGACACAGTGATTTCAGGGTGGCAGTGGGAGAGGAGCCATCCAGCCAAGTATTTGGTGGAGTTTGGCCGTTTGCGCAGATGTACCAGGCCAGTGGAAAAGTGTGAAGAATTGGCTTCTTGAAATTCAGTCAACTGTGGGAACATAATATATCCAAAACTGTGCAACAGCACGATCATCCATCTTTCTTTCTTTTCTTTCCTCTGTAGGATTAGGGGACATATATATGCAGAAATAGAATATTATACAACAAGTAGGTTTTCTTTAGTGTATAATCACCTGGTCAATTTGTTTTGGAGAGGAAGAGACGTCTAATGATGATGATTATGCTGGGGTAAATATGCAAACCCAAGATTTCATGTTTTTAGGGCTGCACCATGGTGTTTTTGGAAACTTTGGGATCTCCTCTTGAATTTAAAAGAGTTCTGCTGGTTTGAATTGTCTGGCTGCACAGCCTGAGTTTGTAATGACTGGCCCGTCGGTGGCCTGCTGCATGTTAAAAGGTTTTATAATTCCCATCTGTCTGTACCTCTCTGTCCTCTCCCTTTTAATTTCTCTGTCCGCCGCTCTGCCTCTTTGTGTGTGCATCTTTCTCTGCTGGTTGTCAGGAGCGGGAGAAGTGCCTGACCAGTCAGCCTCTAACCTATTGCTCTAAATCCCAATCTAATCCTCACCCAGTCTCGGTCACCAGAGCACATTAGTCAGTCACTCAATGTGCCTAATCCTACATCGTTACAGTCTGATTACACGGCAGTCTTCAGCTCTTGTTCTGATTTCTTTGACAATTAATCACTTAGCTCTCAAGCGTGAACCACAATGGGCTTTTTGCTGAGCGGCACTTTTCCACAAATGCCCTTTCTGATGAGAACACATTTGGTGCATATTGTATATTTTTATTGTATTGTGTTTGTCAAATTCAGCTGAATATGCGGTGAAGGATATTGTGACATAACAATATTCTCTTAGAAAGCTAGCCTGCACAGCCTCAAGGCATCTCTACCGTATACTGTAGGGATCCATTTAAGTTATTTATGCTTCATCCTTGGGCCACAATCTTTATCAAACAAAACACAGTCAGTACTTTGGGATTAGCACCAAAAAAGGATCTTATATGTGTGTGTGTGTGTGTGTGTGTGTGTGTGTGTGTGTGTGTGTATAAGCCTTTGTTTCTCATTTTGTCGTCTACATCTAGATAAGATCACAGAAAATAACCGACTATAAGGTTATTTTAAAGGGGGAATCAATCGACTTTACACATCTAAGTCAGTTTACCTGTCTTGTAATACTAATAATACTAAATGATACTAATCCTAATTGAATTGGCACTACTGTAATACTCAGCCTGTATGATGTCATCAGTGGTTCTGGAAGATTTTCACAAACCCTGGTGATGTCATCGGGGTTATTTCCGCCAGCTTTACTACCATTTCTTTTACTGTAATACGCTGGTTTGGGAAATAAGCTTTCTTATCACAAGTTAAATGAGACGATCGATATGACTGTCATATGTCTCTTAAATATGTATCTGCAGCCAACTAACGACAGCCAGTCAGCCTAGCTTAGCATAAAGAAGAAAGAGGAAGTCCACAGGTAACATAACCTACCACCTACCAGCACCTCTGAAGCTCACTATTTAACACATCACATCTTGTTTGTTTGATCTGCACAAAACTACAGTAAGAAAATGACATGTTGTGCTTTTATGATGAATTATGCGGAACTTTTACTTATGATGTTTCCAAAATTACATACTATGCACTACAAACCAAGCTTTTAACTCGCTGCTTTGGCGTTGCTGAGCACCTTGCATTTTTCCGCTCTGTGTGCCTCGCATTTTTGCAGGAACATCCTGTGAATGCCACGAGTTGAAATAACTTTAACTCAGAGCTGAAAAAGCGCCTGACATCATTATGACATCATTTTCCCATTGTCCATACAGGTGAATTGAAACTTCTGTGGTGGAAATTACAAGTAGCAGTGTACATGGTTTGAAGCTAACGTTAGCTCACTTTCATCGTCGCTGTAGGCAAGCTTCAAGACATATATGAACAAATTGTTGCCTCAACATTTTACCAACCGTAATTAGGTCCAACAATTGACAGCAGATTGTCAAACTGTCCCAGACTCATCTCAAAATGAGCCGTAAACTGACCATCATCCATCCGCCATCCTTTGTAAAGCACGGTAACTTCCTTGAGGCGCCACTGTTTGCCTAGCAACCTTATGTTGACAAGAAGACTACATGAAGTTACTGGTCCTGGCCAAGAAATAGTCAGACACAGACACCTCCACCACCCTCATACCCCCTGCAATTGCATGCCAATTGGAATCAATTTTTGCACCAATGAGATGAGCTTCAGAGATGCTGGTATTCATTTTGGACAAAGTCAGATCAGCTGTTTCCCAGTGTTTCCCATTGTAATGCTAAAATAAGCTAACAGGCGGATTTATACTGAACCGACAGATATGAGAGTGAAATCATTTCCCAAAATGTTGAACTATATCTGTAAAGACATGGGTGTTAACCAGGCAGATAGGGTCTGATGAAAAGACACAGTTGAGTTGAATTATGGGAAGCGTAGCATCAAGTGTTTTGACAGTTCTTTGTTTAATTTAACTCTTGTGAGTCTCTCAACTTTATGGAACTGAAACTCTGGATTACCTCTTTAATGCCTTTCTGTGTCCAACCAACAGGAAGGCATTCACTGGCCAGGCACCATCATCACCACAACCAATCATCTGTCAACAAGGAGGCCTTGAACAGCAGGATGGTGCTCAGTGATGACTCTGCAGAGAGGGACCACCTGATTGGGCTCGGGGCTAAACTCCCACTCAGCTCCACCAAACGTCACCATTCTCGTAAACACGCCCACCTAGACGTCGTAGATGAGGACCCACCTGCTGGGGAGGAGCTCACTGCCGGAGGGGCAGGTCCAGACCAGCCTGGAAATCCCATGTCCGATGATGTCATCACCGTGGAGTTCCACAGCCCTGCACCGGATGTTGTGCCCTCTGATGTCGCTGTTGGATGGGCCAAAGCCCCACAACCCCAGAAGCAAAAAGCGGGGGACCCTACTGCATGGACGCTTTCTGACTTTTACGACTACCTGTCCCCTGATGACGACCTCTCGGCATTAGATTCGACCCCAGAACCTGAGCCCACCCCCTCACCTCCACCTGACATGGAGGATGAGAATCCGCTCCTGGCTGGCTCTCCTGCTGTTCCCGAAAACACGAGGCCTAAAATGGAAAGCGGGCCCTCCTTGCCAGCTCCTCCTATGCCAGGGTCGGACAAGGGTAAAGAGTTAGGCTTAGGTGGTGCCATGGGGACCGACGGCTGCAGGCTGGGCTTTGTGCGCTCTGGTCCTGGGACGTGTGTGTCTGAGTGTGACATTGAACCCAATTTCTGCTTCAATGGAGGAGTGTGCACCGTGGTAGCAGGAATGGGAGCCTTCTGCAGGTGAGAAATACACAAAAATCTGTTAATTACACGAGCTGGTTTGTTGTCTTGAGTTAATTAAAAAGAGGATTGCACAGTTGCCTCAATTTTTCACCATGTTTACTAATGATTGAGTTTTTTTGTAGCATTTAAAAGCTGACTTTATAGAGGGAAAACTCTACAGTGTGTGAGCGGCAGCAGGGCTGTATGGAGGGGTTGTTGGGCGCTAAAACCATTCCCGTTTTTAATTATCTTGGGATGATTTCCAATATGTTCCCTCTCCAACACAAAAGAAAAGATTTAGGACACTTCAGACAAGCGTACAGACACTGAAAACACGCACATAGATAGAAGGTTGGCTTAATATGTCATGAGGGTTCATCAAGATCACAGCAGGGTCGCCAGAGGATTAGCTCA
The DNA here is from genome assembly GCF_006386435.1 of Epinephelus moara. NCBI lineage: Eukaryota > Metazoa > Chordata > Actinopteri > Perciformes > Serranidae > Epinephelus > Epinephelus moara. Next base: position 15,059,931 of record NC_065527.1, read on the forward strand.
GTTTTGGAGCCGGGGGGTACAGAGTGTGTTTGTGCACGTATAGGCTGGTGACAGCTGATGCAGACACACACGGTATGTACACACAGAAAGTATAAGGACGACACAGTAAGGTCAGGGAAGGATACACTGAGAAATAAACACACGCACTCCTCGCGCACATACACACACATTCACAGACGCACACGCCCGCGCACATACACCACCACGCCTTGAAAGCACCATCTGTCCCATCCAGCAGACTCAGTGTAAGCTCAGAGGTAAACTGTTGCTCCTCTAGTCGTACCTGCTGAGTAACAGCGCACACACGTGTACACACACTCACTCACGCGGGCACACTTGAAACACTTGCATGCAATTGCACAGAGAAAGGCCGGAATATGGAAACGATAGACACACGCTGACACATGCACGCACGTATCCTGATCCTTTGATCTCATTAAGGGCTAGGCTGCAGGCCGAATCCCTGCTTTGCCGGACAGACCTCGGGACACCATGTCATCAACTCTGAGTACCATTTTACACTCTTTACTGTGGCTTACATGCTGTGGCTATAAATATTGTAAACATGCTAGTGCAGAGGGTACACACTCATATTTAACCTCTTGACTTTTTATACAGCAGGTCAGGAGAGAGGAATGTTACTTTACGCTGTTTTTCTGACCCACAAAGTGTTACACTGATCAAAAAGGCCAAATAGTTCTACCTTTTGTGTCGCTTTGCATCCAGGTGCAACGTGCAGGACTACATCTGGAACAAAGGCACGCGCTGCGATTGGGCGGTCACAGAGTTCCAGGTGATGTGCGTGGTGGTGGGCGTGGCCTCCCTGGTGCTCATCCTCCTCTTCATGATTATCGTATTCTTTGCCAAGAGGCTGCACCACCTCAAGAATGAAAACAAGCGCCTTCGCAAACGCAGGTGTGTGTGACAGAGAGGTGAGAATGTAAAAAAATATGTGCTGTGACTTAGACTATGTGATGGTTGCTGAGAGAGGCAGCTGTGACTGTGTATGTGTCAGTCAGTGTTGTTCCTGGAAGACTTTACAACCTAACAACTGAGAAAGAATGTTGAAATCAAATGATGCAGAGAGCGTAGGTGCAGCAGAGAAGGAGAGAGGTGAGAATGCAGTTAGATGGAGATAAAGTCAAGTGTCGACAACCAGGGTACAGTGAGTAAAATCCATCTATCAATTAGATTTTACAGTCACCAGCCGCAATGTAGACTTTAGAGCGGATCAAATTCTCTTTGGCATGCACTGAATTATTTATATTCTTAGACTGTGATGATATATTTTTGTGTATGATGTATGTGTGTAAATTTTAACCCCAGTTTCACACTGTGCAGAGCAATGTAAATATGGACCTGGAGAGATACATATGCACACAATTTTAAAAACAAACCTTCCACATTAACTGCAAATATTTATGACACAAATCGTTCTCTTTGCCCTCCTGCAGTAAGTACCGCCCACAGAGCAGCGAGCCACAGACGGACGGCCTCTCCGTTTCCACAACAGCCGACGGCTCGCAGCCAAACGTAAGGAAACTGTGCGACACCCCTCCGCCCGCTCCCCAAGCTCACACTCACAACCTGGCATACTATGACAACATTATCTGTCAGGTACGCCCCAACTCTCCTCATGTTTATGCTCCCTTTTCTCTCCTTCCATTCATCTTCTTTGTATTCATCATTTCCATCTAACTCTTCAGTCCAATCATCTGCATCTGCATCTTTTTGTCTCCTTGTTTGTCTGTCTTCTGTTGTAACCATCTGTTCTCCTCTTTGTTCACAATGTCCTCTCCTATGTTTTCTCTGCCAGCTTAGTGATTTGATTTTTGTATCTGTCTGGGATTCTCTGTTTTTCTGTCTCCGCGCATGGCCACCTAACTGCTCCCATTCACAGTACTAACAACAGACTACTAACTTAAAGGGGACCTATTGTGCTTGTTGTCAGGTTCATACTTGCGAGTTTCTACCAGAACATGTTAACACGTTTTAATATTCACTTTAATGGCCACTTTACCTCCCAAAAAAGCCCAATCAGCTCTGACTGGTCAGCGTTTTGTGGGTCTCCCACGTCTCGGCGTCTCTGCACCGACATTGTAGCCAAGATTAGGACTGCAATTTTTCTACCATGAAAAATTGCCAATACAACCAGACATGTCCCAGCAGGAATACGGTCCAAAAAAAAGGGAGAAATTAACCAAGATTATCTGTTTCCCTGATGTTAGCATGAAGCTACATGTAGCAGTGTACATGATTTTAAACACCAAGCAGCAACTTGAAAAATGAAGCCAACGAGGATGTGCCAAAAGCTGCAGTTCCTTGAGTGGCTACTTGAGGCTGGCTCCAGAAACAGGTCAATCCCCGTAGACCACTAATTTAAAATGGCAAAACTTAACAGCAGAAATAAACATGTTCACGGCCTGCTACCAAGTACCAAGTTACTTAAATGTTCTGGCAGAGGGTACTTGCTGTAGCTCTGGTTGAGGGTGAGAGGCTGTCAGCAAATAGGTTGCCGGGCACAGGGAAACGGAGATCTGTGTGGGTACATGAGACCCTAAAAAAGAGGGTGGATCATGGGGAGTACCACCACTTGGTCCAGGAGCTTCACCTCGATGATAGCCGTTTCCAGGGGGCAGTCTAACAACCTTCTATCATCGTGCCATATAGTTTTGGGTATCCAGCAACTGCTACCACCAGTTTTTCCTCCGTTTTAGACCAATTGTAAACTTGTTGTCGTGACCACCACAGATGGCCCACCTCTCAAATCATCTGACTGGACAATGGGAAAAAGGCTGAAATGACGTTGGGTGCATTTATAGCCTGAGTGTCAGACTGAAGCTCCCAGAACCTTCAGTCTGACATCGCCTCCATTGAAGGCGATTTACAAGGGGGAGGGAATTTGATTTTTCCCTAACCAATCAGTAGAGATCAACGACTCACCCAGAATCTGACGTCATTAGTATCCATGCCTCGGGGGTGCCAAAAACAAGGGACCATTGCCCGTTTAAAATGTCTCCGTCGTCGTGCACGCCCAGCTGTCGTTAAATCCAGTTTAGCAGCTTCCTTAATTTGGTCCTCCATTAACGCGAGTAGTGGTGAAATACCTCGATAGCATCGTTAATGTGGTCTGTAGGATCTGTAGCGGTCGCCATTGTTGCTATTCTCACCAGTTACCCACCGGCGTACAGCTTGACATCAGCGTGGCACTGATTGGCTAGTCGCTAGACCCGTCCCCACCCCCGGCGTTCATTGGTCCGTCCATCATTTGGACGAGATAAATCGCAAATTCATTGCAGTATGCCAGACCAGAGATGCAAGCCTACTCAGTTGAGTGGGCGGGGTCTATGGTCTGGAACCAGGCTAGTGCATTTATGCTCTGAGTTGAAGTTTTTTCAGCTTGAGGAGTTCAGAGCGCTCTGGCAAAAACACCAGGCACTTAGAGCGCAGAAACACGAGGTGCATCGCAACGCAAAAACTATGAGCAAAAAGCTTAATTCTCATTATACAAAAAGGCACCTCCAGCTGCTAAAATGCTTTCTGTGTGATCAGGGCCTTAGTCCCTCTAGCTACTTTCCCTTTTAATGACAACTATATGGGAGGTTGAATTAATCTATAACTTAAATGTTATTAGGGCTTAAAGTTACGCAAAATTAAGGGCAATGTTGCTTAGACAGGCTCTCTTTTGATAGTGCCCTTGGGCTGTCAGTCAGATCCACCCTCTCGTCTAAATATGTTCACTTCTGGCTCTATAAAAAAACAACTCAAGACTTCAGAACGGGAGTCCGCAAACAAATGGGTGATGTCACCATAGCTACAGCCATTATTTTTCCATTCTATGGAGCTGACGTCAGCTTGTCTCGAAAGTAGAGAGTGAAGAGTATTCAGAACGGCCTGACGCCTGAGGCACAGAGATTACTTTTACATATGCTCATTATTGGAAACTTTTGTTTAATATTATCATCCAACACTGTAACATAATATATGACAGAGAACAAGGACAGGCACAATAGGTCCCCTTTGAGCTCGTAGAGTTATGCACACATCTAACTCACCTTAGTGCCCTGTTAAAGCAAGTAACCTCTCACTGGGCTACAATTTGAAATGTACAGTATGTGTGTGTTTAATGCTTTTTACACTCACCAATCCCCTCAGAGGCAATCAACAAGCAGCTATACCTGGGAATATAAACCCAGAAACCCTTATAATCACTTCCAGGTAAGCAGAGCGGAAACGTCCACATTGTCCTACAGCAATTTCCCTCCCTGGCTTTGCTTTGAAACCTACCCACTGTGCAACCGCTAGACGCCAGAGTTCGCCTCTCTCTTCAACGCAAACCTCACAAACTCTTGTTATCAGCTGCATTCCACGTACACTATAGGCTGAAATAATTAATCACCTCCCTGCAAGGATTCCTGCAACTAGTTGTTCAGAGGTGTTATGTATTGACAGCTGTGTGATTAAATAGCAGGTTCCCTCATTTGCTGCCTTTCTTGCCTGCGCAGCTTCCCGAGAAGTTCTGTGAGGAAGCTGAGCCTCCATTTTGTTTTAACTGCTGGCTTTGCTCTTGTGCTTACAAAGCTCAGACAGCCATTTTAGGGTCCCTGTGCAGGTTTTCCCGTCTCTACCCAGTCCTCTTCCAAAGGTCATGCATGTAGTGCTGCTATGAAGTGAGCTGCATTCTGTAGCAGCATGTGTGTCTGTGGATATGACTCCGTACGCATGGATGTGTTAATTTCTATCCATGTTTCTGTGTGTTTGTGGGGTTTTGTGTTTGCAGGCAGATTTGTGTGTGTGCCCCTGTTAGGTATTCATCAATCATACTCGCCTTCTGGGTTATTAAGCCAACACAGTTTATACTCTAGGGTTACTGATGCATGGTTAAACTCTTAATCTAAATAAACAATGAGAAATCTCGTCGATAAACAGAGCTTAACCATAATAGCACATCAAGTCTATGAGATCAACAGAACAAAGACATTTTGCTCTGTGACTTTACGCTTTTGAGCTTGTTGTCCCTGGTGTGAAAGGGTGATTAGCGTGTTTTGTCCAGTAGTAGCCAGTGTGACCAATCGATGGTGCCCTACTTACTGCCTGCTGTGCGTATGACCTTCAGATGTCTGTGACATGCCAATCAATCGATAGCTGGGTCATTTGCAAACTGACACATTGAGACGTGCACAATAGTTTTGTTGTCAAACACAGCTCTCTGACTGTTTGTGTCACAGGTGTAGATTGGGACATTAAAGTAGCAGACAACTTGTATTTTAACAAAATTTAAGACATTTTCACCATAAATTGATGCAAAAAGTCACAAATTGTTGCATAGAAATTCAGCAGAATTCAAGAAATGAAGTGTTTTATGCTTAAAATTCTCTGGCAGAAGACCCTTAACCACCCATTTCATATGAAACAAAACCTACGCCCTTTGATAATTGCATGAATTTACTGCATTTAACACTCTGCAACCAAAAGCACACACTGATGGATCACAAAATCGTATATTAATTTCCAGTCCATTAGCCACACCTGGCTGGGCTAAATGAAGTGAACACATTGTGACTTGCTTTTCTAATATACGCCACAGCACTCAGAGCTCTGCTGGCATTTCTATGCGATGGTTATAGATGAGTATCTGTGATTTCCGGATGCTCTAAATGTCAGGTCTAGAGGCTAAAAAGCCCCTGCAGACACGTGGTCTGCAATGCAGTTTTTTAAATGTCAAAGGTCCGATTGGGATTCTCTTTTAAACACTGAGGCATGATTGGTTGATTAGATAAAAGTCTATGCGTGCAGGTGCAGTGTCAGTCCATAGAGTGACCTGTATAAACTCAGGAATGATCATGACATGAGGAAGTGCTTCCTGGGATTTTCTTTTTACTGAATTGTATGTTTTTAATTGAGATATTTAGTTAATTCAAACAGTTTTAGCCAGTCAAGTGCTGAGAAATGTCCCATGTGTGTTCTCCAGTACACATGAGGTAGCCATGAAACTTCGTCTTTTCGTCTTTTAACCAGGAGCTTACCTGTGAGGGTGATATTCAGACAGTAATGTCAAATAATTACACTGTGTTTCTGTCTTCAGTCTGACATTGCACTCTAACCAATTTTCATGGGGGAGGGGGATTTAATATTCCCTGACCAATCACCAGAGACGCATGTATCCATCTGAATCCGACGTCATTTTAAGTCTATGGTGATGTGTAGCCATGCCAACATACTTGTTTTGCCAGGGTTTTAAGAGTGGAGCAGAGCGAAGTAAAAACAGCAACGATGTCGGGCGACATTGAGAAGACATGCCGATTTAGAACAGCCTAGACAACAGCGTCTATCTTGTCTACGGCAGTCGCCATTGTTGTTATTACTCCTCACTGGTTCTGGGACACAGCTTCAAAATGCTTAACAGCAGCTTGATAATAATGTTAGTCCCGCCCCGGTGCAGTTTTCATGACCTAAATCTCTGTTTGTGTGTGGATGAGAGGCCAAAACATACAGGAAAATATCTATTTACAAAATGATCTATATGTGTAGACAGAGCCTCAGGTTGCAAAACATTGACTTACCTGTGACCCCTGTGTGTCTATATAAACGTGTGTTTATATGTATCAGTGCGAGGCATGTGTAAAGAGTAACAAACTCTCTCCACAGGATGATCCCCAGAAGCAGGAGGACCCTGCAAAGTCCCCACAAGCCAAGGAAGAGGGGTCAATGAACATCCTCAACTCTCATTCCCCCAAACACGAGAACAACCGTCCAACCTCTGTCGTCCACGACCAGGGCCACACCCCTAACAACACAGAGGAGAACGCCGAGGTAAACACGCTCCAGAACAACCTGGTATAATATCACCATCTGTCAAAGTGTGCTGCTGGAGAATCAGACCAAAATATTTAACGCGCACACTACACTACAGTAAATTGTTATAGAGTGGTGCAAAGTACATACTGTGTATTGTAAACAGTCCAATCGGGCCTAATGTCAAAAGTAAGCACAACATGAATTTACGGATACAACTTGAGAAGCACAATAGTCCTGTTTACAAGGCTGCCATGCCAATGCTGATCACATAGTGGTGCCGCGCCTCCTTTCTTTTCTCTATCGCCTCTTACGCTGGACTAAAATCACTGGCTTGGACCAACTAATGACTGACTTTCCTCTCTACTGATGCCCTGCCTTGGTCTTCGGCCAATGAACTCTCTCTCCCTCATTGTCTCCTCTCCCGTTGCCCCCCAAACCCTCCCCTCGCCTCTGCCTGCCCCGCCTTACTGTCTCTCTCTGCCCGCATGCATTGGTGTTATCGAAGAAAAGTGTCTGAAAAACGTAATATTTGCAAAAGAAGTAAGTGGAAATCAAGTGAATCTGTATTTGCGAAATATTCATGTTTGACATTGCTAATAAGTGGATACCTCTAGATTACATGAGGTCAAAGTAACTGCTTGGAGTTGATATTTGAATCTATATACATATATAACACACGCTGTGTCTTGGTTTTCAATGTGATTTATAATACTTTAATGTACTTGAGGTTCTTTTGTACTTTTTTGGGTATACATGGAGGATTATAGTTCACAGTTGTTGGAATAAATCTTTTTAATTTTATCCAGCTTGTCCCTGTGTGTTGCTATTAGCTCTACTTTCCCTCTCTCTTCTTTCTCGCTCTCTCTGCATGTCTGCTCATGATGAAGCTAACTACTGCCCAACCGCTCCCCTGCTAATAATGAGTGAATGCACGGCTGACCCTGCTTTTGTGCTACAGTAGGCTGCTCACAGATTACACCACACAAACAATGGCTGCCGTGAGCCCGTTCAGCACCAAGGACAGCTCTCCAGAGTTAATGGAAGCTACCGCAGGAGCTTGAAATATAACTTCCTCCCTCTCAGAAGATTAAAACTACAGGCTGGTATTAAAGTGACAGTTCACCCCCAAATCAATGATACATGTGTTTCCTCTCACCTATAGTGCTATTTACTAATCCAGATTGTTTTGGTGTGAGGTGCCAAGTATTACAGATATCAGCTGTAGAGATGTCTGCCTTCTCACTCGGTTTGTGGTGCTCCAGACGCCAAAAAATGCATTTAAAAAACTCCACAGTGATGTCATGAGCACAAGCCTCTTGTTGATGAGTAGATGCACACTTCCTCCTACATGGTGATACGGTTGGTGGGTGTAGTTCAGTAGAAAAAAAATACGTCCTGCATGAAACTGCTCACAACAAGGTCGTGGATTATGTTGAGTAACTGGGTCATGATTTCTGGAGAGAGACGCTGCTGTTAAGCTTTTCAAATGTCGAGCCGTGTGCCATTGAGTTTCATTATATTTGAGAGCTGGCAGACATCTCTACAGTTGATATCTCCAACACTCTGCAACTCACACCAAAACAATCTAGATTGCTAAATAGTCCTACCAGTAAGACAAAAGATTTGCGTTTTAGATTTGAGGGTGAACTGTCCCTTTAAAGCCCCAGTCTTGCTGCTGTGAAAAACAGTGAGGGAAAACTGTATTTTAATTTAGTGCTGACCAATAAATACAGCTACCAGGAGAGTGAATGTTGGGCTTACACTCATCAAAAGGCCACAAACACAACTCTGAACGAATGCTAATGTTGCTCCATATCTGCTGGATGTGTAAATGGGCGCCTGCTTTTGTATTACGTTAAAGGTGATAACATGTCAGTGTTGTGTTCACAACTTGTTTCCACTGCCCCCAAGTGGCTGAGAAATCAGTTGTCGCAGATTTAAGATGATGTGTCTGTGCCCGGGGAGTTTTTGTCTCATAATTCATCCATATCTGTCCTTATTTTTGCCTCTGTGACTTTTCCTACATTGTTGCATCCCTCTCCACTCACCATATTCCCACATCAGGATGGAGTCACTATTGGCCTGGAGGTCCTCCTCCCCAAAGAAGCCAAGCGCCACCCAGAGACCAGCTCGCCCCTTCAGTATGACGTCTTCCTCTACAAGGTTGCCAACAATGGAGACTCCGCCTCTCCCAGCCAAGCCCATCCCACTCACAGCGCCAACTCTTACACCTCCTCTCACCCCATGCCTAAATCACCCAAGACACCTAGGACACCCAAGACACCCAAGTCACCTAAGGTGCCTAAATCACCCAAATCACCCAGACACACCAAGGAACACCCATCCAGTAACCGTGAACCCTTGTCCTTGAGGCACTCCTCACCTGGCCGTCACCCCTCACCCGGTCGTCACCCCTCACCCGGTCGTCACCCCTCACCCGGTCGCCACCCATCACCCAGTCGTCACTCTGCACCTGGTTGCTATTCTTCTCCCACCTGCCATCCGTCATCTCATCACTCTCCCTCCCGGTACAAATGCATGCCCACCTCCTCCACCACCCCGCCTCAGTTACGCAGGCCCAGAGGTCGGTCACAAGCTCCCGGCTCAGAGCACTCAGGGAGTAGGAGAGAGTACCACAGTGGACACATGCGTCCATCCCCCTCCTCCCCTCACCTCACCCAGCCTCCTCCATCACCATCCAAGGCGAAGTACAGCCCGGTCAGCACCCGATCCCTGCCACCACTCTCATGACCTGGCCTCCGCCCAGCCTAACATCCAAACATTCACACGCACAAACATCTGTCATAATCTAATCTCTCCAGCGATATGTCCATCATGGCTCTAACTTTTTTTATTAGTGACTCATAGATTATCATCTGTCTTTGCACCCTGCCTCCACATTTATACCCAGAGGAGGAGCACATCACCTGGTCGTGGTCCACGGAGCCAGAAAACTAGAACTGGGACAACTCTGCACACTCTCTCAAACTCAGATGTGGATGCACCACACAAACAACACTGCATAGTTATGCTGCAGCCAAACTTTCACACCTTTATGTAAATAACAACCTCCCAAAGCTCAGGTTACTGCTCACACAAGCACAAAATGAACCACTACATGTGAATATGCTCTTCTAGCATGGTGCCAACATCAGCGACAGCTGAGGATATTGTTCATTAAGGTGTCATAGAGGTTTACTACATTAGCCTTCGTGTTATCAAGTGTTTATATAAATCTTTTGCTATTTGGTGTCAACGATTATTTCATGTTTTCACAGGCTTTTTGGTATGTTTTTCATGTTTCTAATCCTCAATAAATAGACGATACAACAAAGCGTGTAGTATTGTGTTCTAAAGATGGACAGAGCTATGAGGAACAGAGCACACAAAAAAGGAGAGGAAACAGCAAGGCTCAGAGAAGAGACAGAGGATTTTCCTTTAGTGTTGCCAAGCTACAAGTTTAAAAAAAAAAAAAAAAAAAAAAAAGAATAAAAAAAGAGGGACTCTGCTGCCCCCTTGTGGACACAACAGACACCAGTGCTCCAGGAACATTAATCTGTGAAATTATCAATAAAAGCAGTAAATAACAAGGGTAAAATCACATTTTAGCCCCCTCGCTAATTCTGTGACCTCTCCTAATGGTCTGTTTTGGTCTGTCTACAGTGTGAAATACAGAGTGTCAATTCTGTGCATGTGTCTGTGCATAAGACTCACATTTAAAGGTGCAGTCAGGGCTTCTAATTCAAGACACTTTTTGTCAAATCCAACACATACCTCCACAGACTTGGCTCTGTATATGAGAAACAAACAAAGTGGCTTGGATGAGCCAAACAATGCTTTTGCATCCATTCAGCAACAGGTGGCATTCGTGCTCATGCAGGACAGGGGGCTTTCGAAGGAGTACTGACAGGTGAGGTGTTTTTGTTTTGGTAATGAGTTCATGTATTAACAATCTTTCCCCAGAATCAGTGACTCTCCACCAGTTTTGAATCACCTGACAATCAGAATGTGCTTTTTTTTTACCTTAGAATGAGACGTTTTTACCTTCACACAGAGCGGGTCCTCTTCCACAAAGGCTGCCATTTTGTTTTACAGTAGCCCAGAACAGACAAATCAAACACCGGCTCTAGATAAGGCCACTTGTGTATTCTGTAAATGTAAATGGCACTAGAGGGCAGAGTCAAAACTTTCACACAACAACAAAGATGACATTTGAGGAGCTTGATGTAGCTTTTAAGAAAGGCAGCACTATAGACAGCGGTGGTCTGTGAGGCCATTATTATACATCCCAGAATGCTTTTCACTATTTTACCAATTCACCTGGTTCCATCATTATTTGAATTTCTTCTTTGTCTCCTATGGTCGTATCTCACTTGAACTACACTACATTTCCTCTACAATCTCCAGTGGTACTGCTCCGTTTCATCCCTATCCTATCCATAAACTTTTAGAAAACTTGCACGAATAGGATGAAATGAACGCAGAGTACTGACAGCAGGATCCGTCCATCTCCATCTCCATCTCCGTCTCCATATCTAATGTTAAGGACACATGAGCCCTTAGAGAGACACTACTCGACGTCACTAGCCATGTCTATTGAAAGCAAGATTACATAACAGTCACTAGACAGCATACAAGACATTAGCCAGACAATGTTAAATGCTATAACACATTCAAATAGTAACACAAATAGAGAGAAGTTATAAAGTCAAACACTAATGCTAATGCTAGCCACCACAAGCTACTGAAGAACAATTAAAACTAAAGCACTGTTAGGAGTTGAGTTACCCATAGCACTGAAGAGTGAAAACCACACTAGCATCGAAACTGAGCAAAATGAAATTAGCAGGTAAGTTTTTAAGTTGCTTAAATTACCTCAGCTGACTATATTATTATTATTAGGGTGGTGCTGGTGCAGTGGTTAGCACTGTTTCCTCACAGCAAGAGGGTTCCTAGTTCAAACCCCAGGGTGGGGGAGTCCTTCTGTGTGGAGTTTGCATGTTCTCCCCGTGTCAGCGTGGGTTTTCTCTGGGTACTCCGGCTTCCTCCCACAGTCCAAAGACATGCAGGTTAATTGGTGACTCTAAATTGTCCGTAGGTGTGAATGTGAGTGTGAGTCTGTCTCTATGTGTCAGCCCTACAATAGTCTGGTGACCTGTCCAGGGTGTACCCTGCCTCTCACCCAATGTCAGCTGGGATAGGCTCCAGACCTCCTGCGATCCTAAAGAGGATAAGCGGTTACGAAAATGGATGGATGGGTGGATGGATGAATAAAATATTTTTTGAGCCTTTGAAGATCATCAGGAGGCCTTTGTATTGTCAAATGATGTGCTGGGGCAATATCATTAAAAAACCAAACACATTTTTTACCTTTTATGTTATGCTTTTGTCTCAAGGGCCTTCATGTGAATCTCAGAGCAGACATGGATGCTGTAGCAGAAAAAAACATGCAGGTAAAGGGCTCAAAACATGCCAGATAAAACACTCACCAACTGATACTGACTAAGCAAGACTGAATCTATTCAGTCAGTATCCATCCAGTTCAAACATAGAATAGTGAGAGCGTGTTATTCCCTTTGAATCCCTTTCTCCTGCACTTCTCCCTCATGTTGTTATTGTATTATTTATAATGTGAGGGGCAGTGCTTCTATCCTCTTTCAGGACGTGAACGTGCTCACCTCTCGCAGCACGCACTTCTGTTTCCTTAGGCAACTCAAATTAAACATCTAGCACATTTCCCACAATGTGACCTCCTCCACGGTGGTTTAACAGCTGTAGGCTGCAGCGGCTCAGCGCTTTTGTTCTCCGACTATTTCCTGGATGAAAAGCACCTTCTCATTCCAGATGGATCAGGTGAAGGTGAAGTTCTCCTTCCTGCTGTACTCATTCATCAGAAAATAGGCTGTGTTGACATGAAAAGAGTAATTGACAGGTTTTAAAGTGGAGTGTCTGTATCCCTCAGTGACACTCAGGGCCTCTGAAGAGCTCTCCTGTCTTGCTCCACCCGTGAGGTGCTCACTGTGTGTCCTCAGTATGTCCTCTGTTACCAGTTTTATTTTAGCTGTTAGAAACATCGAGAAATGCCCCAGTGTTTTTTTCTGCAAGGACGTTGAAGACATCAGTGGTCTCGATAAAGTTTAATTTTGGAGTGACATTGAAACTAAAATTGGACTTATATTGGAAATGTGATTATGTTTTTCTGGGAATGGTGTTGTCAAAGTGCACTCTAGGGTGTCTCTGTACACTGTGACATCACTGTTGGGTGGGGCTACAGATGCACCAGAGGTCAGGATAAGCCTCCATGTTGTGCATTACATTACATCAATGAGCTGCTTTACAGGAAAGACGAAAACAAAGTGGGAAGAATGGAAGACAGCAAAATGAACCATTAAAGAAACTACAAAATGAACCAACAAATGTTAAATGAATCAAAGTTTTTTAACTCCCGATCATTTCAGAGTATTGATGGTTTGAAATAAAGTACAGAAGGTGCCACATTCCTGCCGCCACTGAGGCTACGTTCACATTACATGGCTTAATGCTCAATTCTGAATCTGATTATTTACCCAGATCCTGGACTGTTCACATTCAAGTTTGAAGTGACCCATATCTTTTTTCTCATCAATATCTTTATTGAGTTTTCCATTTATTTTTCCCCCATAAACAAGACGACAGAAGCCAGAGGTCTGCAATGCAGCCCTAAGTTTGACCATGTACATCAGAATCATGAGAAATTCTGTTTTGTAAAAAGGTCACAAAGGTTCCCCAGCATTTCTCAAAAATGATACGTAATCTTCTCTGAGGGTAGGTATGATGAGAACTCTTTAAACCACAGAGACACACTAGGGGGCTCCAAACTTTTCCAGCGCATGGCAACACATTTGTTAGATGCAATTAGGGCTAGTCTGACACAACGAATATTGCCTCTCATATTGAGTGGTAGAGCTGATATGTCCCCCAGTAATGTCAGTCTTGGGTTGGTTGGGATCTCCACCCCCACAGTTCTTTTTATTATATCTAAAATAGATCTCCAGTGCTGATCCAAACATCTACATGTCCAGAACACGTGTAGAAGAGTCCCTGCTTCAGTCTTAATAATAATAATAATAATAATAACTTTATTTGTATAGCACCTTTCAAAACCAAAGTTACAAAGTGCTTTACAATAAAAACAAAAACAATTAAACAAATAAAAACAATTAAAAGATCCCAAACATCAAAACACATAATAAAAAAGATTAAAATAACAATACCGAGGAATTAAGAAAAAGCCATACGATAAAAGTGAGTCTTAAGAAGTGATTTAAAAGAGGACAGTGAACGATCAGGCTCATAAGGAGTTGGCAGGTCACATAAATAGGCAGGAGCCTGACCATTCAAGGCTTTAAAAACAAGCATTAAAATCTTAAAATCAATTCTAAAACTCACGGGTAACCAGTGAAGGGCAGCAAGGACTGGTGTGATGTAATCACCTCTCTTGCTACGAGTTAAGAGCCTGGCAGCAGCATTTTGTATCAGTTGTAGTCTTTGAATGTTGCGCTTGCTGATCCCGGAATAAAGTGCATTGCAATAATCGAGTCTTGACGTGATAAAAGCATGGATGACCTTTTCTAAGTCAGTGGGAGAAAGGAATGACCGGATTTTTGTAAGATGTCTCAGTTGTGCAAAGCAGGACTGCGTCACTTTAGTCACCTGAGCATCAAAAGATAGTTCAGCATCAAAAATAACTCCTTGGTTGCGGGGCCTTATTGCAAACATTATTAGATATGGCACCCAGACTAGAGGAGAGCTTATTTACACTAGCAGTGCTGGGGTCAGACGGAGTAATTATGATCACTTCTGATTTAGAGTCATTCAGCTGTAGAAAATTTTTGGACATACAATTTTTAATTTCAGTCAGGCAGGATAAAATGCGTGAAACATCCGTGGTACCAGGTATCAGAGGGACATACAGTTGGGTGTCATCCGTGTAGAAGTGAAAATCAATGTCAGATCTAATAAGGATTTGTCCCAGGGGTAGCATGTATATAGTAAACAAGAGGGGACCCAAGATAGACCCCTGGGGCACACCACAGTCTTACATCTAGGACAGTACTCTAAGTAGCTACTACTCATCTTGTGGAGACGAAACGGTGTCAAGTAAACCCTGTGTACTAGGTTAAACTGTAAGAATCTGTGTCGGCTGTTATAGGAGAATGATTGAGAGCTATCACAAATCAGCCTCCACTCAGAGTCCTCAAATGTATGGCCAATGCCCACTTCCTGTTTAATCTGTGCATTGAAATCTCTACTTTCTGTACAGCTCATGAGTTTAGAGTCTGTTTTTCTTGCATCATAATATCTATTTGGAAATCCTCTAGTGGAATAAGCTTCCCACCCTGCTGTACTCTAATATACTCTCTAACCTGTAGATACTTTGAGGATCTCAGTTGTTGAAGGTGACTCATGTCTGACATCAGTGTGAACAGATCTCTGCCCTGAAACACCTCACATGCAACCAGTAACTTCACACACGTGTGCTTTTGAACAACAATGAAAAATGTCACTTTTGAGAAACAAAAATTTGGTGTAAAAATGAATGACATAACAAATTATTGCTGTATAGCACGAAGGTCTAATGATGTCATTCTGCCTAATGATTAGCCATGTGCTTCTGTTTGGGAGAGTGTAGCATATCTTTGGAGAAATGGCCCCTTGGAGGGCTGGCTGTTTGTTTTTAGGATCATGGGCTGTCGTACAAATGAGCTTTCGGTCCACTAGCTCTATTAGCAGCTACTGCTGGTAGTTCTGTGGAAAGATAGGTGTTGGTGCAGCCGGGAGAGGAGTCAGAAGTAGTGGGGTCGCGATGTGGAGGGTTTCGCAGAGGAACAGATCCTCCAAAACCTTTGAATGGCGAGGGTTGTATTCTGATATCTCTGTCTGTGCCTCACGACAACCCTTTCATAGCACGTAGGCAAGCTGTCCCCATCAGAAAGTGTCTGGCAGGTGGGGCTGGCAACTGGGGCAGCCTACCATAGCAGCGGTGTGGCAGCCTTCTGTAGTTTTAACGGATGGCTCGGACACTGTATGGTGAGAGATCTGAGCCGTGCAGTGAAGCATGGCCGGATAAAACCATGGATGCATGAGAAAAACACACATGCATTCTGATATGACCGCATGGACAGCATATGGAAGTGGCCCATGATCTGATTGGAGAAAACTGGATTTCTGTGTTCACACTGCTCTGAAAAAAAAACAAATCTGTGTCACATCAGAGCAAAAAATCAGATTGCTTGTAAC
Organism: Epinephelus moara; assembly: GCF_006386435.1. Lineage (NCBI taxonomy): Eukaryota > Metazoa > Chordata > Actinopteri > Perciformes > Serranidae > Epinephelus > Epinephelus moara. Next base: position 15,076,008 of record NC_065527.1, read on the forward strand.
AACCATAAGAGGATTTTGTCTCTCCACGTCATACCACACAGCCCAGATCTACGACAAGACTCTTGCAGTCACTACAAATCCAGCAACACACTTAAGCATCAGGCTGTCTGCAAACTCTGGTCCCATTATCTTAGCAGGGCACACACATTTTAAGTGTCAATCTTGTGATGATTTCCCAACATGACTTGATTAGAGTGCAGGTCAAAGGAGTGATCAGAGACCTTGTTTCTCTCTCCAGGTTTTATCCTGTTATGTATGGAGGCCCATTGTCACAGATCACAGCCAGGTGTCGCAGCATTACAGTCTGCTCCGACAAAGTTTAAAATAGCTTCCAGGCTTGGTCTGTGTGTCTCATAGTCAAGGCTGATACTTGAGATCATCCACAAAGTATAGCGACACCTTTAAGTTTGATTGTAAATGTGCAGTTTCATAAATGTTCCTTTGCGATCACCTTAGCTGAGAGATTTGTCATCGATCTTTGCAGCACTAAACACCTAAATCAGCTGTCTGTATGCTGAAACACAGCCTTGAACATGCTCTCAAGAAAAACACCACTTTTCCTGTGCTCTTAACTCTTCTGAGATGTCACCTTGCACAACCTCCTCACCAACCTACCCCACTTCTGTGTGTCTGTGTGTGTGTGCAGCTCCTGTATGAACCACTGAGCGGCAGCGTTGCCCCGCAGTCTAACGTGCATTGTTACTGTAGATACAGATAAGACCCGGCGGCACTTTGAAACCGCTGATCTGCATCTTCATTTGCATTCAGTCTGTGTCGACTGGGGGAATGTGTGCTGATTCAACATGATGCTGTGATAATTGATATTGTTATCATGTAGATATCTGGATGATCGCTGATGATCTCAGGCGCGTTTAAAGCTTTGCAGGGGAGGAGATGAGAGCTGGGATAGTGCACAGGTGTGTGTGTGTGTGTGTGTGTGTGTGTGTGTGTGTGTGTGTGTGTGTGTGTGTGTGTGTGTGTGTGTGTGTGCAGGATGAATAATATGTGATCTGCAGTTAATGCTGTGTTGGGCTGATGAAATGATATGGGTGCATACTGTATGTGTAGATTTTGTGTGTGAGGGTGTGTGTGTGTGTGTGTGTGTGTGAGAGAGAGAGAACTACTTGAGTGTATTGCCTGCTGGCAGCTTCATTACTGCCTCTTTGAGCACGGCTATAAAGTGTTTTTTGCTGACCCAAAACAGATGTAATTTCTCTCTCACTTGCTCCCACTCTGCCCTCCCTTCTGTCTTTAACACACACACACACACACACACACACACACACACCTACGCACACACACACACTCACACACGCGCATGCACACGTCTCCTGAGACGCCTTCATAGCAGATGAAGCTTTTTATAATTAGTGGAATACCCTCACAGTGCAGCGAATCGACTGTATTTTCACCCGAAACCCAATTTGGTTTTTAATCATTTTTGACAAAGCTTTGATTCGTCTGTTTGTTTACTTTCCGCAGCAAAGAAAAGGTGGCGAGAAACGGGAATACTGAAACATATTTTAACTAGAATACAACCTATAATAATCCATAGAATCCAGATAATCTGATAAAGTTTCTGTGTCTATTGTTCATCTTCAACACATGCAATTACTCAATATTTGGGTTTCAAGTTTTTATGCTCTTTAATGTATTTTACTCTCCACAATATTAAGACCCCCCCCTCCCTCGCTCTTTCCCTCTTTGTGCTGTTGCTTTTGTGTCTGCTCCTCTCTGTGAGTCAAGCTAAATGGCTTTCTATTCAGGAGTGAGAAATGTCATCACTTTGTGTGTGTGTGTGTGTGCGTGGGTGTGTGTAGGAGAAGAGTGTGTACTTTTTGGAAGTGACATTGTAAAGGGTCACTCTGCCCAAATCACGGAGAAGATTTTTAAAAGATATTTTCTCACTTACACACACTGGTATTTAGCCATGCACAGAGTTTTGGTTTAATTGTGTTGTCATTGTCAGTGTCATTTTTATGATGATTTGAATTTTTCATCTACTTTGTACTGGACTTGTGACCATACACTGTATAAGGCTTCACAAATTGGTTTGTAGAATCCCATTTTGAAGCCTTGTATTTGTCATTTTGGCCATGTCCATCTTGTTTTCTTTTATTTTTGGAGTCAGAAGTGACCCTACTTGGAGGAGAAGCTGGAGCTGTAGAGGAGCGAGGGGTGGATCTGACTGAGAAGCCGACGTCACTATCGATAGACAGTCTGTCACTCCGAGCAGCCCGTCCTTAATTATGGGTAACTTTAAACCTTATTAGAACACCAATGGGTGAATTATATAAAAAATCAACACCTGTACAGCTGTCATGAATGGCGAAATAAGCTATAAAGACCAAAACCAATGTTGTACCAGGCTGTAAACATGTTTATTTCTGCTGTGAAGTTGGGCATTTTAACATGGATGACTATGGGGATTGACTTGCTTCTGGAGCCAGCCTCAAGTGACCGTTTAAGGAACTGCAGTTTTTGGCACTTGTGTGTTGGCTTCATTTTTCAGCCCTGGGGCTTGACACTTGTGACTGGAGTCTAGGCAACACAGCTCCCTAAATTTCCAAAAATAAAACTATCTGGATATGTATTTATGCATGCGTGTGATTTAGGTGAAGTCTATATTTTCAGCATGGCCAACAAATCCCACGAAAACACCAAAACCAACAACAAATTGATCCCACTGACAAGTATTGTGTATCCAAAGTTTGATGTGTGACATGGAGCATCGTTGTTGTCAAAGCTGTTAAAGCCAGGCTCAGATTACAGGAGATTTAAAATCTTAAACACTTTTGAAGTCAGGTAGTGTTACACACATAAGGAGGAACTTCACAGATGTTCTTCTCTCTAATCTCAAACGTGCACACACTCCAAGATTCAAAAATGATTGTGTATCACACACTACAGGGTATTATGATGGTCGTGCCAGAGGGAGCATGAATGCACATCCTCACATGATCTCATGGGGAGGCAGATGTAAACAAAATGGAAATGCTTTGCAGTGAGAAAAACAAAAGCAGATGGCTCAATAAGTCTGGATGAGGAAACGGTTAGGGAGATGCGTTCAGCACGGGTTGTCTGTTCTTCAGCGGAAACTTGAGGCGAGATTTTAACTTTCAGCTTTCGTTTGTGTAACTTTCAATACAGTCCTAAAAATCAGACATGTTTTAAATGATCAGGCAGCCCGGATAAGTTTGCAAGCAGTTCAGGAAATGTACGACTGTATCTCTGAATATATAAGCAGATAATCTGGGCTGAACATCGGTACCACCCAAGGTCCCAGACCAGATTGCCACTGAACACTCCTGGGCCCAGCTGTTCAGAAGTTATTTGAGTGACATCTTGAAAATGGGTTGTTTAAAAGAAAAAGGATTCTGAATTACGTAATGCAGTTCTGATTTTAATCTGGATCTTTGATCTCACATAATGTAATAATCCACAGATGAAAATAGTCCCTGACAAATGCACTGTTTACCACTGTTTGACTGACCCCCCGCCCCCCCACTACACACGCGCACACACTGATAATGTCACAGATTAACTCACTTCTTTCCTCAGTCTCCTCTCCCTCCTTTCCCTCCTTATCTCCCTCTTCTCCTCCTTCTGCTGCTGTCATTTAGTTTTTCACCTGCGGTAACATCCCCCTCTCTTTACCCCCCTCCTTCAGCCTCCTCCCTTGGCTTCCATATTGATTTACTCGGTATCCCGTGGTCACATTCTTGCGGTGAAGGTTTCCGGCTGAAAACCGATGACATTTACCTCCCAGTCACCACACGGCTCATTTAAACCCCAGAAAACAGTGCAATAGCTTTTACAGTGCATGCTGACGCTGTGAAAGTTAAAGGATGACTGCAGACATTTTGACCATTGAACGGTGTAATGAGCCACTTCGCAATATCTGAGAAGCGTGAGTCAAAGGCCCGAGTGCTTTACACATCTCATCACAACTATGAACATGTTGGGGTACATGATCTTTGTACCCAAACTTTGCCCTCTCTTTGTGCAATATTCTCACGCCAACTCTACTTTCCCATTCCTCCATTGCTCCTTGTTACCATGGAGATGTCTTGGACCCAAGGTGGGCTTTAAATGAGGGTGGAGAGTGAGACAATGAAAGGTAATGAGAAAGACTGTTTTGTAAGGTCAAATAGGTAGGTACTGCACACACACACACACACACACACACACACACACACACACACACACACACACACACAGAGTCGCCTTTCCAACCCATTCAGAGGACATTACATTGACTTATCAACACATTTTTATCCCAACTTTTCTATTACCACTGCTCTGTCAGTGGACCACACGTCTAAGCATGATGTGTTAGGTACCCTCCTGCGTCAGTTTCGGACATTCTGGGACAGCGTGTCAATTCACACTTGTGACATGTGTTGTGTCAAAATACACTTCCATTTACATAGGAAATGTGCAGTTTCTGTTCATTATGTGCATTCAGTCTTTTTTAATATAAACTCACATAGTACATAAAAACACTTTTAGAACAATCACTTTTAGATTTATTTTCTTTGGTTTAGGCAACAAAAGCACGTGGCTAGGCTTTTTAAAACAAAACCATCATGGTTTGGCTTAAAATTTACACGGGAAATGAACAGCAGGCTCCTAGGTGAAAGTCCAGAGCTTGTTTGACCCATCCACCACTCCTCCCACCCTCTCTATGCAAACTTTCTTGCTCTTTATATTATGGTAGTTGCTGACAGCGTTACAGAGCCCGGTCTCACCTTAAAGTCGTCGAAATCTGGCACTTGGGCAGTGACTTGCGGTGTCAGAAACCAACAAAAAAAAAGGCGTCCTTTAATGTCGGCACGATATGTGGCTTGTAGCCGTTATTGTTAAATGGTGCCCGGCGGTGTCAGGTGGAAATGCGGCGGGGCAAGGACGAAAGTTAAGGCAACGAAAGTCCAACTGGGGTGGGCGGGAGGGCAGGTGGAGTGGTCCAGCAAAAGCCGACATTCATCCAGGACAGTGGTGTTTGCGTCCTGGAAGATTACTAAGTCAAATCCTGTTCTTTTTTTCCTAAACCTAACCATGTGTGTTTGTTGTTGGGGGTAAAAAATGTCAATTCACATTGCTGTACCGATGTAGCGCGTTTATTTTTAAAGAGACTGTATGTAAATGGTAAATTTCCTGTGACAATGGAAGTGTATTTTGAAAGAAGACAATACATGTAACAGGCAGAACTTGACACAGCGTCCCAGAACGGCAACAACCAACGCACCCAGGGTACCTTGCACATCATATGTGGATGTGGAAAGTCCATGACCAAATGTCTATATGTGACGAGGTTGGAGTAAGAATGTGTTGCGTTACTCCCGTAAAGGAGGACACATTGCCACAATGTGACTGTGTAAACACATGTATGTCCCCACAATACACACACATACACACAAAACATATCTGAGGGCAGGATAGGAACACCTGTGGAGAGGAAAGTGGGGACCCAAAGGCAGCACCCTGCTTTCACCCAGTGGTGCTGGAAGGAAGGAACCCAAATTTACCAACATGGGTGGGAGACATCACACACACCGCACACACATACAGACACACGCACTCATGAGACGCAGGTGTGCACAATTGGGAGGGGCTCACCACAGCAGGACCACCGGCAGTGAGGCTTAGAGGGATGATAGTCGTGCATGTGAAATTACAAGCAGGGTTCGTCTCTCTTTCTCCATATTGTCCTGAAAATACCTCTTATTGGATAAGATTATAATGAGCAACATAAATTCAAGTATCCATATTTGGGAGTCAGTGTGTTTGTATGTAATTTTGGGATTTGCTGCAGCTTTTGTGCCGTGACAGAAACAAAACATTATGCAATACAAGATGCAGCAAGCAAGAGCTCAAGTCGTAGCAATCAGTTCACAAGTGACTCTATTATAAATTTCAAATGTCACTCAGATGGTGCTATTTGCAGACTGTAATTGTATTCAGTCTAATAAAAATAACTTAATGTTCCCTTCCCGGTGAAAAGATTAATTCATTTTATTCCTCATGTTAATTGACTTGAGAGCTTATATAAACACTTTATAATATCATTGCCTACTGATGCTGAAGTCAGTGTGAAATTGCATTAACATTCTCTCATTTCTCTTCTTCTCTCCTGCTCTGTGACTCGCTCCCGCCACTGTAGACGTATGACTGTCTCTCTGACTGAGGGAGTTAATGTGTTCAAGAGCCAGCTGTCCCTCAAATAACACACTCAATAATTCATATTGCACAAACACACACACACGCTGATCTGTGTGTGTATGTGTGTGTCTGTGAGTGTGTTGAGATGCAGGTCACTTCAACACTTTTTGTGTTAACTCGGCAAAGGAAGTAGCAACATAAGTGCTGACCAGTCTTGGACACAGAATTGTTGCTTGCTAAGGAGGCAATAAAACAATGTGTGTGTGTTTGTGTATCTGTAAGAGATAGAGTCACAGTTGGTGTGTATGTGTGTGTGTGTATGTGTGTGTGTGTGGAAGGCAGTAGGAGGGAGGCTATGTCCTCTTTACTAATGGAAATCAGATCTCTCATGTGTTGAGCCAGCAGAAGCAGAGAGGTAGATCCATCATGTCAGGCTGGGGTCAAAATCACAGGCCGACCTTCACTCACACACTCCCAAGTAATTTCCCCAAAACGTTTAGATTGGCCGGTTCTTTGATTAACAAATGGAAATGAATCCAGGGATCGGATAGACAGACAAGGGAATGGGTGCATGGGGTTGGCGCAGGCACTTAAATATCTAGATTTGCAAAGTTGCGTTTGGTGGGACAGTCTTACGGAGACTTGCTCGGGCATGTTGCCTTCAAATTGTTTCTTGCTCCCTCAGCTCAACAGCTCATCTGCTTATTTTAGGGGCTCTGAGCCAAGTTGATTTTCAAGTCTTGTTAAAGCAAGTCTAGAGATAAGACACAAGTCAAGCCTTCCATGTCTCTATGTTCTCTCTCTGAGTACTGACCGTTAAAATGTCACACTGCTGGAATACTTTATTTTAAATCTGTGTTAACACTGTTTTTTTTACACATTAATTAATGATAAAAACACTTTCATTTAATTGATTAGCTGATCATCTGAAAATATAATCGCAATAATTTAGTAAATTGCCAAAATTGATCAGCTAAAATGCCAACACTTCTCTGGCTTCTCTCAAGTGTGAATAATTGCTTGTTTTCTAATTGTCCGAGTAAATCTCCGGGTTTTGTAAAAGTCCGGTATTTTGAAGATGTCAGCTTGGGCTCTGGAAACTTGTGTTAGCTTTCACTCTATTTTTTGACATTTCGTAGACAAAATTAATTATCGGTTAATCAAGAAAAATATCTCTAGCCTCAAGTCAGATCGAGTCTCAACAAACTCAAGTCCAAGTCATTTCTAAAGCCCTCATTTTTGTGACTGAAAGGCCCAAAAAGCATATTGCTTATTACTAAAGGTGCAACATTCAACGTTTGGTGTGTGTGATAATCTGCTTCAAAAAGTCTGTCTGATCAGGCACAAAACACACCACAAAATACAGAAAATCTCTCATTAAATAACCAAAAAAAACTTTCTGGGACCCCATTTGTCATATTAAGAGGTTAATAGCAAAAATGGCTTTCCAAGGACTTTAAGTGATCTCAAGTCTACATCTCTCCTGTGTACAGCTGCAGTGTGGAAGTGAAATCCATGCAGGTGAGTCTCAAGTCTAGGGCAGCTGTGGCTCAGGAGGTAGAGCGGGTCGTTCACTGATCAGCGGTTTAATTTCCAGCTCCTCCAGTCTGTTGAAGTATCCTTGAGCAAGATAACCCTAACCCTGAACCCCAAATTGCCCCCGATGTCTGTGTTAATAACTGAGTGGCAGGTGGCACCTTGTATGGTGAATGTGACTCGTAGTGTAAAAAGGGCTGCGAGTGGTCAGAGGACTAGAAAGGCGCTATGCAAGTGCAAGTCTATCCAAAATGTTTTGGCCTCATGACCAATACAGTAAAGTTTGAAAGCACTGTGGGGAGGCAATCCAGTGGTTAAAGCCTAGCAACTGATATCACAGCACATTTATTGATCCCTCTATGTTTGTTATAGAGGCTGTTTGGCATGGGACGATATGAAAATTTCATGTCACAATTATCCTGGCCAAACTAACTGTGATTTAAAATATTATTCCGATCATCATCAAAATGTTTAAAATTCTTAAAGTGGTGCTAAATCACACTGGAATCAAAAAAAAATATTTTCAGTGCTTCACAGACAGGACGCTCGTCTTTTTTTAGTCATCATTTTTAGTGATAAACAATCTTATTCTTTGGGTTTTTTGGAGGTGGTGCAGTGGTCAGCTCTGTCGTCTCACAGCATGAGGGTTCTGGGTTGAATTGTCCGTAGGTGTGAATGTAAATGTGAATGTCTGTGATAGTCTGGCGACGTGTCCAGGGTGTACCCTGCCTCTCGCCCAGCGTCAGCTGGGATAGGCTCCAACACCCCACGACCTGAATAGGGCAAGTGGTTATAGAATGAATGAATGACTAATCAAACTTTTCCAGGCTTTTCAACTATTTGAAATACTGAAAACTTCAATTAAACGCCCAGTACCTTTTACTGGCCTGGTGTGGCTACACATTTTGACAAGTAGATGCCTGATCTGGTTGCCAAGCACTTCATTTTAATAGAAGTTCTTTGGATGTACAAAACTGGATTGCTGAGCTAACGTCAATTAGCTGTTTAGATCGCACATACAAATATAAATGTTTAAACTTTGTCAGTATGCAGATGCTACACATTGTTAGCATTTGTCGATTTTATTTTACTGAAGCCATGAGCTCCAGAGGGGACCGTGAGTCATTCAGAATGACCAGCATGACAAAAAACACGTGGTGACTCCCTTCCTCTGAAGCTGTCATAAAGTCAGAATAGAAAAGTTATAGTCATACTAGTTCAAATAAACTATTTGATTGTATTTCCCATCTTTGCAATGATTTCGTGTTCAATGAATTAAAGGCCTGTCCCTTATAAACGCCTGTCCCTCACATTAGCCTGTTGAGTTCAGTGATTTAAGCAAATAATTGCTTGGGCTACTAATTTAAGTTTAACCGTATGCCAATGCTTCATTAAGACTGTTTGTGCTTTTTGAAGTTCTGTCCTTGAACACACAGAATTTCTCAAGTGCGACACTGAAAACGGACTTAGCGGCTGGTGTTTTACCACACCCAAACACACTCACACACACTATACAGGAGTTCTTCTTCTCTTTCTGCTCTGCTGCTTTAACAGGCAGCAGCGACCCCCCCACCCCTCCCTCCCCTCTCTGCTCAGCCTCTCCTCTCGTCCACCCCCACAAGAGCCTGATGATGTGCAGGCTCCACAGAGCAGGACTTTCAAACGATATCATTACCATTTCAAAGAACCTGCTGCTGCCTTATGGACCTACAAGCTGTGGCATGTTATATGGAGCAGGACGTTGTTTGCTACACATTAAATCACCACCTTGCATCTTTATCTAAATGACAACCAACTACATGCTATGCATTTCTGAGTCTGCCGCCTGTGTCGTTTCAATTAGGGAAAAGGCATCAATGCGGTGTGTGTATCTGCAGCTGTTACAAAGCATCGCTACCACTTGTGTTTTCGCTTCTGTCAGTTACATGGCAGATACAGAGCAGAGACCAACAGGGAGGGAGCCCACATCACATGCAGGCCTCTGAGGATACATTTACACTGAAATAAGAGTCCAACACTTTAGAGGACACGATTCAGATTTGATTATTAATTGCCCAAACAGGCAAGGAGGCGTCCCAGACAGTGCAGAGGGGAATCTGTCAGCCCACCAGCTAGAGGTTCTCATTTAAATACTGCTGAACACAAACACACAGACTTAAGCACCCAGCGGTTCCTGCTGCAACATTAATGTCCTCATTTATCCTCTTATGCACAAATGTCAACCTTTGTTAGCCTCCATCCCCACCTCTCCTTTTCTCCCCCTTCAAGTCGCCCTCCACACCTTCACCGTCTCCCTCTCCCTTCCTGCCCTGTTTCTACTTCTTTGTATTTGCTTCCACACCTTCCACCTCATTCATTCCTCCACCCCTACCTTCACAGGCCCTTTCCCTCCCCTGTCTGCATTCCCCTCACTCTTTCACTGTGCTTTGTGCAACTCATTGTATCCAGCTCTCCCCCTCCTCCTCCTCCTCTCCCTCTAGCCTTATCCTGTGTCCTGCATAGATATTGCACATTTCTCCAACACATCTGCCTCTCTCTTGTTTTGTTTCACTGTCTTTTTTTCCCCTCCTCTCTCTGCTTGGGGATCCTCTAGTGACATCATCACTCCTACAGTTACCATGGTTTCGGGGGAAAGGGGCCGTAATAACTGTTTGGATCAAACAGACAGGCTCGGTGCTGTTGCATCTTACTCTAACAAAAAAAAAACAAAAAAAAAAACTAAAGGGGCTCAAGACATTCGAAGGAATTACACTTTATTACAGGATCCAGACATGGTTTGTGGGTATAAATGAAAACGTGACACGTGTGTGTGTGTGTGTGTGAGAGAGATTTTGTGTGTGTGTGGTCAGGTCATTGTTAATGATGGGTCTGTGTGAATGAATAAGTCTTCGTCGTACAGGTCTTCATCCAGGTCACCTTCCTCTTCGTTGAAATAGGTAGGGAAAGGAGGGTTGAGCAGGGTGGACTTCCTGGTTGGCAGTACAGTATCTCTTACCTGGAACACACACAGACACACACTTTTTTGTAAAAGTTGAAGTAGGGCAGGGTGATATTTTTTACCAAATACCTCGATATTGCGAGGATACTGTGGAGTTGCCTTTTGGTGCTGTAGCCGTTGTGCAGCCATTAAAACCAACATTTACTATTTTACGATATTCGAAATCTAAGAAGATGTCTAGTCTGTGATCACAGTATCGATATAGCATCAATATACTGCACAGTCTTTGTATGGGACCTAGCACTCTGGTATTGACTGGACACAGTTGTGAGTATTTGGCTGTCCAACATTCATCTGTCTCTAACAACTTTAAAAATTGTTACTGCAAATCAATTAGGCACAAAATGCCTGCATTCTCCTGCTTCTCAAATGTGAGGATTTATTGCTTATCTGCGTTTTATTTAACTCTAAATAGAATATTTTTGGGTTTTGGACTGCTGCACTTCAGAAATGTCACCTTGGGGACTGAAAAATGTGTTACAGGCATTTACCACTGCTTTCTGGCATCTTTAAAATCTAATTAGCAGTTTGGACATGCCTCCCTTTAGAAGCAGAAAACATTCATGACTTATGTAGAAATATGATTATTATAGTGAGTTACTTTAATCTAGGTTTTCAAACATAGTAAAGAGACAGTGTCAGGTTCAGTAGCAGGCAGGTATGTGCACAGATAGACCTCAGGTGATGCTCAAGCACCTGCTCTGTAGGCCTCTAACTGGATAAGTGCCCTTTTGTAAGATATTTCTTTCCATATTTTATATTTTAGTTTGGCCCATGGCATCAATTCTCAATTAAAAGTGTGTTGCATTTGAGTTTTAATTGTGCCAGCCTGCCCCTCCCTCTTCTACTCCCCTTGTTGTCACAGCCACCACAGTTAACGCACTCATATCGAGCACCCTTCAGAGCAGCATCCACGTCTCCCTGACCTGCCTTCATGAACAGCCAGGTAACCATAGCGTTTGCCCAAAGCGTCAGCATTGTTTGTCACTGCTGTGAAATTTAACCACTATTAAAATATCTCAGTAGCGCCAAACTAACCTAGGCAACAACCCACTATTAAGCTTAACAACAAGCAAGCTAGTCTGGCGTAAAACCACAGTGTCGCTCCAACTCTCTGGCAGATTTATGTTCACAAGCTCCCCGGAGCGAGCAGAGACAGATGCTGAACTTTTTGCCCCTTCTACTTGTCTTCATAAACCAAAACCTAACTTGAAATAATGTTTGCGTCTCCCACACCGTGGCTCTGATATTTCATTTGAAGAAATCTGACGTGGTTTGGTGCTGCAGGAACACTGTGTGCACATAGAGCACAGGAGGAGGAGAGGAAGAGCATGTGTCTGCTCTCTGGGATTCTTTAATTATATTTAATGCGTATTTAGAAGATAATTATTAGAATTAGTGCAGTTCTCTCCCAAACAAAACTGTATTGTTTACAGATTCTAAGGCGGCGGATTAGATTTAAAAAATGTGAATTTAATCTTATTAATGAACCAACACGAACTAAAGCAACATTTGACTGGATCACATGTTTAATTAAATAGTTCTGATGGGAAAGTAACAACATGAGAAAATATAAAAACAAGCCCTGCAATAAGGCATGTAGGGAAGAAACATGGTTGTAAGAGGCTGAGTTTAATGTAAATAAACCAACAGACACGTTTTCTCTCCAGCACTCGGTGGATTTCATATCTAATTGATGACCTCTGACATAGAAATCGTCCTCAGAGTGTGTCTGTGTGTCAGAGCAGCATCAAGACATTTCCACTATAAACTGATGCAAATAAAAATTCACCAGAATGTAGGAAATCAAGTGTTTGATGCCTGAAGTTTACCAGGGGAGGACCCCCAGACCCTGCGCTTCATATGGTCCCCACCTATGTTCAGGCAAATAAACACCCTTGTCTGCATGACTTTAAGGGCATTGAAATAAATAGCTTAAATAAACATGTGTAAAAGATGTGTTTCTTTTTTTGCTTGACCACCAGCTTCCAGAAATATCTGCACGCCGCTGGTGGTAGGTTTAAAGATTTGTACCCTCAGAAAAGTGGACGATCACACAGAAGAGCTAGACTCCCTTTAACAATTAGAAATTCAAAAATGGAAAAATAAAATTAGGTAAAATGTTTGTGGTGATTGTACCTCACAAATTCAAATTTACGACTATGTAATGGCCCAATATTTACAAAACGAAATGTAAGACTTTTTAAGGACCTGCAGACACACTTTTAATTTGAATCAATCATGAACAACATTGGGGAAAGTACTGATAGTAGTTTAATATTATTGAAACCAAACAAAAATTATTATACTGGCAAGATCAGTGTCTGTTTAGTGTTCCCACATGAACCTTATTTATTTACTTTTTCCGTGGTCTATGCACCCAAGGGTCCCTGACTCTGTGGGCTGACTGATTACCCTAAAAAAAATCTATTTAAAAATTACTAATAATTGTTACCCATAGTCTTAAATCTAATTAATAAACCATAATTGTTCTTTGTTAACATCGGGACAGTGGGACTGCACACAATGACAAAAACAAACAACAATAAACAAACATTATTAACTTGTGCCCATAAGGGTAATAGAAGTGGATCCAGGTGTGTGTGTGTGTGTGTGTGTGTGTGAGAGATAGCTGAGCTGTGTGAAATGCAATGCACATTTGTATTCATTATCGCTTGTCTGCAAAACAAATAATAGTCTGCGTGTGTGTCCGCACATACACACACACACACACACACACACACAAGGCGAACACAACATGCTGAGTATGGAGATGGATGCGGTGGATATTACTAACATCATTAAGGTGCACGCTCCCATTCCTTCACACAAAAACACACAAACAGATTCATGCATACACACACACTCACGTGCACTGCTGATCCAGCACTGTGTCAATGAAGATAGATCACACTGTCTTGCAGGTGTGACAGTGTTTTACAGGTGCAAGGTCAAACTCGTCCCTGTCAGAACACTAAGCATGCTGGGGTTGACCTTAAACTTTACACTTCACTCGCAAGTGTGTGTGTGTGTGTGTGTGTGTGTGTGTGTGTGCCGTTATTTTTACCTTCAATACGCAGTTCCTGTGTCCGGGGACGGAGCCGTTAACATACAGCACATCATACTTGGTATTGACCCTCCATATCTGGGAGAGAGAAGAGGCAGATGAGAGTATTGAACTGAAATTGCAGTCAAGGACACACAAGTTCAAAACCACGACTGTGTGGGTGTCGTCTTGTGAGCGTGTACCTTCAGTCCATAGGCTGTGACGGAGATGTTTCCCATCTGGCCAGGCATCTTTTTTCCTTTCCAAACTTTGGCTGGATCCTAGACGCAGATGATAAAAGACACACGCTCACATTACTGGATTATGGGAAGCCAACTGTTCATGTCTGGCATGCATGAGCATCTTATGCAGTGTGTGTGTGTGTGTGTGTGTGTGTGTGTCTGTGTGTGTCTTACCCCTCCAGGTCCAAGAGACCCTGGTCTGCGATGAGTTTTGGTTTGACCATGGGTGGCTGGCTGACCTTTGAACCCCCATCGCTTCATTACGCCTTGAAAACCTTTGCCAATGCTACACACACAAACACAAGAAAATTCACCCTCATTATTTAAAGTGTGCTGACTTCTTGCCTGAGAGGACAACCACGTACAAAGAGAGATTTGGAGTTTCTTGTAAAGTCAAAAACTGATCTATCTTCACAACATGCTGCTAAAAGAGGGGAAGAAGTAGTTGGGGGAAGCCAAGATGAAGCGCCAGCGAAGAGGGAGAGCTGGCAGAACAGAACTTACGATTTGGCTGTGACGTCCACATATTGGCCTGGGCGGAAATGTGCTGCATACAGAGGAGTGCCTGCACACACAACAAACAAGACAACATGACAAATTGTGTACAAAACTGTCAGAAAATAGAAAATAGATTTTACTGTGTGACGTGGAAAACATAGTATATGAGTATTTTTTTAAAGGGAACCTATTGTGCTCATTTTAAAGTTGATACTTGTACTTTGGGGCTTCTATTAGAACATATTTACACACTTAAATATTCAAAAACCACTTTATCTTATCCTATTGTCTGTGCTGGACACATGTATTCACCCCCTCTGCCTGTGTCTTTAAGCCTTCCTCTTTAAAAGCCTAGTCTGCTCTGATTGGTTAGTCTTACCATGTCTTTATTTCAGTGTTTCGGCACCATAATTGCAGCCAGGCAAATGACTAATGAAGCACAGCAGCACCTCTACTGTGAAATATCACCAAAAAAAAAAGCTTCTAAACACAACCGGACATGTTCAAGCAGGAGTATTATCTGAAACTGGGGAGAAATTAACAACATCAGGAACCAAGATTACATGTTTCCCTCACACTAGCATGCAGCTACATGCTGCAGTACACATTAACAAAATTCTGTTTATGAAAACAATATTCTTCTTGCGGTAGTGCACATGTACAAAAGCCTCTGAGATAGTCACACATTCAAAACAAAACAAAACTGTGCCGCAAAACCCTAAATGCAATCGGAGCGCAAGAGACACGTGACGAGAAATCAGCACTGTGAGTGAGTGACAGGAGGCGGAGCTATGGGAGCACTATGGCAGTGGCCTAGCCATAGCCTCTATTTACCCGGGGGCTTCCTGTTACCTGTGACCGAGAGTCACTCATGGAACAACATTACAGCCACCACATATCCAGCCACAAGCTTTATCACTTCTCTGTGTCTGCAGCTGTTCATGATTAAAATCCAGTTTTGGTTGTTTAGCCAGTTTAGGGCTAAAGTCGACCTCTACAGCCGAGGAGGGCTCACCTTTGTTTCAGACCTGGGGTTTGGGGAGGTGATTTTTGCAGTGGAAAGAGTTTCAGTCTGAACACCTGCAGCAACAGTGTTCTTGTCATCTTTCCTCCAGACAAAGCCAAAGCAATGGGAATATTTCCAGCCGCTAAGGTAAGTGTTTCCAACTAGCTTGCTGCTTTATGACATGTGTGTGCAGCACAGCTATTACGAAAATGAGTCCGCTGATGTGACTGTTGTATTTCAAGTTGGCAGTGATGTGACTAGTAACTACTGGTTACTGGAAAAAGTAATAACGTTACTGTAACGCATTACTGCCCAACACTGATGACAGAAAAAAAGCAGAATAGATCCCCTTTAATTACAAGCTAATGCAAGTGTGTATACCTGGCTTGATGATGGCGTTGTCTGACACTTTAAAGGTGGTGACTTTCTGTTTCGGAGGCACGCCTGCATTCCTGAACATCTCCATTTCCCCTTCAGACCTCTGCCAGTCAGAATGATGAAAAGAAGACATACGTATTAGGATGGAGGGAGGGAGGGAGGGAAATAAAGTGGTAAAAGAAGAACCAACAGCAGTTGGACTTTGGCATTTTAAAATTAAACGTGGGCCTGTTATGACTGTACAGGAGCCAAACACACACACACACACACACACACACACACACACACACACACACACACGGAGGCATACGCACGCACACTTGGCAGCGAGCATCTCTGACATTTGCTTTCGCTCGGCTCGCTCTCATCTCAGCCCCTCCAGTCACTCTAAACTCTCTCTCTCCCTTTCAACAGAAGGGTGAAAATCAGCCTGCCAAAGCTTCTCACTCCGACAAACTCTGCCTGACTGGAGAGTGATGTGGCGGCTGTGTGAGAGGGATTCTAAACAACTTCACGTTCGACACCGGCCCATCAAGCATCTATCAAGACTCAATGAATAAATTACACTTTGATTTATTCATCCTTGTTTATCTTTTTTTTTTCCTTAAAAAAATGGATGGAACATACAAAAAGGAAAAAGTCCTCCTCATACATACTAAGAGGAGATTTTCTTAAAAAAACAATACCTGCCTTAAACTGTCTTCCCATTCTGAAAAGCAAGTACAGGTTCACAGAGCAAACTGAAGAGCCATTGTTGCTGTCTATCACTTCAGGTTGCAGTGTGTGTGTGTGTGTTATAGAGGTCAGATATGCAGTCTGAGGCTGTGATGGGACCTTAGAGTTTATTATGAGCATGAAAGACACTTCTAAATGTGCGAGGGCTTGTCATTGTAAGTGGGACGTAGCGGCAATGAAATCTATTGGATTCTGCTCATTTAGACACCAAAGATGAAATATACTCACTGATGGTCGGGTATAATTTCCTGACTACGGATCTGTATTCATAAAAGGTCCTAAAACTGGGAGGCCTGATATGAGCTCAGTGCTACAGGGAAATGACAAAATTCAGTTATGCTTCCATAAAGCTGTCACACTGATTAGATTTTTTTGCATGATTATGAAATGTAGCCAGAACTAAAATGAGCAGAAATGGACGTTGTGATGTGATAAAGTATTTGGCACCGGCCGCTCTGCTGGCATTAAGAGCAAAGTGACTGGTGTGATTAGATATTAGGGATGCAACTTACAATTAATTTCAGTAATTAATCTGCAGATTGTTTTTGTGTTTTCATATTTGATTAACTGTTTAGCCTATAAAATGTCAAAATGTTCTAAGAAATGCTCATCGCAATTTCCCAGAACCCAAAGTGACATCTTAAATTTGCTTCATTTGTCCAACCAACTGTCCAAAACCCACAGACTCACCATTTAGTATCATACATGATGAAGAAAAGCAGCTAATTTTCATATTTAAGAAGCTTTAACCAGCAAATGTTTGACATTTTTGCTTGAAAAATGACTGAACGATGATCAAAATAGTTGCCAATTAACTGTCTTTCAATCAACTATACAGCTAATTAATGGGGCTACACATTGCAGGTCGACTAGACATGATATTCTTAGACATTAAATATCAGTATAAATTAAATGGATAAACAAGTCATCAGTTTTAGCCCTGTTTATGATTGATATAATTATTGTTATATGTAAAGTAACTGTCTAAAATTTGCGTCAGATGACCCATTAATCAAATAATTTGTGTAGTCAAAATTGTGACTTAAAATTGTTGTTGCTCAGCCTCTAACTTTGTGAAAGTTCAAACAACTGAGTGAATGGCTGCTTGTTAAGTCGAGTAATCTCGGAACCTCTCAGTCTCACGACAATGAGTCTCTGGGGGCAACAACAAATATTTCCAGAGTTCCAGAGTAGCCAGCAAATATTAGGGCCGAGACTTCCTCTTCTGTATGCTGATCATTTCAGCTAATCTCTATAAACAGACAGACCATCAGAAGACAGCCAATGGGTTGTGAGGCCGCATTTCGGCCAATGCTTTCCACACTGGCCGTTTCCCTGATGCTCAAACATGATTGGTCAATACTACTTGGATTACAAATGGAAACCAGAACATTGCCCACAGATTCTGCATACATATGTGGATATCTTTTAATAAAGAATAAAAGATGAGTAACGTTGGCAATTTCTCAAGCTATTGGGAGGCAAAAATAAATGAGCACACAATAATAATTATGTTTCTGTGTAGGCAGAGCTGCTGATTATAAATACTGCTGGCCCATTGCTGAACACAAAAATGTTTTTTAATCATTATATATTTTCAAAAAAGGTCAAATTGACAAAGAAACTCTTCCAACTCATTTCAGAAACTTTTGCTTTTGCTTAAAGTTTAACTATGTAACTTTTGATAGAAATAACACATTACTACACTGAATGAAAAGGTGAATTCAGAGGCGATTAACATACCATGCTGAATTCAATACTGAGGAATTTGGCTGCTACGGCCTCAAGCCTAGTTCACATTACACAATTTTCACTGTGATTTTGACGTCGCAGGGGATCTTGAAAGCCACCTTGGGTCGGAGGTGAGTCGGCAGATTGTCTGCCACAACGAGTCCTCATGTGTGAACAAGCCTACGAGCAAGTCGCCCCCTCGTCTGTGACTGGGACTGGATATCTGGCATGCTAGAAAACTGGAGAAGTCCGACACGACTGACAAAGAGCATCAGCCAATGAGAGGCGGGATACGTCCCACGTCAGCACTCAGGAGGACAGAAGAAATGTGAGGAGGACAAGCCGCAGGGTTGCCAGGTCCGCTTATTAGCCGCAACTTTGGGCTTGTTTCTAAAGTGGAGTTGCTTATTTGGGCTTGCTCTCTAAACGTCGCCTTTCTCTCTATATATATCCATTGAATAAGTTATTTAAATGCATGATAGTCGCTTCTTTTGGGCTTGTTTCCATAGCCCTGGTTGCTTGTTTCTCTCCCAAGATCTGGCAACACTGACAAGCCGGCAAGCAACTACAACAATGGCGGCGTCCACAGGATCACAGGGAGCGCGTTGTGTTTGGACCCAGGCCCTGGAGGCAGATCTGATTCAACGCTGGGAAGAATATCCATGCCTTTACGATGTGTCGTCTCCAAGTTTGGTGACGTCACCGCATTATCTGGGGCTCTGTCGGCGAGGGCTCGGTGGAGAAATCTTGTGGTGTGCACACACGGGTCGTAACGTAGTTGCCGAGACTCCCGCTGACAGAAACACACCTCGCCAGGTATGAACACTCAAAAGATTACGATAGTCTCCGCGACGCAAAATCAGGGTGAAAATCGTGTAATGTGAACTAGGCTTTGCTTGGTCCAGTATGACCAGTAGCTCAGGGTGGCTAATGTTGGCAAACTCAAACAGTGTTTCCCCTACCATTACATTAGTGGGAGCCTTTTAATTGTTGGCTTCAGCCTCTCATGGTGAAACAAAGCAGAGGCATTTCAGTTTTCTGTGATTATTCTCACAGGTTTATTACTTATCAAATCATAACCCAAGTGATATTTTTGTTTTCCTAAAATGTACTTTTTAAAAACCTGCAGTAAATACTTTTTACACTATTCGGTCTCTACCAACTCCTGAGAGAAATATCAGGCTCTCTAGCTGCTAGATTCTCTACTATGTTCACCAGCTGGCCTGTTACTGTGTCCTTCTGCAGTTTGGTGCTGAGCAGGCGGTGTACAGTGGCTTTTCAGAGCTTTTTCATTGAAAACAGCTGCCTGCTGCGTCTGTCTGTCCACAAATACCATTTCACAGCAAAGATAAAAACCTCACACGTTTTTTTTTTTTTTCATGACATTTACAGCTGTTTCTTACATGGAATGGTGATACGTTTTTCCCTCCTACCACAAGGGCGGCAGAGCGTCCGTCATTTTCTTCCTTGGACAGGTGCTTTATTACATGGCAGTCCTGCACCTGGAAAAAGGAACAGAGGCTGGATTAACATTAGTCACAGCCTGATTGCGGTTTTCTCTGTGCTACTTCTTTCCTCCTGACCTACATAACCACCTACGTGACCAACACAAAAAAAATACAAGCCCCTGGTGTAAAACATTTCAACATGGGGCCCCTGCTAACTCAATCAACAACAGAAATACATCACAGGCATTTAGCAATACATGTTACATAAGAAGTAAATCAGAGGATGAGAAAAGAGGAGGAAAATGTTTTCTTATGAAGCAACAATGAAGCCTGTGCTGTATTTATTCACTGCATTATGACGCACTTTCAGTTTCGCTTCAGATAGAATGTGTGCCAAAGTGGTGGGAGTACTTTCTCCCTGAGAAAGTAAATTTAAATGCTCTACTTTTCATCTAGCACAGAGCGTTCTTGTGTCAGCCGAAAAGAATCAAATGACTAAATGTGACAAAAGTGAATCAGCAGATGGGGGTAGAAGCTACTGTATGGCCTTGAATATGATATCAAGTGGAGGTGATGACAAAGTTTAAAAAGTCTGAGTATTAACACTGACATTTTACTGAAATTGCAATAGAAGTTTTTTGTGCTACCCACTAAAGTATGTCATTATCAATAAAGAACAGAATAAACACAGATGGACCCGCGGTCTGCCATCAATTTACTTCGCTGACAGAATAGTTGATGAGATTAAAACGTGATCTGAATAAACCTGACTAGGAATATCTCCTCTTTGCACCTTGTACGATCAAAGGCTGCAGGTGAGGTTTCGAGCTGTTCAATATTTGCTAGTGTTCCCCCTCACTCCACAGAACAATCCAATTTATCTGACTGCTTTTCTGACCTGCTGGTCATTTCATTATGGATGACTAAGAGGTATTATCATTCCTGAAGAATACAGGCAGCTGTTTTGATGCAAAGCTGAGGCACAACACAGAAGACAACAGGTGTGTGTGTGTGTGTGCTACCTGCAACATGGTGACTACATGTCTTTCTCCTGTTTTCGTCCAGATAGGAGCCATCCCCAGCTTCACGGCTACTAACCCAACTCTTTGACTACCTGTAAAGATGGACAGATGAAAAGACTGTTTAAGTGCGAGCCAACAGGTAGAAGATTCACGATGTACACAGCTCTCAGTATTGATAACACCAACCCTCTGTCCATTGATGACGCTCCCAGGGTTCATCTTTGAGGGGGTTTAGCTTTTCAGCTGTTTGTTTTCTGTATTCCTCTGCCATACTCTTCCTCATGTACTCCTGGTTGTCCTTTGTGAGGTGTTCCTCAAACCATGTTGTGGTCTTCACTGTCCTGATACAGCCCAATGAATGGGCAGGACTGCCAGATAAAAAAAAAGGAAGTTATTTACAAAGACGACAATCACGTATGTCCAGAGCTACACTAATAATCAGGCTCACACAGAATCTGCAGACGCAGAATTCTGACACCTCCTCAGATTTTTAAAAAAAAATGTTGTCTTAAATAAATATTGTCCGTCACATTATCAGCACAAAATAACTTAATATTAAAAAATGTAAAAACACAGTACACTAAATTCTGCAGGTTTTCATTCTGGATCACTGCTCATAACTGTTAAAAAAATGTCCAATCAAAACAAGACTGTCAGGTAGCATATATGCATATGTACATATGTATTATAGAGCTGCAACTGACAATTATTTTGTCCTGCTGAATAATGTTCAGGTTTTTTTGTCAATTAATTTTGAGTCGATGAAAAGAAAACTGCTGATCACAATTTCCCATTGTACAAGGTGGCAACTACACATCGTTAATTCTGTCTGACAAACAGCCTCAAAATCAAACATGTGCCGTTTATAATGCTACGAGACAGAGATAGGCAGCAAATTGTCACATAAGGGAGAAGCTGACCTGGTATTTCTGACTAACTAATTGCAAACTAACTTGCTCCTTTATTCTTTTTGAAGATCATAACTCAAGAAATTTGCATTGCAGCGTCAGATCTCATGCTGCTCTGTCACTTTACTTTACAAAGTCACTTCAGTCACTGCAGTGTCCTTGCTGATGAGTAATGAGCAGGACAGTTTGTGCATTTTAAGTGCATAAATGCCACTGTTTAATTACGAGTCAAGACAGAAATAAATAAAAAGAGGCCTGAATGAACCCTGGTGACATTTTGTCATATTAAAGTCTGCCCACGTCTACTTGCAGATGGCTACAAACACATTACTCATTTGTAACTGTAGACTGGGACTGTGGAGTGGTTCATCAGTTTTGTCCTTTACAACAGTGTCTAAATTGATCTTTAAGTAACATTATTTCGCGTAGGAGAGTGAAAATAAAACACAAACACAACACAAACGCCCCGATGTGTTATATCAATTATAATTCACTGGGAAGTAGAGGCAAGCTAGCGTTACTTATAAAGAGAAAATTGTAACATTAGCTAGTTAATTAGCAAACAAAATGCCCTGGTATAAAAGCAAAGGAAAACCAAAGCAGCCCCATTTAACGAAGCTACATGCTAAAGTTAACTTCAGTTACATTAGCACAACTAGCCACTTAGCATTAGCCACCTTTCAGCCGTTGCTCGCAGAGAAATGAGACGAGTTCCCCGCTGGAGAAGAAACCGACAGCTCCACGCCGCCATTTTGTTCTTTAATATATACACTTCCACATAAATATAAGAAGAATTACACTCAAACTAGAGGAGCATGGGGCTCTCACAACAAATGCACACCCATGCCTTCGTTTTCGTCCTGTCCTAATGTCACCCTGGCTACTTCCGGTACGTGACAAAACAGTTCCGCTGCATAGAGCGTCGTGATGACAAAGGTTCCGCACGAATACCGGATTCATATTTTTTTTAATTGATAACCAATTAAATCTGATATCCTGATATTAAACTATTATATTTACATGGTCGTATAATCTTAAAGTTAAGTTACCTTAAAAAAATAATAAAAGTTAATTATTGACCTTGGAAACAGCAGTAACAGCAACAATTTTACCTTAAGGTCAGTTCAGTAGTTTAAAAGCTTTCAATCAAATTGCATGATCTTCATCAACAAATGGATTTTGTCCAGCTGTCCTGGAAATGTTGATGTTTAAATTTCCATTTTTGAACACTATAAAATGCTAAAAAGAATATAAAACAATGATAAATGAACAAATAAGCATGTTAAAAATATTTTCATTTATATCAAGTAAAACCTATTGATTTGAGGCTCCGTTTTGACGGTCTCCTGAAAATAACAATATAGCCAATTATAACCCAGATATTACAATATAATCAGAACAGAATACTGTAGAAGGTAAAGTTGGATTTTTACTCATTTTCAGTGGTTTCTTTCACCCTTTATATAACTGATCCTCTCAGTGTAACTCCTCTGATGTGGGTGGTCTCTGAAAAAGATATCAGAGAGGCTCATGTGTTGAATACTGATCTGACTGTCAGACACTGAGGCACGTATGGAGTGCACTCTCAGGACAGCCCAACTTTGGCTCCCCCTAATTAACTATATGGAGATTCGTCAGATAATTAATTCTTGCATTTTAATGTCTGTCTGGGAGACGTAGAGAAAGTGAAAGAGACATGTTGTGGATGAAGATGTCATGAACCTGCATTTCACAATTCTTGAAACTGCCACATGCACAAATAACACTGTCGGCTCATAGGGCTGTCCATGAGTGAGACAGAGAGGGAGGTGTGTGATATCTAACCTCAGTGGAGGTCTGTATATATATAGTTTGAATATGTGGCGGCAAACTGAGAAACAGAAGCTCACGAGGTGGAAAACCAAATCAGCTAACAGGCCGCCAACTGCTTTTTTCTTTGTTATTCTAGATCTCCACATTGCATCCCTGAACACACACAATTTTTTTATTTTATCACTTAGGAGGAAGTTTCATTGTTTTTCATTAATTCCTTGGAGACTAAAACCTAAATTAGCTGTAACCATAACATGCCTAGCCCCATTTATATTTCTATAACTAGAACTTTTACCAAAAACCAAGTCCTAATGTTAATTGAAAACTTTTTGTCCACAAAAGTGAGCTTTTGCAACAGTGTGAACATGTCTATACAACACAATTAATACAAGTAAACATGCAAACAAACATCAGATCACACAAAAATGAGAAAACCAAAGTGTCTTTATTATAATCAACATGCAGAATACAGAAAAAAACATTTTTCAGCTCACAGATGAGAGTCTACCACACACGCTTTTCTATCCTCCCAAAACTCTTTACAATGTAAGAAGGTTAATAAGAAATTATTACAATTATTCAGTTGTTCATTTCCATTTAGCAAAATCTCAAACAAATCTGTAGAAAAGAACCCCCAAACACCCAAGACAACCCTGAATGTCACTCAAATGACAGAGATACTTTATTTCATAACTAGCAAGCGGGTACTGGAGATTGGATATTAGCAGGAGCTGAATTATTCATGCATTTATGCAGTACACTAACAGGGACACTACCATTCCCATAAATAACATTTGCAATGCTAATTCTAAGCATTTCGGGCTATGCAATCACATATTTTTGGCTTTTCCTACCCACAGATCTTTTGGTTCGTGAACTTGCTAGTTATCTAAATAAGGTAGGAGTGTCATTTCTCTGGGTGGGCTATGGTCTGAGTCTGCATGCTGGTTCAGAAGACTGCTCTTATTTCTATAAACATCTTTTAGATATACAGTAGATAGTAATAATTTCCCAGGTGATGCCATTGTGGCCGAACATGCAATAGTCATCAATGGAGTAGTTCAAATTGTTTCACCAGAACGAGCTAATTCTCTGAGCTAGACTACTGTATGTATGTAATATGGTTATGTGTACATGTTTGTTTGTGTGCGTATGTGTGCTTGTGCTTTTACATGTGTATATGTATTATACAGTACATAAATGTATATATATATATATATATATATGATATATATATGTGTGTGTATTGGAGTGTATAATTGCATGTAGTCCATTGTCAGGGGCTGAAGGTTCTTGTGGACTCATAATCCGACATACACTTGGGTTTGATGCCTTTAGCATTGTAGTAATCCACCACCTGGTTAGGGACTTCTGCCAAAACACTCTTAGCCAGTGCGGCTGGGGAGGCCTGAAAACACAGAGACAGACGGACAGAGAGGAGAGGAGAGGTCACAAACGAACGCACATCACCGGCCATGCATGATTCTAGAATGTTAAAATATGCTGTTGAGCCCGATGCTGTCAAAGGTCTGGACTACTGAGACTGATGTGATCAGACAAGCTCATTTGACAACCTCAAAACACCCCTGCGTTCACCTTTTTGTCCTCTAGTTCCATAGCACAGGAGAAAAGCACATCAGAGCCTGTCTATTTATAAAAGGAACAATCCATTAAAGCACATTATTCATGCAAAAGCAAATGATCAAGTACATTATGCTGTATGAGTCAATTCCTGTAAGTAGTCCAGCTGTGATTCTCCCTGCAATTATTTGAAAAATTGCTAAAGCTTGTTTACAATCACGACTATTAAAAAAGTGCGAAGTTCAGATGAAGGGCAGGAAGTGATATATCCATACACTGCATGAATTGGAAATAGAGGACAGAGACTGCATAAAAGTGTTGGATGAACTTGACAGATTTGCATGGTGTGGCACGGCAAGCCATTAAAAGTGTATGAAAGTCTCGTGGACTGTAAGTATTTCGCTTGTGGTAGGGTCCACAGCTGAAATGATGATCCTCTTGTTTTTGGCAGGATGAGTAAATGTGCGAGAGCATAAATGCCATATCAGCTCTGTGCATGGTTGCACTGCTGTCAGGCCAACATTAGCAAACTTAAGCTGCAATTTTCTTCCTCCTAGGGCAACCATTCTTAGAGGTCTGTTGAAACGCCTTTAATAAAAATCGGGGTCATGGCTAAAAACACAGAGAAGATGTAACAGCAACGGCATGTTTAACACAACACTTTAACGTTTGACATTAGTTGAATCCGCTTCTCCAGACTGAAGACGGAGGTTTTCAATCAGTATCTACCGCTTTCTCATTGGAACACCTGTAAACAGTGCAAATCATAGGCATGTGTGCAGTGTTGGTAGTCTTTGCCTCCAGTTGCCTGCCCTCCATCTGTACAACACACAGATGTATGACATCATATGCAAAGAAGCTATTCCAAATTTTAAGGCATAGGTTTGTGAACACTGAAGGGTCAAGAAACCCTTTAAAATATTAATGGAAAGGGTTTATTTACCTATCAGGGACTACTGCAGCCAAAAAAGGCACTGAATAACAAAAACACTTTCCTTGACATCATTAATTGGAGATATTCATAGCCAGGATGCGTGTTGTAAAACTGAGATCATTCTGGCCTTGCAGAATTGTCATCATCATCTCAGGTTGAGTGTTAATTATTATTCACTATATTCCACATTTAGGGCTGTGGGAGGATGGTTTGAGAGTGGTACAACACTGGGACAATTATTCCTGTACTTCTATGTGTCTGGACTTTTTTCCTGTTTGCTTTTTTGCTCTGTAATGCATAAGTAATAAAATATAGTGGGTCACAAGAAGGCTTTCAAAATCCATAGGATGATTGTCATGAATGTTATCAAAACAAATGTAAGACTGTTCCTTTTAAATATAACATATTCATATTCACACACTTTTTATGCACACATACAGGCCAGCCACACATCTGCAAGTACACACACACGCTCCCATGCTACACACACAATCCGAATCCTCAAAGTCAGAAAGTCTGTCGTACTCCGTCTCACATAATTCACAGAGACAATGCACCATCAAAGTGCACCCACCCCGACCCCCCCTCCCTTCTCTTCCTCCTCTCATTTCCACCCTCTCCTCTGCTCCTATCTACCTGTTATCCCCCACTCTGCCTGTCTCACAGCAGCTCCGTCCTGCTAATCCCTTCTGAAAAGAAACGACAGAGCAGAAAATCACCTCTCCACCTCTGTCACACACTCCCTCGCTCCCTTTTGTCTTTAGCTCCGGTCTCCTGTTGACCGCCCTCTCCCTCCACCTTCCTCCTCTGTTCCTCCAGATTTATTCCTCACCTCTCCTCTCTGACTTGTCTCTCTATGTACTTTTAGGTATACTATATGTTTCTGCTCCTTCCTACATTCTCTCCCCCCTTCTCTTTCCCTTTAGTTGGGGTGTAATTGGTTGATTTCTCAACCTGTCACAGACCAAACGCACCATAACAGACCCGACCAAACAGACCCTGTCAAAGTCAGGCAAATAAATTAATGCCACCAGAGAGAGACACACACACAAACATGCAGGGACCAGATAGCTGATGTGTTTTGACGAGCACGCCAAGCATATTACACCCACACACTCACACTCGTTACCCCCTGAATACAACACTTCTTGACACCCACCCAGCACACACACACAGATAGAGCCACAGTTGAAGTATAACTTTCCCCAAATAGCATGGCTTGGTATCAAACGTCAATACTTTCTGGGCAATGACAAAAATGTTTACTCACTCTTTGAGCACACATTTTGACATATTTCCTCCTAATCAGGGGCCAGCCATTAAATTCAGCTATGGGCCATTCATTTATTTTCCGTAACCGCTTATCCTGTTAGGGGTCATGGAGGGCTGGAGCCTATCCCATCTGACACTGGGCGAGAGGCAGGGAACACCCTGGACAGGCCACCAGACTATCACAGGGCTGACACACAGAGACAGACAACTATTCACGCTCGCACCGACAATTTAGAGTCACCAATTACTGACATGCATGGATTGACATGGAGGAAACCCATGCTGACATGGCGAGAACATGCAAACTGCAAACTCTGCACAGAGGGGCTCCTCCACCCTGGGTTCGAACCAGGAAGCCTCTTGCTGTGAGGCGACAATGCCAACCGCTGCAGCATTATGCTAACATGAATAAATGAACGAATGAACAGTGTAAAGACTAAGAGCTATAAACCTCCGGGGCTGAAAAATGAGGCCAACACGCAAGTGCCAAAAACTAAAGTTTGAATGGCCACTTGAGGCTGGCTCCAGAAGCGCGTCAATCCTCATAGACCCTTATGTGAAATTGCCCAACTTAACAGCAGAAATAAACATGTACAAAAACGGTTTTGTTTATAAAACTCACGGGTCAAAATGTCACTATGGCTTAAAGTTACGCATATTGAGGAAGCTACACAATGAATTCAGTACAGTAACTGGCAATTCCTGCGTAGCATACCACATCAGCTTATGTTGATACTCATTTGGCAGAAAAAAAGACTCCTGTATGTCATATGTTCTGTGCATTTAGTAATCGCCATGGCTACCACAATGTCACCCATTGGTTTGTGGACATCATTATGAAGCCTCGGGTTCAGCATTTTGGCCGTAGCTATCTTTTCTGGAGCCAGAAGTGACCATATTTGAGTGAGGGCGAGGAATGGATCTGACTCACACCGTAGTGACAGCCTGTCCCTCAAGCGGCCCCAACCCTTAAATATGCATAACTTTAAACGGGTTGGTTATAAAAAATGTACACCTCAAATACTTGTCTTGAATGTTGAAGTTAGCAATAGAGAGCTAACCCTTTTTTGGTACCAGGCATGGGCATGTCTATGTCATGGGCATTTTAATTGACAGACTTCATGAGTCAGCCTCAAGAGGCCATTCGATGAGCTGCAGTTTTTGGCACTTCTGCACTGGCTTTATTGTTTAGCCTGGGAGGTTGCCATTGGTTCAGCGTTGTAGTTCAGCTTAGAAAAAAAAGTGGGCAGTGCTCTATTTATGGTTAAATAAAAGTGCTGTCATTCCTGTTGTCGTCAGTATGAAATTCTGTCTGTGTTTGTGAGACACACATCTGTGCCTAGGCCACGGTTATGGAGTTAAAACTGCTTGAAGTCAAGCAGAAAGCTGTCCGATGTAACTTTTGATAATCATCATATTTGTTGGGATTTACATGAGCATTGTGTATTGTTACCTGCATCAGATTTGTGAAAGAACATGCAGACGTATCTGATGTGAATTATCCTATCATTATTGCCGTAGGGGGCAAATATTTTTCTGTGCAGATTTAACCCACGGGCTACTTTTTGCCTTCACTTCTCTGTATCGTAAATTTGATGGTTTACACTGAAAGATATACTATGCAGGAGTGATGGTTTCTGTTTGTGAACACACTAGCCAACCCTAGATTCACTCTCATTTCACCTCACTATATTTGAGCTTTATTTAGTGCTGCATCTCTTGAATGCCTGCTGCTTACAGCTGGCACCTGGTCGTTACCTTTTTATAAAGCCCCGACCTCACATAAGTGCTGCGGGGATACACACCCATAAATGTCATGAACACAGAAAATACACTTCTAGTCGATCATAAGTGATGATTGAGAGAGATTACTTCTGTATGAGTCTATAGAAATTGTTTTTTAGGACAATCCTGCAAAGTATATCTTTAAGTGAAAGCAGTACAGAAGCTCAGGTGTTGTTCTGGCAACAGTATTGAAAATTTTAAAGCAACACTTAGCCCCACTTTAGAAGCTTTTTTAGTCCGTGGCCTTGATGTGAATTCTTTTAACGTTTCATGACTCGCTACTCTTTTATGACCTCACATTTCTTATGCCCTTTAATGTTGTTATTCAGCATGAGAACGCTCTACTTTTAAAGTAAGCAGCTCGGTATCCACTATAGTCTTGCTGGCTGTGAAGAACTAACCACACGAGAATCAAAAATAGCTGAAAAACAGCATCTAGTGCAAAAATATGTTACAAAACCCATTCTGCTGCAGTCTCATATAGTGCCCCGTTCGTATATATAACTTGATGTTGCCTGACCTCCCTGGAGAATTAGTCACATTTTCTGCCTGGGATGTATTTATCACAGCTCTGTGGGTTTTTCCAGAAATACAAGATTTCTACCCCTTGCTATTTACAACTCCTCCCAAGTGCCACCCACGTGTTTGAAGTCCTTGAAGGGGACAAACTGGACGATGTCGCGGAGGACGGGCTCGCCCTTTGGTGAACGCAGGATCCCATCATCCCCGTCCAAGATCTGCATGTCTGTGAAGTCTGCGTTGCCCACGCCGACGATGATTACCGACATGGGCAGGTGGGAAGCGTGCACAATGGCCTCCCGTGTGTCCGCCATGTCGGTGATGACGCCGTCTGTCAGGATCAGCAGGATGAAGTATTCCTGGGGGTAGAGGGGGAGACAGTTGTGGGTGGAAGGGGGGAGGGAAGAAAAGATGTTCGATGACTTTTATGTTTTAGAAGTGGCTTCTTGTCAGGAGCTAATTTGAATAAAACTCATTCTAATCCACGAGAGAGCCAGAGAGAAGTGGGAGGCATTAAGGCAGAGAGGAATTTCTGCTCTAAAATTTATGACTGGAATTAAATTAATATCAATCACTTCCTCCCACTTTTCAATGCATCTCCTTCTGCCCGTCTTTGTTTCATTTTTTTGCCCACTCTGATATCTCACTTTCTGTCTTTTCATTGCCATTTGTCTGTTCCTTTGTCCCCTCGTGTGCCAATGCAAACACCAAACACTAACACTCACAACAACAGGAACAAAATGGCCCAGACTTTTTTTTTAATCTTTCTCATTCTCTCTCACCATGGCCTCTTTGGTGTGCATCTCCTCGGAGGCAGACGAGGCCACTTTCTGGATGATTGGGGCGATGTTGGTGGGCCCGTAGAGCTGGATCTTGGGGAGACAGTTCTGGTAGGCCTCCACCACACCTTGGATCCCTGCAACACACACACACACACAGGTTATTTCACTACTTACTATTTATCTGCCTTCCTGTTGATCCGTCTGTATATTACGCTGCACTGACCTCGCCAAGCAAAGTTCCAGTACTTGCAAAAGTATCTGCTAAAATCAATCAGACTCTGCGCATGTGATTGCACTTCAAGGTGAACAGGCATTTTTCAAAAAGCATTCCTACATAGTCCACACAAACACAAGCTCACACGCACACACACCTTCACGGCAGGAACACTGCTATGTTGGGAGAAGAGCGCAGAAGCCCATTTCACACATACAGATTAGTGTTGTTTTTCTCTGTATCTTAGAGCCTGAAATACTTCCTGCAGCATAGTGACAAATCTCCCAGCTGCATGTGTGTGTGTTTAGGAGTGTGTATTTGTATGTGTGAGGGGAAGAAACAGAGAGTGGGGATAGATACAGAGGGAGAAATATGGGACTGACAGCGAGGGAGAGATTAAAAGGCGTGCAGCAGCGATACTGTCAGAGTGGTTTGGTTGTGTGGTGCATGAACAAAAGTTTCTGCAAGCCAAGAAATCTGTGAATGAAGTGTACATTTGTTTCATTTGATAGCTTACCAGCACATTCAGGGTTGTCCTCATCAAAGTTCACGGCGAAATCGTGCGAAACCTTCATGCGGGGCAGAGAACACAGGGCCTTTTACCGCCATGGTAAAGCCAGCACTCAGCACAACATGTTCAGTCTAATTTACAGGTTGACAGATGTATTCTCTTTTCATGTTGATCAAAAGCAAGCTGTGCCTTGGAGAGAGATTTAAAGTAACCAGAACTCCTCCTGCTACTGCAAAAACACTCATACACACATTCTGAGTGTCCTACCTTGAAGTCAGGTGGTATCAGTGCTCCAAAACCAAACGCAGGGAACATTTTATCACTAGAGAAAGAGCAAGGCACATGAGTCACTGAAAGCGATGGAGAAAGGTACAGAGCCAAGGACAAATAATGGACCAAAGCCTTGAGAGGGGACAGCTAGTGTGTATATGTCTTGGTGTGTGTGTGTGAGTGTGTCAGCATTAGATAAATGATGATTGATGGGGTGGTTTCTACCTGTCATAGTCTTGGCAGATCTCC
Organism: Epinephelus moara; assembly: GCF_006386435.1. Classification (NCBI taxonomy): domain Eukaryota; kingdom Metazoa; phylum Chordata; class Actinopteri; order Perciformes; family Serranidae; genus Epinephelus; species Epinephelus moara. The sequence goes on from NC_065527.1 coordinate 15,107,647, forward strand.
CCGACAGCCACCAGCGCTTTGAGGTACTCATTGGGCTGGTAGGGGTGGATGTAGTGGAGGGAGCAGCTGTTTCTGGGATCCCCATTTGATGCTGTGAAGTCTATTGCCACCTGGGACATAGACACATACACACACACACAGCATGAATGAGCATGGACAGACAATGACATGCTGCTATAATATTGAAGAGATTATAAGTGACAGAACTTACGGTGAACTGGATTTGGCAGCCTCCCATGATGTAATCCAGAAAGGAATACATTTTGATGATCTGTCAGGGGGAAAGTTGAGATTTATAGATGTCATGGAGTCAAGACAGGATATAATAAAAGCTGAATGGGGTGGATGTGGCTGTGCATAATGCACCGTTAAGCTTAAGATTAGGGCTTAAATAATGAATTGATTAGATAACACAAAATGAACCCATAAAAATCTTTAATAAATTGATATGTAGTGATAAATAGTTTTAATTGCATCAGACAAAAATGCAAAACATTTACTGGTGCCAGTTGAAATATGAGAAATTGCTGCTTATCTCTATTTTATTTCATTGTACCTTTAATATCTTTGGTTTGTAACACAATTTTTAACTGTAATGTGACACTGAAACAGTAAACAACTAATCAACTAAACATTAACTGACAGATTAAATGTATTCTTTGTTGTTTAATTGGCCCAGAGCAGCGCTTTTGAACAATGATTTCACACTGGCTTCACACTATTCGATTAATTGACAGTTGGTGATGGTAATGCACCAAGAAGTGTAGAAATGTGACAATAAAATCAGTGAAGAAGAAGACTGTCAGCAAGCAAACATGGATGTAACGGACCTAGAAATCCACCCTTAGATGTTAAATAAGGAGAGAAAAGATTCAAAGACACACACAATGCGTTTTTGTTTGTATTATACAAAATGCCACAGTGCACTTTTAACCAATAATTAAAACAACTGTTATTAGAGACTCATGGAGGAGGGGATTGCAGAAGTAGAAGGATATGTTATTGTGTTACTTCACCTTACAGTGATTGAGAATGACAACACCAGAGTTTCTGTAATTCTTCTTCTTCATCTGGTATTTAGGGTTGATGCACTCCCACTGAAGCTGGGAACACACACACACACACACACACATTCATGTCAATGTCATGTCAAGTCAACAGAGGTCTGAACCATTTCTTCACGCTAAAGCTAACTGTTGATAGCCGTCTATCATTTTGATCATAACATACATGAATGTTAATGTTTGTTAACAGTTGTGAAAATGTTTCCGTCAAAATACAAGAGCCTTGTGACATGTGCGATATTTTAATCTTTCAAATCATAGAAGAAAAGATAAGTTTGGCATATTTTTGATTGAGTACGACTGCTGAGATGTTTATTACCCCGTTGCCGAGGTGTTTACTTGAGTCACATCACTTGGAGTCGTCACAGACTCATCACAAATTCAATGACTTTATGCACAACTCACAAAATGAAAAAGACTTGAAACTTGTCTTGGAATTAATTACCAATGACTCATGACTTCACTTGGACTTGAGCCTTCTGACTTGAAAATATGTGACACCTTCCCTGCAGCTCAAAGTTTAAAAAATATCTTAAGTGACAGTGTCCCACAAATTATTCTATTTTCCTAATCAACTAACTTTAACATGATTCAGTCCCAACAAGGTGAGACTTAACTGACCCTTCGCTATGTCCCAAAATCTATGTGCCAAAATCAAACCCTAAAAAGTGTAGGGTTAGCTAGCTAGCTACTGAAGATATAGCCTGAATGTATACACATGCTGTTTTTGTGAATGAAGACCGACCCTGCTGTACAGGAACCAGTGAAGGGAGGCAGGGAAACTTGCTGATATTCAACCAGCTGTGTGTCATCACAGTGAGTGTGCAGATGAATGTTGTTTGGCTTCCCCTGGTGCAGAGGTCTGGTAGCGTAAGTCTGGGCACTGACAGCGGCACGGGGGTTAGCTTAACGCTGTTTATCTGCACACACTGTGATGATATACAGCTGGATGAATATCAGTGAAGCTTTCCTTTATAATAATTGTCTGCTGTCTCAATCACCAGTTTGGCTTTAGCTTCTGTCCTTATTATTTTGATCTGTTTATGCCGCTGAGTCAGTTTGACATCCTGGATATATCCTTCAAACACATATTTTAGACCTGTCTGTCTGCTTCTCTCTGAAAACACTTTTTTGTTTTCCTAAAAATTTGATAACATTTTTCCAGGGAGTGCAGTTAGTTACAGTGTGGGCTCCATGCTTGCTCCAACGTCTTGTCGGACCATCACAAAGGGGCGGGGCATAGCCAAAGGTTATTCCCAAGATCCACTTTGTTTGAACTAATCGAACATCATCCAATCAAGTTGCAGGAGAGAACTATGAAGAACTAGCGTAACGATACTGAGCGCCAGCTGAAAAACAATACCAAAGTTAAATTTGTTCCCGTACAAAAACTAGGGTGTCGTCAACAAAAAAGTAATTGTAGTATAGAAAACGAGCGAGCTGGAATTTGCAGATGGAGATGCGACAACTCCCAATGAATATGTTTTAAGAAATAAATACAAATTTTAAAAAGCAATCATGGTTTTGGTATATTTAATATATTATTACTCTGTTGTTAAAATGGCATTAGGCTCGGTGAAGACAGCATTATGACTGTAGGACTCGGGACTTGACTCCGCTTTTGTCAGTCTTGACTTGGGACTTAGGTTGGATGGTTAACCACATTATCATTGAGCCTATGAGCTCATTGGTATAAATACAAGTGTGACTAAGTGACTACAATCCAGCTATTGCACCATTGTCCATCTAAATACAGCTGCGGTGAGTTGGTGTGCAGTCGTTACTCTTTCCATCCCTTTGCGTGTGCTCACCTGTTTGCCCTCCTGCTCTGCTCTCATCTCCTTAAAGGTGGTCTGAAACTCCCCAATAAAGTCATGTTTTCCATTAGAGTCCCAGTCCCAAACTGTGCACTGAAACAGACACAAAGAGACACCCACAGGAGCACACACTCATTCAGTTAGAGCGCAGCTGAAACACTGTCACCTAAACGCACACACACACATGCACTCATGGCATGCAGGGAAATGCCATGCTGAATGATTGATAAGGCAGTGTTAGTGGGGGGGCAATGGAGCGGTGAAATATTAATCTGAGGATGCTGAGAGGGACGTGGCTTAAGAGACTGCTTTATGTGTGTTTGTGTGTGTGTGTGTGTGTTTAGGCGTAATAGTTTGTTTCTCTCAAAGGAGCTGTCAGACAAGAAAAATGGCCTCAATCACCGGTGAAATGTGCAGGTCAGCGGGCCAAGGCTCCGCACATCATAAAAAAATAATCCTATAATATGAAAAGGTGACAAAAGGCACCAATATTTGGACACACTGTACAATCAATAATACTCAATAAAGTGGGTCAATAGAGACCCTCGTTAACAGAGAGAGAGACAGATGAATGCTTCTACCTTTCACAAAGGTTAAATGACCGTGAATGACTCATTTTCCTGTTGAGCTTTGCGACCTTCTCATCTTAGGTCACCCAAACAACTTGCGCTCAGAACCAATCCACTAACGTTTGATTAAAAACAACGGCCGGCAGTTGTCCCCTTATTTCCTGTCTCCCACTTAAACAGACGAGTGCCTGCCCCTGAAGTGTGTGTGTGCCTTTTTTGTCTGTGTGTGTGATCATTTGTGGATTGTACACGTGTCTGTGTTTTTATGTGTGAGGGAGCGAGCGCTTGCTTTTTGCAGCCTCGCTTCCACTTCAAGTTGCTGAGCACTATGCGAGAGAGTGATGAAAAAATGAAGAATCTCCGTTCCATTCACTGAATACTAACTGTTGGACGGAGAGAGAGAGAGAGAGAGAGAGAGAGAGAGAGACATGGCAGTCGAGGGACAGATGAAAAAGTAGGAAGGTGGAGGAAGTGGACGAGAAGAAACACAAAGCAAGAGACAGACACCGCAGAGGAGGGTTATGCATTTATGCATTGGTCAGTTAAGAGCCCTGTGAAAAGGAAGCACTGGTCTGAATAGAAATCTCTGCCCTGCCATTTCTCACTATAGCTCTGATGCTTCAAACAAGTAGCCCTGGAAACCATAGCCAATGGCGTGCGTGTGAGTGTGTGAGCCCTTTCTCCTGCTGTCAGGAGCCATGCAGAGTTAAGACGCCTCTGAATATTTAATGAACAAGCTCATGTTTATTCATGGAAAGAATAACTGTTCGGAGCTGATGTGCGGCCACCACTTCACGCGCACACACACACAAACGTGCGCACACGGATCTATTCTGGCAAGTAAAGGTGAGAGTTTAGGACAACCACTGAGCTCTTTCACACCCGTCCGGCTCTTTAAATAACACATCAGGCATCAGGATGACAGGAGCGGCAGCACATGACCTGAACCCAACTCATGGCTCCGAGAAGATAACGGAAGGAGATGATCAAGGCTGCTCTGTGACTTGCTCACACGGTTTGATTCACTTGTGGGTATGTGGCACTTTGTTTATGTTTTACAAATCTCATCATTTGTATGCTGCACAGAAAAAAACCTTGCAAAGAAACACCTGCAGGCCTTCAGGTGCTGTTTGGCCTCTACTCTTAAATGCACAGTGTCTCCCTGGGGGGACCTAAAAAACAAAAAGAGCTGTTGCCTTCTGGTTCTGCATGCTCAAGTTGTTGCATATTATATAAGAGTAAAAAACAAAGACTGTCAGGCTTACTTAGTGTAGAAGTCTTTGGTATGGACTGGCAGTCTAAAAAGCATGTGAGGCACTCTGATTGTAAATACATCCTTTAGTAATACATGGATGATCAATGCGCTTTCACTTAAACATTCGTCAGTCCCCTTTTATACTCTTCGTCAGGGTATAAAAGGGGTTTTATTCCCTGATGAAGACTGTCTTAGTCGAAACGCGTCGGTCATCCATGTATGTAAGGACTTTTTTACTTATGATCAGTCTTCATCTGGGTATAAAAGGGTTTTTACACCCTAATGAAAACTGTTAAAGTCAAAATACATTGATCGTCCATGTATTAATGAAGAATTTTTACTAAAATCAGTCTTTATCAGGGTATGAAAGGGTTTTTATACCCTGATAAAGACTGTTTAAGTTAAGTTATTCATGTATGAATAAAGGATCCTTACTCGCAGTCAGTCTTTATTGGGATGAAAACTTTTTAAGATAAAGGAAAAGAAGTCCGCACACCAAAAAAGCTCCAATGCAAAAAGATAAAGGAAAAGAAGTCCGCACACCAAAAAAGCTCCAATGCAAATAAAATTTAATTAAATCACTTCATGGATGGGTGACGTTTCGGGCACAAGGCCCTTCCTCAGACCGTGTGCCCAAAATGTCACCCATCCATGAAGTGTTTTAATTAAATTTTATTTGCATTGCAGCTTTTTTGGTGTGCAGACTTCTTTTCCTTTATCTTAAACGTTTTGACTTTTTTGTCCAGGACCCAATCCTTATTTTTGGATGTGCGCGCTTCCTCGTTTATATATGAAAACTGTTTAAGACACCTCCAACAAACACCGACTTTCACCCAGGAGAGCGCTGTTCACGTCCCATGTTCTTTTTTCCTACACCTAACCACGTGCTTTTGTTGCCTAACCCCAACCACGTGCGTTAGTTGTTGGAGGAAAAAAAAGTCATTTTGTGCTGCTGTCCTGACGTAGTGCGTTTATTTTGACAGAGACTGTCTGTAACCTACATTTCCTGTTATAACATAAGTGTATTTTGAAATACAGCAGCACCCCCTATTTTTTAATTTGTTGCATGTTATGTTTAAGGTTATATAAAATGACTCTGCCACTCCATTGACTTGCAACACGTAGTTACAGTCACAGACTCACCTTTAGCTCCCTGTCATGGTCACCGCTGCAGAGTGTGTTCAGGGAGACTTTGAAGGATTTCCAAACTGGGCTCAGGTTGTTCATGACCGTCTACAGGGCACAAAACATCACAGCCTTTGTTAATCACAGGCCTGGAGAAAGAAATATAATATCTAAATGTGTGTTTGTGTGTGCATGTAATCACCTCAGTTCTGTGTACAAGCGACTCAGTGCCGTCATCATTTATTCTAAAAATCTCCAGGAAGGGGTCTGACTTGCTGAAGAAATCCTTCAGAGGGGAAAACATATAAGGCATTGCCTCAGAACTGCCTTTGATCACCATAAATCATTCATACACTAACAGAATCATTATTTCACCCCATTTTTCTCCCTTTCTTCCTTGTGTCTTCCACCCATCCCTTTCCTGTCCTCTCCAATTTAGCCGCCCCTCCCCTGCTTTCTTCCATTTTTCCCCTAAGGCACAACTTGTTTGGATTAGTCATCCGTGGACGTGTGCGCACGCGTGTGTGGAGGCTGAAAATTAATATAGTTATCTGTGTGTGTGGTGGGGTGGCTGAGATAGGAGGGGGTTATTGGGGAGAGGGGGGTGCCCACCTATCTCAGCAGGCCTCCTCTAATGCCAGATTGTACTTTTGTGTATTGTGCGTAAGTTGCTTCATTGCCAATTCCCACAGCCCTCCACCCACATACTCCCCCCGCCCACACACTCACACACACACCTGCCTAATAGCCCACACATACAAACTCATATCTGTGAATATTAATTCCTCTCATATCTGAAGGAAAACCACAGATTTTTTAAATCCTTTTGAAAGTGCACACACACACTCGCACAAACCTTGTCGTCTAGCTTACGAGCACTGAAGGACAGTTCAACGTAATCGTCATTACCAGACAACTCCTCGGCTGTCACCTTTACAGTGAGGGTGGAGAGGAAAAGGGGGAAGATGAGGAGGAGGAGGAGGAGGAGGAGGAGGAGAGAGAGGTAGAAGGAAGAGGTGAGAGAAAATGAGATGGAAATGAGGAACAGAGCAGATTGAACAGGCAACATCATCAAATTAATTATCTTCAGAGTGTCTGAGTGCAAGACGTGGTGCGTGTGATTTGTGTGTGTGTGTGTGTGTGTGTGTGAGCGCGTGTGTATGTGTGTGTAATAGTGATGGGCTGACTCTGGAAACAGTGTCATACCGTTATGGAGGACTTTCCAGCCGTGTTTCCCTGTTTGAGTAGAGCTTTGGTCAGTTTCCTCTGAGAGACGATCTGAAACAAACAGACTCCACAAACTCAGCCCACACATCCCAGTGTTTCTCCTCAGAGGCACAAGCTCGCCCTGTTGGTGTCACCCTCGTGTTGGCACTTCTCTTTAATGCTAGCATACAACTGCCTACTTCACACATCCAATGGACAGAAAGCAGCATGTCGGAGTCACCTTTCCCACCACCTGTCAAATGTAATTTTCTCAGGTTTTGTATGATCTGCCAGCTCCTGCACTTTTCTCACCTATTACTATTTTGGGCAGGCCAGGTGTTACACAAGCTATAAATGACTGCTAAAGTGTACATGAGAAGGTCGGTGAGATCCAGTGGGTGCTCATCACACGGATAGATGAACCAAAATTATGAGCTAAAAGCACCTGGAAGCCGCGTTGAGCTGCAGAGTGAGGTGTTGATTCTCAGTGGGATCTGCAGCACCATCGATGCTTTCAAATTACAGGAGAGGGTGGAGATGAAGAGCAACGTGGGGTTGGCCTATTTTCTCTCGGACAGGTAGGTGCCATCATTTGGCTTAGTAAGCTTGCAAGTAGTGGCTGTTCCATTACAGTGTTCCTACAATAGTACAGTAGCTTGAAGCATACGTGCAAGCAGGTTGTATTGTTCGTACATATACTTATACAGAAAGTAATATGCGTGAATTCATATTTAGCACACGTAATCATGAGCCAGGCCAGTAATTTGCATATAACCCACATATTTGGGAAGGTGACCAATGTGGAGAATTTAAGGAAGTAGTCCCTCAAGGCAGGGACTTTGAGTCATTTTAGTTCACGTCGTCACTACATTTCTTTTCTTAAACCTTAAGAGTAACGTAATGTGTCTAAACCTAACCTCTATAACTTTGCATTAAATATGTAATTTGCTAATTTGTTAGATATGATACAAACTGTTTTGTGCGCATTTTCATAAGATACCATACAACAGTGGTTCCAAACTGGTGGGTAGTAGTCCAAAATTAGGTTACGTGTCCATTTTGACTGGACCACAAGTGACTCGCAAATTTGTTGTTTGTAAAAACAAATAAATAGAAACACACTTTATTGTTAAGTATAGTGAATTTCTGTCACAGAGCTTTTATTTGATGTGCCGTTTCCTGCTGAGGAAAGTGACTATCGGACAGCTAATTACGAGGACAGCACACTAGCTGAAAGACATGACCAAACGCAAGTGTGACGCTGAATGTATTAAACTGTGTGGACGTTGGACTAATGACTGAACAGAAATCTGGACCCCGTGGCTGGATCAGTTGGGAACCATTGCCATACGAACTGTTGTGTGAGGTTACGTTGGTACAAGCAGCGTGGGGAGAAGGGGCAAAGTTTTAATGTTATGTTAACAAACATAAACTGACAATTCTGATAGAATACACCTTTTAATGTGTGTCATTTTGTAATGAAATGTAATTCCAAGGAAAAGGGATGTCCATTGACTTCAACTTTATTTAAGTCTGCAATAACTGTCCACTCGGGGGCAGCAGACGCAAATTTATAAACACAGTACTGACATATTACTTTTAAGTTGATGCGGTGAACTTGTTAGCAAACAGCAGATGTGGAGCAACATTAGCGTTCATCTATGTTAGTCTCATATTTGACTTTTGACTCCGTTTTGGTTTTCACCGACACATGCGAAAAACTCTTGGCTCTTAAACTGCCACATGCTCCACTACGTTCACCAGCTAATCAAAGAGACAAGGTGAACGGTGCAATAAAGGGGAGCACTCCAGAGTCTGCAGATACTTCTCCATGGTTTTATCACATATAATGGGTCCATATAATGTGATCGATTGGAAAAACATAAATATTGATTGACTTTAAGGACAACTTGCCTTGGCTAATCGCTCACATGCTGTCTGTGGCAATATCACTGACACAATACATCTGTGACATGCCTTCCTTCTGGCTACATTCCCCAGTGATGACACCAGCAACTATGGGGGGCCTGCCACTGTAAACCACCATTAACAGATCAATTTATATGACTTGAACAAATTGTTATCTGTGCTTCTGGTGCTTTCATTGCACTTATATACTGTAATGCTGTCTTTTTCTAAATTACACTGCTGGAAAGGCTGCAGCTTCCAGACAAAATGTTGGCAGCATGTTATCCCCTTTCAGTAAACCTCCACGGCTCTCGCCTTCAAAATCACCTCCCTCCTTATCAATTATCTCAGTTCTCCCAACTGTTCCACCAGCTTTATATTGCTGATAGAATCTCTGACAATGAGAAGTGGACACAAACACTTCAGTACTTTTTGGAAAGCCTGTCCCTTCTGCTTTGTCTTTATTTCCTTCTTCTCAGCGTGACTTAACTGGTGATTCTCTGAAATCATCTTGTTAATTACCACTAATGCAATTACAGTCTCTTCTTAAATGCTCTTGGATGTTATGAAGCGCATAAATGAAGTGAATCTTTAAATACTGATTACAGTTATATCATAAATAAGTGCAACAACACCACTAAGTGAGGGAAAAAAATACGTAATCGCATATGCTTTGAAACATAAAGCACCGTCAGGGCTTTAAGTAACTTAGCATTCAAGGACAGCACAGTGTAAATGCACACAGAGACAGTATCTGACCTCAAGTGAAAGATGACATTAGGATTCCAGCCACGGCTAAAGTTGGCCTCTCTTATCTTAAAGTTGCTCCCTCACCTTAATCAAAGCACACATTACCTGATACAGACATTTAAAATCCCAACAAGCTCGGTTAACGTTACAAAGGATTATACATTCCAGTCTGTAAGTCTTACACTCAAAGCATGCAGGCTCAATTCATGTGTGTGTGTACGTCTGACATGGCCTGCTATGCTCTGCACTGGTAAACACAACACTGATATACTGGTGTACTGGTAAGTGCACTTACTGATGCGCATAAATGCACTCCTTTCATGCGTTCACCTGTAGATGCATGCTCTCATCATACACACTCATTCTTATGTGTGTTCAGACGTGAACTCCGAACTTCACTCACACGCACCACTTGGCTTGTGCAGCAGCCGCCTGCTGTTTAATATTCATTCATAGACGCCTGACTTCTAGGAGATGTCTGTTTTATTGAATAGTGGACAATGGAAGGAGACAATAATAGCAAGGAGTGAAACCTAGCGTGATTACAGTAAGTGTCCAGCACTTCACTCAGGCTACCCGCCTTACTCACATCATGCATTCTTAACTAACCTGCGTGTTTCACATACACTCCCCGTGTCAAAACACACTGACCTGTCCTAAGGTGCACTCCATGGCTCCCAGGAAGTCAGCGTCACGGAGACCATTGTTGCCAGAGCTGATGTCATGCAGTTCAAAGCGAAGCCTCTGGACCTCCTCGAAGTAGTAATCCACCAGGAAGATCTTGGAGAAGACGGGGCCGCTACTGCTGCGAATCACCTCTGTACGGTCCACCTGCACAGAGGCAGGGGTGCGTGGACACACACACACACACAACTCCAGGTTAACCATAGTATGTCCAACACATTTTTTGGAATCTGAAAGAACATAACTACTATTACTGTGGGTTTCAATTTTCTCAAAGATCCCAGAGGGCTGTAAATCATCTAACAGTTGGTAAATTGAAAAGCATTTGATAGGTGGAAATGCTATAACAAATGATACCATTATAAAACTAAACTGTCAAATTGATTTCAATTATTCACTTCTGTATTAATCAGTCTGTTTGTTTTATCACTTTGTCATTTCCAATTAAACATAAATTAATAGTTTCAGAATGTAATTTATTTGTTGACATATTAATTTATAATCTGTAAACTCTCTTTTGTAATCATTGTTTTTATTGCCTAATAAATATAAATTAATTAACTCCTGTATAATGATTTGTAAAACCACTAATGTCTTTCCTACACATTGGTCAAAACATCTAATAACTAACAACTAATGGTGATGGGTGAAAACAAACGAACAAATCTTTTTGAACGACTATTTTCAGTGTCCGGTATGTACGTAGTCAGCTTGTCCAACACCTAGGTGCTCATGAATCTCCAACCTTCCCATTTGCCCTCCTGCTGTTACTATAGGATACTGACTATACAGGATAATGCTCCTCAGATGGTCGTTCTTTTGATTTCGGTGCGTTCATGACCTTTTTTTGTAATGTGGAAACAACATGGATGCTACAGAGAAGATGCATTTTAATGCTTGTGTTTAAACAAAAAAACGGATCAAGTGAGCCATGAAATATGATCAGAAACTCACTTTTCAGATTAATCCAACACCACATGAATACAGCACAAAGCTGGGGAAGTAAATGGGACATCAGTGACATTTCTGTAATATTGTATTGATCTTATATATCCTTCCTACATACAAGTGGGATAATAAATCAGTCTTTATTGATGTAAACGTCAGCATGATGGCTGGTAATACATTGAAGAGAAGTTTTATGGGTCGGGCAGCACTGGCTGTCAGAGAAACTATCGAAAGTATAAAAATTTTGAAGGTTGGATACATTCCCAGAGAGTCCAAGTCATTGTTTTTCAAGTCACAAGTAAGTCTCAAGTCTTCGCACTTAAGTTCCAATTTGAGTCCCAAGTCAAGACAGGCAAGTCGTGAGTCAAATCCCGATTCAAGATTGAGAAGTCCCAATTCCTAAACTTTGATTTTCAAGTCCTAAACAAGTCACAATGGGCTCTACTCCAAATGTAATGCAATTTTAACAACATCCATCCATCTTCATCTGCTTATCCGGGGCCAGGTCGAGGGGCAGCAGGCTGAGCAAAGCACCCCAGATGTCCCTCTCTCCAGCAAGACTTTCCAGCTCCTGCGGGACCCCAAGGTGTTCCCAGGCCAGATGAAATATGTAATCCCTCAGGCGTGTTCTGGGTCTGCCCCAGGGCCTCCTACCAGTGGGACGTGCCTAAAACACCTCCAGCGGGAGGCACTCAGGAGGCATCCTGATCAGATGCCCGAAACCACCTCAACTGACCCCTTTAGACATGAAGAAGCAGCGGCTCTACTCCAAGCTCCCTCCGGATGTCTGAGCTCCTCACCCTATCTCTAAGGCTGAGCCCAGCCACCCCACGGAGGAAACTAATTTTGGCCTTTTGTATCCACAATCTCATTCTTTCGGTCACTACCCAGAGCTCATGAACATAGGTGAGGGTTGGGACGTAGATGGACCAGTAAATCGAAAGCTTCGCTTACCGGCTCAGCTCCCTCTTCACCATGACGGATCGGTGCAGCGCTCGCATCATTGCAGACGCCGCACCAAACCGCCGATACATCTCACGCTCCATTCTACCCTCACTCGTGAAAAAGACCCTGAGATACTTGAACTCCCTCGCTTCAGGCAGTAACCGGGTTTTAACAACAGAGAAGGCCTAATAACAATTTAGAGTTTGTATTAATTTGTTTAAACACATTTTCCTTTTTAATTACTTTGCTGTTAGCATTAGCTTGCTAACTATGTTAATATTAGCCTTACTATTCTTTGTGCAGCTTCAAACATCAAAGTCCAAAGTTGTTGCGTGTCTGAGTATAATATTTGACCCACAATTTTTGCAAAGTGCAAATCATTTTTTCGTTGACCACCATATAGTTTTTGTGCGTGAACAAAATGATCTTTGATACAATTCTAGCTGGTACTCTGTAACGTAACATTAGTTCTTCATGGTTCTCTCCTACATCTTGATTGGATGCTGTCCGATTGGTTCGAAGTGCACTAAAGGGAATATCACGTTTGTTCATGCAGGACTAGGGAATCATACATCTCAGCTGTAATCAGCTGACAGCCCACTGATTGAATCTTCTTTTCTAATCAGTCACACACTCATCACAGCCCATTCTCACAACAGTCCATTTAAATATAGCTTTCCACTTACTGATCCCTGCTACACCACTGCTGCTGGCAAAGCTTTGTCTCCACCTTTCTAATTCAGAGTCCTAACGTGGGATTTAATGTCTTGCTTTGGGCCTACTCCTGTATACCAGGGGGAAGGTGTTTCTGTATTGTGCTCTCTGTTTGGGCTTAGCATGCTGCTTGTCAAATCCAGGGAGCAACTTCTAAGCAGAGCCGTCAGCACCAAGTATTACTGTGTTTTCTGTTGATGCAATAAATGGTTAAATCTATGAGGACAGTGTTCCTGGCTGAAATTAAATGACTTGTTGACATGCTGTGAAAGAATATCCCCGATGCTGGTTGATGCAAGAAATGAAGGGAAATAAACCTTAATCTTTGGGAAGGTATCAAGTATTTTCAAGTCAACAGGCTCAAGTCCAAGTGAAGTCACTAGTCACTGGTGTTAAAATCCAAGTTGAGTTGCAAGTGTTTTATAATTTGGTCAAGTCTAAAGTCATCAAATTTGTGACTTGAGTCCAACTGGAGTCCAAGTCTTGTGGCTCAAGTCCACACCTCCACCGAATTCAATGTTTTTACATAGTTGTGTATATTTATTTTATTGTAAAGTCTGGCTGTGTGAAAGTAGTGTTTCATAAAACTGCCTCTTCACTGTTGGCAGTTTCACTTTAAATTGAGTTTTGTTTGTGGTCTTCCAAAGTGGACTGAAGTATGAAGATTTCATTCAACATCCAACACGCTGCCAATGTGCATCGATTGTGAACCTCAGCAGACTTTTCAGCACTGCAGCAATTACCACAAATATCCATTACCAAATTGTTTACACTTATCAACTTGAGGACTGCAACTATGGATTTTGTTTTTGATGGCTAAAATCGAGCAAGCTGTTTGACGACACAAAGAAGCGACGATGGTAATATTGATCTCGCATTTTCTTCTCTCTAACTGCCTGATGTGGAGAGGAATAGAAGCCCAAACAAAAGTCTGGCTCCGTGCTGCCAACAAAACCTATCCAACACTAGCAGCGACGACTGGGTCCCTTTTATTGTTGATAACCCTTTGACACACACACACACACACACACACACACACACACAAACAAACACATTTACGACCAATGGCTTGAACACACTCTCAGCAATTATCCAATTAAGAGACTCTGAATCTGATGGGCAGTGATAACATTTGTCCATTCCCTCACTCTCACGAAGGGGCTTATTGTAACACATACATACAAATTCACACACACATCCCACAGGCACACACACACACACACACACACACATCAGTATGCTGTACAAAGTAGCTTTTTGTGGAGTCTCCAAAGACAGAATAATGCTGCACTACTTTCTGAGCACTTGATCTTGAGCCCCTGTGGAAATCTATGTGTGTGTGTGTGTGTGTGTGTGGGTTTGTGTGGGTGGGTGTGTGTGTGTGTGTGAGTGGGTTTGTGTGAGTGGGTTTGTGTGTGTGCAGTGCAGTGCTGTGTAGAGCTGCTTCCTGTGACAGTTTGCGTTAGTGACTGATGTGTGTGTGAATCCATGTACGTCTGTTGGAGTGGCTCACTGTAGCACTGTATGTGTGAGGATGTGCGTGTATGTGTGGGTGTGTTGGTATCTACATATTTAAAAGGAAGACAGTTCACTCAGCATATGACTGTCTCTCCCAGAAATACAGGAGAGAGATAAAGAAAAAGATCCACTTTTGTCCTGAAATTCTCTCAGATTTATCTTTAACCTCGTGCTGTGTTCTTACAAAGTTCAGCTAATACATGTGCTGCTGCCACCGGTGAGACTTCAGTGGGAATAAGATGTTCCCTTAAAGAAGGAGATTCCATCTGAAGTACCAGAAGGAGCAGGTTGTGAGTTTTAGAGATAAAAGGAGAGGAAGTGGAACACTTACTAGCAGAAAGCACCATCACTTCTCCCTTTCTTTTCCAATTTCAAGTGCTAAACAATCTATTCGAGAAAGATGTTGTCTCCATCTATTTGAGACCTTTTTATTGTGTACATTTAGCCCGATAAAATTGTTCATGACTCCAGAAAGAAGTAGTTCAGTGCTCACATTATTTTCAATATCAAATCTATTGGGGCAGACAGCGTATTTTGGAGAGCTGAGATGAGCAGAGAAACAAAACTAGCACACTTTCCATTTCAAGGTGACAAAAGCATTTGAATAGCTAAACGCAATCTGTGCACCAACTCACAAAAGTTGCGATTTCTGTTGCCTTCTGTGACAATGATCATCCATAATTTATTAAAACCAAACATAACTTGCAATTTAGTGCGAGAAGGTTTCGCGGCACAATCACAGCTCTGCTTGACAGCGTAGGTCCTTGATTACACAAAATCAATTAGTCAAACATGAATTCTCTGATATGATTGAATCAATTCAAATACGGAGAAATCCTTAAGGAACTAGGAATGTGCAGACCTCTGCACATCCCAGAAGCTAATAAATATAAACATTCTCATCTATTTCTGATGGAGCCACAGGTCATTGCAAAGAGCAGACCTGCTGACAGGCACTCTATGTGAAATATATGTACAACATATGTATGAGGATGACTCTTTGACCCATGTTGTTCATGACTGGACTTTGAAGGGTGTTATTTTTGATTGTAGGCTACGGCACAACAAACTAGGACATAACTACACAATTAAAACAGACAAAAAACATTTAACTACATAGCCTGCTTACTAAGTTATGGTACAAGTACAAGGAAAAATGTCCCAATCAACAAAATCTGCGAGTCTACAAAATCTAGAAAGCAAATTCTCCGCTTCTGAAACATTCCTGCCGTGGTATGACGCCCTGCAGAGGATGGAATAAAACCTTGTTGCGGCTGCGTTTGGTGGAATTGTCCCTTCCAGCTCCCTTACAGGCAATATGGCAGTGGAGATAACAACAACAGGGACTAATTCATGCCTAACTTTGGTGAATCACGACATATCAGGTATGGATTCAATCTGCAGACGCTCCGGTTCAAAACGAGACCAAACTTTTCTACGAATGTCAGTCGTTGTGCCTCAACGTGGGCCAAAATGTGGCCTGCAACAAACAGTAAGGCTTGTTGTTTTTAGCTGAGCTGATTTCTGGAAAACTTGCAGCCCCTATCGGCCGGTTAAGGAGCGTGAGTGGACAGCAGTCGATGACGGAATAAAACAGTCAAAGAAAAAGGTTTTTCAAAAATTATGAATCACCGCAACCACAAATTGGCCTTTGAGCATACAGTCATAAACATGCACACAAAATATTAGGCTGATTGGTCTGGTAGTTTGCGGGTTTAGCTGCCACCAGACAGAGGAACATACTCATACATGCACACATGTACATGTTCCCCTCCAGTGTTACGCCTGCGTGACATAGGTTTTTGCAACAGAATGTGTAGAGTGGATGAATACACTTACAGTCTGTGTGGTACATCAGGTCATGGACGTATGGTGTAGATTATTTAAATATTGTTGAATAGGCACAGTAAAGTCCTTTGAAAACACTTCTTTTCACTGACTCTGATTCTGAAGGTTGGATCAACTTTGTAGTAGAAGCACAAAACCTTACATAACTCAAAGGTAAATTGTTAGTGGAAAGATTTATAGGCCATAATGTTTTATCTCTATTGTTAGAAATCTCATGTCAATGGCAATCAGTGCTACGGGCTGTTCTATAGGTTCTATGGACTCGCACAATATACATCATGGTCAGATGTCAGGCTCCTCACACATGCATTTCAGCTCCTCTTAAGAGTGTCTCTCATTTTCTGTTTAGAAACAGTCTTCCTGAACTGGAGGCACGCTTCAGTTCAACACTTCATCCCACCCCATTACTGTACCTCAAACCACTGCCCGTGCGACTGCATCTTCAGCACCACGCAAGGGTCGGGTTTGGAAAGAGCGTCGCGGTCTGAGATCCCCCGGCAGGCCACTCTCAGCTCCACTTTGGTCAGGCATGGGGAGCTGATGAAGCCCAGCGTGGCCTCTGCAGACTCATAGATGTTACTCATGCTGAACACACAATCACACACTGTAAAGAGAGGGAAGAGGATACAAAAAAAAAACAGGGTTATTATCTAGATAGATAGATCATAAAAAAATCCCATGCACTGCAGTACACTGGAACTGTTGTTTGCTTTGACAGGAGCAGATGCAGTGGCCCTGACTAAGCAGACAGCACTCAAACTGTTCAAGGTCAGGACTTTGAAGCTACTGAATATCAGACAAGGTCCCCACATACACACAAATGCACACATACCGTACAGCATGAATGCAAACACACACAATTATGCATGTACATGTTAATTCAAACACACATTTGGATGTCTGCACTAGTTCTGTATACAGATGCATACGTGCATGTACACACACACATACATACACATATACAGGGAGCTCTGCTGAGTAACCAGAACAAATCGGCGGGGTTTCTCCTCAGGTTTCCACAGAGGGTATAATGTTCACAGTCCTCAAATAGAATACTGTCGAGCATCTAATCGCTGCAACACAGACTTTTTTCCCCATGATGTGTAATGAATCGTTAATTATGAAATGAGTTAAATAACATTTTACAGCAAAAGCTGCAAAGAAAATGACCCATCATCACAATGAGGGCTGAAAATATCTGCTGCTCTTCATTTGTTCAAGGTGAGAGCTCTTGAATTCTGACACAAAGTCCAGCTATTTCTTTCAAGAAGTAAACTACATAACACATCTCACAAGAGCTTTTGCACACAGCAATTATGGTCAATATGGCACTTTCATAACAATAATGTTTAAAGCATTGAGGGCTAACTCTCTTGATCTTAAAGGCCCTGCACATCCATCAAACACCCACACAGGTGTTTTTAATTATTCTACTTAATTGGATCTGCGTGGCCGTGTGCAGACATCTTCATCGCTCTCCTTTTAGTTTTGCTGCCCCTGTTTGAGTGTAAAAATCTACACTTTTATAGTTCTTAATCATACATGGACTCTTGTGACTTAATGTAATTCCCAGTATAACTCCGCCCACCTCCAACTTGACAAGAGATGTAATTAAGTAAGTATTAAAACACGTGTGGGTGTGCAGAACCTTCAGAGGAACGGTTAAACATTTTGGAAAATGTGCTTATTTGCCTTCTTGCTGGGAGTAACATGAGAAGATCGATACCTCTGTCATGTCTGTCTGTGACATGACATATGACATGACATATGACATGTGAGCCAGGAGGCGATTAGCTAAGCTTAGCATAGCATAAGAGTAGAAACAGCTAGCTTGGCTCTATCGGCTCTTTAGCCCCTCTCCGCTGTGGCTTTAACAAAAATTATATATATTAATGAATAGTGATCTCTTTTTTTTTACATTTTCATGTTCATTTTTCACTGTTACATGCCTAAAGCGATTTTTACATTCTCCAATCATAAGAATTCTCTAAATTTAGCCCAAGCTCAATGGCGGCGGCTAGTCTTTAATACCCCTCGCTAGGCTAGCTATGGATTTCGAGTAAAAAATAAAATAAAATCTCAGATAAAAATAGAGAATTTAATAGTGCATGGACAGATTTGTTTGTTTCTTCACAAATGCTGCAAAATTAATTTACCAAATAATCATAAATAGCCCGTTACAGAGAAGCTATCTTGTGGTAAATCTTAAATCTTTAATAAATGCTCATTTAGACCCATTAGTGAAGCTGATATGCTAATTTAGACTTAATAGTCTGTGTTGCCTTCAATATAAGGCTCAAATATGGTTTGCAGCTCCAGACTGATTGTGGGGGGGGTTTTTGGGCCAAAAATGGCTGTTTCGATAGTAGGCTAAAGGTTGCCATCCCCTGGTCTAAAGGTGAAATACAAAGGCTCATTAATTTATAAATCTTGTTCATCTATTTGTACAAAAAACTATGAGTGAGCTTTAATTAGATTTTGTTGCTTTTATACAACACCATGCTCTGTTCTCCTGCTTCCAGTCTTCGTGCTAAGCTAAGCTAACCATCTCCTGACTGCAGCTTCATATATAATGGAAACATGACACTGGTATCGATCTTCTCATTGAAAATTAACAGTACACTTTGTACTGTTCATAGCTAGAAGACTTCAAAACACATTATAGCATCATCGATGATACTGTAATAACCTCCCAGCATGTGCACTTTACTCATAGCCAGTGTCTAAAGCAGGATCCAGTTGACACTAGCTATAAATCTATTAGTATAACATTGGAAACACTGCATTGTATGTATAATTAATCTCAAAATGCACAGATTCATTCCCCCAGCCTATACTGCACATGAAGAATTGGGCTTAAACCTCGGGTAGCGTCACGTCCAGTTAGTCTGAGCTAAAGGATAACTGCAGGTCTAATGTGCTAGATAGTACAAACTGCATATTAATCCAGCGGTATAGTAGAATCATCCTTAGGGAGCAAAGCTCTTGGAACTGGGTCTGACTCTGACCTGAATGTCTCTCTCTCTCCCTCTGTCTTCCATAATTCATGTTCCATGTGTGTCTTGGCTGGTGGTGATTATTTTTAGCTAAGCTCACTTAACTGGCTGTATAGCTACAGACAAACGGGCGTGGACAGAGCCACAGGGCAGGTGTGTGACATATAGCAGACCTGTGTGTAGGTGGCGTGTAGTTAGTTGTGTTTCCGTATGTGTGCACGGTGGTGACATGTCTGCATGTGTGTGTGCGGGAAGCAGCAGATGCCTGTCTGTTCCGGGTGACAGCAGATGACACTGATAAGTGACGGAGGATGTGGCAGATTTCTACAGCTACTGTGGAGGAGCTGTGTGCGGGCTCTGCCTTTACAGTACAGCAAAGCATCAGCTGTCACATGTGTTGCACATTGCCAGAGGTGACAATGAATTTTCATATCACACTTTGTCATAGCATTTTGCAATAGCTTCTTGGGGGGTACAAAAAGTCTCAAAAGTGGTTTTGTCAAGGCTGGAAACTGGTTTATTTTGATAAATGGAATTCCAATCAAATGCATTGGTGAGGGGGTTTAAGTAGGAGATATTTTCTGACTCAATTTTGGTAGTTTTCCCCTCATCTGAACAAGTACATAAACTTAAGGAGCCAAAGGGCTTGTTTCAAACATTTGACAAGGAATGTAACTGCAGAAAATGCAATGTTTCACTGACAGAAGCCACCAGCACAAACAAAGATGGGCAGATTGCAGAAGGAGAGGCTGAACGCTTTGTGACAAATGAGTTTGAGTGCTCCAAATCCTGTGTGCAAATCAAATATAGTACCCAAACACAAACCAGAATGGCAATGATTGATTGCCGGGCGGTGTAAGATGTCTAATAATCATTCCAAGGCTCCTTACTGTCAGCTCGTATTCTCCACACTGTAACAATCAACCACGGCTCAGAGCTCGATTGCCATGACCCTTGACTGTGTGTGCATGTGTGCAAACATTTACATGTGTGCGTGACCATTCACCTTCACATGTGCAGGTGTGGAGAGTGACATTAATGATTCACCCACAGGAGGATCCATAACATAACTGCTCGGTCACATATTGATCACCACACAAAGAGAAGTAACATCGGCACCAGGACACAGTGCAGGCGGCAGGAAGCTAAGGAACTGTGTGGCATGTTATGCATCCCCCTGCGTGGAATATTAACCATGACAGGTGACAGCAACATGCTCAGCTGAAAGAGTGGACACAGGAAAAGGCGGCTGTGTGCAAGGAAAGACAAGAGAGGAGTATGAGAAGTGAGGCGGTCTGGTGTTGCGAACTCACAGTGTCATTAGAGCTGACAGAGAGAGAAGCAGTGAGAGTGAGGGAGACAGAGGTTGTGAGAGGGGGGATTAGAGGGATGGAGTGAGAGAAAAGACTGGAGAAAGGCAGGCAAGTGAGAGTGAATGGAGCAGAGGGGAGAGAGGAGAAGAGAGGCGGACAGAGAATGAAGCAGATCTTCCCCTCCCATAGGGCTTATCTTGTCTTATAACACTCCAGTCGAAATAAATTAAAGCAGAGGCTTTCTAAGAGTAGCCTACAAAGGTATTTTCTCAAAGACAGAATTCCTCAAGTCACTGTGCATTTCTTTACAATATGTTGCCTGATAGTCAAAATATAGTTTAATGATGCGTTTAATTCTACATAAATTAACAAATACACAAAGTCACACAAGCTGTTAAAGAATACATATGATAGATCAGACTATAACTGATGTCATTATAAATGTCTTCCACTTATGAGACGATAGAGGAAAAATATGTCCAGGGCAAATGTTTGGACTCTACACCTCTCATGCAGCGGGTAAGACATGCACCATCCGGGCTGCTCCTTTCTCCTGCAGAGAGAAAACTCACCTCAACGACCTGGGGAAAAGATCCGAGCGGAGCCGAACAACTTCACCGCCGTTTACTTGACAATCACGGATGCCTCGCCTCCTCCGGACCCATCTCTCTCTCTCCTCACTCTTTTGTCTATATGTTCTCCTCAGTCCCCCTACACTGCAGAGCTCGGCCGGTTTGGCGCTGACAGCCGAGCAGAGCTGCTTTCCAGTTCCCTCAGGGCGAGCACGGTGAGGATGCGCTCCGTGCGCCTGGGTTTACTCTGGGTGAGAGATGGGGAGGAGGAGGAGGACGGTGCGCCACTTAACTAGAGTTTGTAATCCGCTTGCTCCATCGGGGGCCGCAGAGAGCGCACAGTTTCCAGGGACCAGCGGGCCTCCGAGCGCGGTGCGTCAGCGCCATCTCGTGGCTGTGATCGCGCACTGACACGTAGCGCAAAGCTGATTTTCCGGGTCTCAGCTTTGATTGGCTGCGATGTGCTTCAGCGGTTTTATAATAAGCGATGACCGCACACCTGAGACCACTTGGTAGTTAATTTAAAGTTCACGCTGTGCCCACCAGATTCATTGGCTCAGATCAATTTAAGACGCTGGCTCACAGTGCATTGCTGCTGAAATAATGAGAATACACAAGGCCCTATATGCTTATGCAATGGTTCTCTATATTTTTATGTGTTTAATCATTTTCTTCATGGGCGGATTATGAGCCAGTTGGCCCCTGGGATGTACAAAAGGCCCCACCACCTCTCCTAGTGCATATGAACATTCAAACTTAAGTTGTTAAGCGTCTTTTCTGGTGTTGTCTGTGTCATTTTGTAGTTATTATGCATCTTTTTGTGGTTTTATGTCCCTTTGTGGTAATTATAGAGTAGTGTGTGGCCATGTTGTGTCTCTTGGGGGTCCTTTGCGCCCTTTGTGGTCATCTTGAGTCTCCTAGTTTGTATGTAATCACCCTATTTTCGTATGCATTGGTCTATATTTGCACTTATATTATCAGCTTACCAATAACCTGTAAAGCATGTAGGCTACCTGTGTGGAAGGTGCTGTACAAATAAATTCTGATGTATTTATTTTTAATTTATGTTGAATGTGCACTGACAAGATGGGTGTATTTAACTGTGGTTTTTAAGATTTTTAATGGCTGGATTTTATTTACTTATCTTAATTTCCTTCTTTCCTCTGCGTTATCATATCATCATGTTGTCTTACCTGTTGTAAAATCACTGATGCTGTTAATCTCAGTTTCTGATGCATAATAGTCAATTTGATGTGAATCCAAGTCTCACATGGCATTACAGCTTTATCTCTATCCTGTAGGCTTAGGCACAGGGCCACATAATATTATGCACAAATCAAGGCATTGATTTAAGAGGATATTTAGTCTGCAACGGATTTGTGTGGCTCTTCTGAAAGCCCATTTCTCCTGATAATTTACCCTGATGAATCAGCCGAGACAGGCACACACTGTAGTGGAATATTCTCTAATAGCCTGTAATTGCCATAACAACCTGGGCTTTGTACCACCAGAGCATTTGGGTTATTATTTATGCATCGGTCCCAATTTACACAAACATTACATACGATGTTAATAAATCAGTTCCTACTACTAGCACAGGTGTGTTTTCAATAATGCACTCAGCTCATGTGCATGACTTGGTGTGGACAGTGAGGATGAGCTCATGTCATGTCTGGAGCAAGGACCCCAGCTTTGTGCGGGCGGACCACGCCCCGGCCCCGGCGTGCGGTGCACCAGGCTAGGTTAGCACACAGCTGCTACATCCGGGCGCTCTGCTCGGTTTACAAGCCCTGCGAAGATGGCGACTTCAGGGAGGAGTGCATTATTATCCTCCACCTCAACTGGACCTAAGAGCACGCTGGAGAACTCCAACCCAGAGGAGGATGACGGACAGGACTTATGGTGGGCGAAGCGTTATTTGAGACGGGTTATTATGGGATGCGTTTGTGGGCGCGGAGGGACCATTGTGCTGGGATGAGGATGGTTTGACAGCTAGCATGCTAACGAGGCTAGCTAGCATCAGCACCAGACTGACTGGTGACACAGCAGCACTAGCTCGCTTTAGCTCCTCGCTGTTTGTGAATGGATGAAGGAGTCGTGTGTGGCCGTGTTGTAACGGGGCTCTTCTGTCTGCAGGTCCACCATCCTGAGTGAAGTGTCAACCCATTCAAGGTCTAAGCTACCGTCTGGGAAAAATGTCCTGGTCATGGGTGGGTATCTGTGTGTGTGTCTGCAGTCTCCTGGCTAGCCAATAAGCATCGTTAGCTTCATCTCATGCTTATGCACCCTGCTAGACTTAATACTGCTCGATAGCTACGAGGCTAGCTTGTTCTGGGCTGATGGTGCTTTTGTGTTCACGCCTGGTCGGCTAGCACACAGAGAGGGGAGACAGGTGTATTTTCATGAGCGCCTACACAGACGCACGGGCACGGGGCGCGCGCGCACACACAAACACACACTCCATCATCTTATGAGAGCGATCCGGGCCGCTTTGAAACACTGCAAGTCATTCTAGCATCCAGTGGTGCTAGGAGCAGCTAAGTGGAGATGATGCTGAGAGGACAAGACAAACCATCAGCCTTTTATTTAGCCGGGTGCCTCCCCGTCTCGCTCTGTGCTCATGTCCCGCTGCTGCTGCACACACACTAACACACACATCCGCCCGGGATAATCCGCAGCCTGCTACCCATTCCTGCTAATCAGCGAGTTGGTTACCGATGTAAAGCTTCACAGCCATTTGTCTGTTATGCTGTGCATGACAACATCAGATAGCTTTATGGTGCATTGAGTCCCCCTGTCGACATCATATGGCACAGTGCAAGAATGGATGCAGCCTTGACCCTTATCACACACACAATAATGGAAGTCATGCCAGTGTTGAGGTTTGCAGCAGTGCTAGGATAAATGCAAAGCCCATAGTCAGTAAATATACACTAGAGTTTACAAGGGCTGTTGACCTTTAATGAAATCTGCATCTAATGAAGCTGTGTGGCTCAAGTCACAGGATATAGGATTGATTAGTGATTAATCAGTTCAAGTAATTATCTTATTCCAGCCTCTTAAATATGAATATATGCTCTGCTTTCTTTGCTGTGACCGCAAACTGGATATATTTGGTTTGTGGACAAAATATTTCAGGAATTCATCTCATTTTCTGACATTTTATAGACCAAACAACTAATCAGTTATTCATTCATTCATTCTCTGCAACCGCTTCTCCTGTTAAGGGTTGCCGGGGGTGGGGTACACTCTGGACAGGTCGCCAGACTATCACAGAGCTGACACATAGAGACAGACAATCATTCACGCTCACATTCACACCTACGGACAATTTAGAGTCCCCAGTTAACCTAACCTGTGGGAGGAAGCTTGAGAAAACAAACTTCACACAGAGAAGCCCCGCTGGCTGGCAGTTCTGAACCCAGAACCATCTTGCTGTGAGGTGATAGTGCAAACCACTGCACCGCCGTGTTGCCCAACTGATCAATTAATCATGAAAATAATCAACAGATTTTTAGTTGCAGCCCTAGTGCTACTCATATATTAGTGTAGAGTTGAAGCGATTAGTTGATTAATTGATTATGTGATTGACAGAAAATACTAATAATCGCCTAAGTCATTTTTCAAGCAAATTGCCATACATGTCCTAGTTTCAGCTTCTCTGTTGTAAGGATGTGATGCTTTTCTTTGTCCCTTGTGACAGTAAACTGAGTGTCTTTGGGTTTTGCTGCATTTGTCAAAATTTTCTGGCATTTTATAAACTAAATGAGTAATACATTATTCAGTGCACATTAATCGTGGTTGGAAATAATGGTTAGTTACAGTCTTATATTTGTGCAGTTTTGTGCAATCCTAATTCTGCAGTGTGTTACTAGCACAGCTCATAGCAGGACAGAGGACAGCAGGATGCATGGATAAGTCGTACACCTTCAGCAGTGATGTGTTGTGTTGGCTTCAGTTAGTAATGTGCATGTTTTGCCTATTTGAATTCACACTCCCTCTCATTCAGACTGAAAGCATCTATGGTTGAGTACTAAACTGCAGTATTATTATAGCAGTGGATGCTGACATGAACAAGGCAACGACCTATAATTGTCCACTATGCATAAATCTGTTTTGACTGATTTTGTGTGTTTAGGTGAGGTGGGTTCGGGGAAAACCACCTTGGTTGCAAAGCTACAAGGGGTTGAAGAGTTCATGAAAGGGCGTGGCCTGGAATACCTTTACTTCAGTGTCCATGACGACGACATTGATGGTAACCAGCAAGTGCTAGTAGTCCATAAGTCTTTTTTTTCCTTGTCTTTTTTATCCCACCACAGAGTACCTCTGATGTAATGTATGTATATTGATGTGTGTGTGTGTTTAGACCACACCAGGTGTAATGCCTGGGTGTTAGATGGAGACCTTTACCACAAAGGTCTGCAGGGAGTAGCTGTGCCAGTGGACTCGATCGGTAACACGTTGCTGCTGATAACGGTCGACATGTCGCGGCCATGGAACGCCCTGGACTCTCTCCAGAAGTGGGCCGCCGTCGCTAGGGAACACATCGACAAACTCCGGGTCGCCCCGGAAACGCTGCGGGAGCTGGAGCACAGACGTGAGTCATACTGACAGCAGTCAGGTTAAAAAATAAATATATGTCAGTGTTTCTTGGTGGAAATGCTCCTAGCAGTGTGAAGACAGTTCTTAGATAAGAAGCCTTGTTATCAAAGCTTTATATTGGACTACTAACCCTTTAAGGGTTTGTCTTATGAGGTCAGTTATGACATTAATGATGCCATATGTTAATATAACCTAGATCTCTCTGTTTAATAACCATTGTGTGTGTTTATGTTGTTTGTATATGTAGTTGTAAAACAGTTCCAGGAGTACACAGAGCCAGGCAGTGGGGAGGATGGCACCCCGCAGAGGAGGAGTGAAGACGAGGAGAGCGTGCTGTTGCCCTTAGGAGACAACACACTCACACACAACCTGGGAATACCAGTGGTGGTCGTCTGCACCAAGGTACACACACTCACTCACTGCTGGCTTATGTGTGGAAATATATTTTACTTGCTTGCTGTACATTATTCTGAAACTTGTGAACCCTATGTGAAATTGTTAAATAATTCCAAAGTAGAATTGTCCTTGTATTTGCATTGCATCTACTTACATGCACTCACCTGTGTCTGACACCTACCCCTCCGTCCACAGTGTGACGCCATCAGCACATTGGAGAAGGAGCACGACTACAGAGACGAACACCTGGACTTCATCCAGTCTCACGTCAGACGTTTCTGTCTGCAGTGTATCCTTCACCAAACACTGTTTCTGCTGTGAGCTTAAAAGTACACAAACAAGAGTGTATAGTGTCAGACAACAGAATGAAACTTTTGGTCGGAGAACAGTACACGCCAGGGTTTTAATGAGGCTGTTGATCAATACCCCTGACTCTGCAGTTTTCACATCCGATGCGGAAATGTAAGGCATTCATTCACATTTTGGCCGTATCTCTCCGAGCATCCAACTATTCAGTGATGAGGGACGGTGATGCAACCGAGTGACCGGCGGTACAAGGTGTTTTGTTCTCAGGGAAAAGGTTTCAAGCAGTATTGTTATTGCAGTATTTTGGCCTCTGTAAGCTGCACCTGATATTGCTTTGTTGCAATGAGAGTTCCATAAAAGTCATAGACGACCCAGCGCTGCTTGACAAAGTTTGTTTTTCAGAGTCATTTCTCCAGTCAGTGCTTTTCACAGTTATTGCATTTCAAATGAGCCAAGATTGCACACTGCTTTAGTTCTTTAGTGAGCTGGTAGCAATCAGTCAAAGCCTGAATCTGTACTTCTGTACTGTTATTATGAAGAGATGTGGATTTTCTGCCGCTGTGGTGTTAGTTTTATTTTTGTTCCTGGAATTAGAAATGGCCGTGTTGCAAAATATCCTTGACAGCTGTATTAGATGGGGCGTCTCTGCTTTACACATCAGTGAAGGAGATGAAAAACCTGGATATCCTGTACAAATATCTGGTCCACAGACTCTACGGCTTTCCCTTCCACTGCCCGGCACAAGTGGTGGAAAGAGATGCCGTCTTCATGTAAGCCTGTGTTTTTGTACGTACACTGTGAGGCCACCTGTATATTGTATTTAACCCTTCCTCTGCTCTCTCAGTCCATCAGGTTGGGACAATGAGAAGAAGATCGCCATACTTCATGAGAACTTCCAGACAGTAAAATCAGACGACAGCTTCGAGGAAGTAATAGTCAAACCGCCAGTCAGAAAGGTACAGGCTCCCACTAAAAAAACGCTAACTTTGAGAGATCCTCTTGGGCAACAAATTGATTACTGCTGTAATATAATGTATCATCACCTTCTGCATTATTTTTTTACAGCCATTGCGATAAGCTTTGCCCAATATCCCTGGAGGGATCACAAGATTTTTTTATGCAATCTAAATTATTAACTGTTGTAGAGCTACAAAGAAAGCCTGGAAGCGACTTTTAAATAACATTTTTTCTCGCTTGTCACCAGATTGTACACGAAAAGGAGATTCAGGCAGAAGATGACCAAGTGTTTCTGGTAAAACTGCAGGTCAGAAAACATTTATGTTTGTGTTAAAGCCAGTCGCCACTTGTGGGTACTCCAATTAAATCTGACTTGAGGGTCCTGATATGTTAATTAAATACTAATTGGAGTGAGTGTGCATATTGTGCTCTAATTTGCAGTCGCTGCTCGCCAAACAACCCGCTGTGACAGCAGGGCGACCAGTGGTGAGTAATCCTTGTTTTTCTAGTTTGGGCTAATAAGATAAAGGAGAGCCCCCTCCATTGTTCACGTGTGTGAAATATACTGTTGTCTTTAACAGGACACCACCAGTAGAGCGCCCACTGGCTCCCCTAGGACGAGTAATCGCTCAGCTGCGGCTAACGTAGCAAACGCCATGCCACAGTCAGGTACGTCATGCATGTCATAGCTGCACACATCAACCCATTAACACTGCTTTGTGTATGTGTGTGTTTTTTAACTGTAGTCCCTATACGCTGCAGGTCAGACCAGTGAGGGTGTGTTGGCCAACTTCTTCAACAGTCTACTGACAAAGAAAGCTGGGACAGGGAGCCCCGGGACGCCAGGTGGTGGTAACAACACTCCGGGAACAGTACGCAAGTCAGGTGAGAGTACACACAAGGCGGCAGAGGTTATTTATGATGCCTTGATTTTGCAGCATAGAGTAAAAAGTGCTCATTTATTCAGTCGTTTTCTGGGTTAAATGTCATTTTCAGTTACTCCCCATCACTCAGCTTCTTTTTTGGTTTCCACCTCCCATCTGCCACTCTTCATTTTCGCGCCTCTTTCCTCTCCTGTCCTCTACTCCAGACTTGAACATAACACATGGTAAAGAAAATCATAAAAGGGTCTGAGCAAGCAAACACCCATCATCTTTATGCCTGTCTGTAAACTTGTGTGACTGTCTTTTCATTCTGACAGAGTAGCTTTGGTCATTTTTAACCTGGACCCTATTTTCAAATGGGAATAACAGTTTTTGAAATTATTTCAGCGTCTAGCAAGAGCACCACAGCCAAAACAAGCTGCAATGAGGGCATCTGTGAACCATCCATTTATGTCCATTAACCTCCTGAGACCCACATTTTTAATTTTTCCTAGCTTTTTGGGATCAGTAGGACTGATAGGTATAAAAACTAAACATTATCAATGATAATAAATTCCCAATGTCCTCAAACGAGACAACAGTAAAGTTCCAATGTCCCTTAATGATGTCCCGATGTCTTTAAAATGTCTTCAAACGAGTACTTCCTAGTTAACATTGTCTTACCTTGATACTGTTGCTAAAATTGGTCAAATGTGTTGCCATATAAAACTACAAACATTATTAATCATAAATAAACAATAAAATGTGATCAGGTTTTGAACCTTGTCCACTTTTGTGTCGGGATCAGCTGCAGTCTGGCTTGGCAGAGATGGCTGCCATTTTGTTCGTATTGTGGTCTTACTACCACCAGATGGCACAAAAAAAGTGTCCAAGAACAAGGACAACAGGTCTAAGTTGAGTAGAATGAAGTATAAGGTCCAGTAAACCCAAAATGTGATGTCCTCATATGTGGACACAGGGTCTCAGGAGGTTAAAAACTGCTTGTTTTAACACTGACAGACTCAGATTGTTATTTTACATGTGACAATATTACGGAAAGAACCCCACAGAGGTCGACCTTTTTTTAGATTAAAGTCCTTTTTGTGTAACCAGAAGCAGCCCCGAAATCACTATCACCAAAGCCACCAGACTCCATTTAAACAAATCGTAATTTTAAAGCACACTTCATTCAGAGTTTACAGAAATAAAATTAAACTCACAATATTGTCTTAGTTCGTCTTAGCACTGTTTAAACAATCAGCAACTCTGGTATGATTAAAATAAACCCATAAGTTGCCCAGTTAGATGTGAAAATATGCCGCCTTTAAACACACTAAAATTACTGTTGATTTAATAGAGTCTGGTGGGTTTGCTGATAGCAATTTTGGATCCGTTTCTGGTTAAACAAGAGGGATCTTACTAATATTACTACTAATAACGTGAGCCTGTCAGTGTCAGAAACAAGCACTCTTAGTGGATGTACACTGATGATGCACAGATGCCCCAACTGGCTACACTGCAGCCTGTTTTATTGCTGCAGTGCTTTGAAAAATAGAGTCCCGATTGAAAAACACCAAAGTTACCCTCTAACTATGCTCATAGTGTGTTGTGCAATCTCACTGTTAACATCACTCATAATTTGTGTGTATGTGTATGCACTAGTCAGAGGATGCTGGCCACGTTAAGGTGTGTGTGAGAGAGATACTCCTCATATATTATTGCTTGTGTATGTCATCGTTCATTCTCGGAAGCATCCTTGTATTCTTTTGACCCTTTCCCTCCCCTGAGCCTCCAACTTTCTCCAGCATCTGAGGAGGAACAATGCCGGGATCAAGCTTCCTGTATCACCCATTTACTTCTTGTGTATACACACACATGGACTTAGTTGTGAGCTATAAATTATGTCAATTTATTTATTTAGATTATGAGACTAGATTAGGAAAGTCTTGAAGTTGTGGTTCAGAAGATGATCCCATGGCTGTTGAATTACTTTTGCACCTTATGCCTTAACTTTGTTTTTAGGAATGCAGGTAGCTTCATCAATTGCAATATTTTAAAGCCTAAGCACCACAAAAAAAGTAAGAAAAATAAATTTAAAATAAGTGTACTGATTTCATATTAATTGCAAGATCCAGATCAACGTCCACAGAAGCCGCACTCTTTTCTCTTCACCTATGTGGTCGGGGGAAAAGTGCCACTCATGCCAGAATCATTTTATTTATTTGATTGATGATTTAATGACAGTCGCACCCCTGATGCTTCCCCTCTGATTACCCTGTCTCCATTCTGCTCCTCTACCTTTTATTTGGCATGTTGCATTGCATTTCTCATCACTAACATCTGCCAAAAACATTGCACATGATTCTAACTAAGGCTGAGCAATATGGAAAAAATATATCTTTTTAACAGATATGATATATATGTATACCATACACCCAATATTCATTAATTCTCTGTCAAATGGTTTAAGATAGATCATTTAGATAGAGCCATATTTTTTTTATCATTTTAACAATGCACCGTCAAAACTGTCAGACACACTCAAACCCAACATCTGTCTCCGGCAATAAGGACAGTTTTAAAGGTATATTTAACATATTTAGAGCAATAACAACTAAAATGAAACTATATTTATATACGTTCACTATTACCAAAGGTTTGTTTGTACAACACAAGCATGAGGAGGAGGTAGAACATGATCACATTTGTATTATTGCGATATAAAATACAAATTACAGCAACCTTGATGTAAAGAAATTGTTCCGTTTTATCTAAATACCATAAGTAACGGTATGACATTACTAAATATTAACAGAAACTAATCCAATCAACAAAGTAAAGTTAAACTGCTTTAGCACCTCTGTATCACAGTATGCACTCCTCTCTCCCTTCTGTTACCCAAATAACTCGTTATATAGCCGTTGTTCTTCTCACAAATTAGATGAGACACATTGAGAACACTGAATCCAGTCATGTCCTGTGAAATTTTTGTATTACATTGGAAAAAATAGCCTAATTAACAATAATAAAACTGTTAATATTATCTCTATATTGTGGATTTTTGTGCAAATATTCAGTATTTCAACAAGCTCTTATTTTAATCATGTGTAATGGTTTTGATCTTTGTTGCACTGGGCCTTAACCACTCAATGCTGTGTCATTTATTGCACCGACTAAAGTGCGTCTTTGCTGCAATGTACTAATTTGTACGTGTGTTGCTTGACGCAGGTTCGAAGCTGGGCCTGAGCGACGTACAGGCGGAGCTGGACCGCATATCCAGCCGGGAGACTGACTCAGACTTGCCCAATGCCAACGACACCCCTGCCACTGACGGCCAGGACACATGAAGACCAACACACTTTTCATCCTGCTCCCTACCCGCCTTCCACCTCCCTCGTCCGCCCTCCCTTCACTCTCACCCTCCACTTCATCTCAAAGATGCGGGGAGAAAGACGCACACGGTTTCCCCTCCCTGTCATCTTTAACTCTCTCCTCAAGGAGAGGAGCTCACCCTCTCTTCCCCTACCCCTTTTCCCACACCTCATTCTCCTCTCCCCCCCTCTCTCTTTCTCTCTTTCTCTTCTCCTCCTGGCTGTTGCTCTGATGGCGAGTATTTGTCACTGTTACATAGAAGACTGTCTGTTACATGAGAGTCGATGGGAATGGGGTACCGATGGTGGTGTGGAGGTTGGGGTGAGAGGTGGGTTGAAAAAGATTGATTACAGGAATGAAAGCGAGAGTGTGTTATCCATCCATTCCTTGTGATGGTACAGTTGGTGTTTTTTACTGTAGGAACTGCTAAAGGGTGCATGTTGAGGAAACTGCACTTAGGGTACGATATAGGGATGACTGTGTGTGAGTTGAATGTGTGTGGGGCAAGTCACGCTTGGCCAGAGGAAGAGATTGAGAACAAAAAAACACAAAAAAAAATGCCTGAAACAAAATTGCAAACAATCTTGTTTTTTAACATGAAGGGACATAACATACCAGTATTTGTGTGTGTGCGACTGTGTGTGTGTGTGTGTGTGTGTGTGTGTGTGTGTGTGTGTGTGTGTGTGAGTGAAAGAGAAAGAGAGGATGATGAAGAGAGTTAAGGAAGTTACTTCAACCTAGACCTGTTTACCGAGAGATTTTTGGCTGTTTGCATTTCAACCAAAAGGCAGAAACATTACTATGCTCTTACACTACATGCTCTTAAAATAGTGCACACACTATTATTACAGCAGCACTGTCTGCTAGACTACACAAACCAAACATGACAAAACATATGAAGTTCACACTCAAGCGCGAGTCTTGTGTAGAGGGCCCTTAAGGTCCAGCATGATGGCACCCAGTTCTACAATTGGCCAAACTTCCCCTCATGTTAGATACTGCTCAGACCTGTAGATAACAGACAGTGCACTGAAAGGGGAGGGTTGTAGAGGGTAGGTGGGTGGGCGGGTTGGTGGGTAGCGGAGCTTTACTTGTACAGAAAGAAGCACTAGTGATTCAGTTCCATAGTTACTGCGGGTGGGGTGGTGGGTGGGCAACGGGGTCAGAACAAGGGAGGGTCACACCAAGAATGTACAGTCATTGTCTCGCTGATTGGTCCTGTTATTTCAGACGTCTGTGTTCAATTCAGTTCAGTTCGTTCATGGTCTCCTTAGAGAAATTTGACTCGGAGCTTGGTGTTGGCGTTTGTATAATCAGATCTGTTAATCAGTCAAATAAAAGGTGTATTTATTCGGATTCATCCACCTGGCGTCTCTTTGTTTTTGTTTCATTACCAGTCATTCCTCCTCTCCTCGCTCACCATACAAAGCTAGATTTGTCACAAAGAACAAAACCTGCTTACAGTTGAGGCTCCTTCAGTTAGATAACCCGGGTTAAGCCAGTGGTTCTCAAACTTTATCTGTCACGCCCCCGTCAGAAGCCGATATAAGTCCATGCCACCCAGCCCACAATTTTTTATCAGTCATTAGCAATAAATGGGAAAGCAGCTAATAAAAACTAAATAAATAAAGGTGTTATTTGTTTATTTCCCCTACATAAATCAGAATTATTCACCTTTGTCTCACTCCATATTTTTTCATCCACGCCCCACAGTTTGAGAACCACTGGGTTAGGCACATGTTGGTGAGCATCCACCTGCTGTTGTGACCTTGCGTCGGTGTAACACACTGAATTATCTTGTTTTCAAAGAATGAAATATTGGAAACTATTTTGAAAATGTCCAAAT
The DNA here is from genome assembly GCF_006386435.1 of Epinephelus moara. Classification (NCBI taxonomy): domain Eukaryota; kingdom Metazoa; phylum Chordata; class Actinopteri; order Perciformes; family Serranidae; genus Epinephelus; species Epinephelus moara. The sequence continues at coordinate 15,141,221 of NC_065527.1, forward strand.
GTCAGAAAATTGACATATGAATGGCTAAAGTGTAAAAGCAGTTGGCATCGTATCAGCACTGCTGTTAGGAATACAGTGCAGAAACAACAGGGTAATGGAGGGACGAGGCACTGGGTGCACAAAGTAACAGAAACACATTAAAATACAGTTGACGCTGAGACATAATGTTACAATTAAATTGCCATTTTTGAGGCCATTAAGTGTTTTTCAGTCTGTTTATGAGGGTCTCATAGATAACTCAAACTCAGGAGCCTCATCCTAAGGCATTTGCTGCAGGATTATCGCATTGCAAGTGGTTTCTGTTATTTTGTCCAGCCTGTGTAGGCACTATGGCTGCTGCCGTCCAGCAGATTCTGATCTGTAACTGCTCTGAAGGCGGGGTGGGCTGATTTATTTTGTTCACGCACACACGGTATATTTACACAATCCTTCGGTGTCTTATATCCAAATAATTTCTCTTGATGTCTTCATAAGAACACTGTTAATGTGCAGCTCACTTTAAAGCATCGATCTGAATGTCTTTTCATGCGCTCTGAGGAGATAAACAGCCTACAATACATTTAATCTCACACCAAATATGCACACGCATAACTGATGCAAGGAATAAGAGCGACTACTTTTGCCAAATAAATGAATACAAGTGTGAGAAAGGAGGTTGCATCACAAATCTTGTTATGTGTTTATAGGAGAGGTTCCTGATGTCACATTGCAGACATGCAGTAGCTGTGCTTTACACTGCCTTGCTGTTTACAATGCTGTGTCTGTCATTACTTGGGTAATAGAAATAGACTCACTGCTCTCTCTGCCACAGTTGGATAGACAGATCTATTATGATAGGTTCACTTTAAGCAGCGTGTGGAGAAAAATGTAGTGTCACATTTCTATTTGCTCTGCTATGTGGTCTGTGTTATGATTACTCTCTCTCACTTGGATATTATTCATACTCCTCGCATACATATGACTGATTTTTTATTTGCCTGCAACACATTTCTGTCCCTGTTTGAGAGAGGCTATGAATATAAAACGTTGCATCTGATTATTGCGGTATAACAAGTGATCATAAGTTTCCTTTTTACGTTTCTCGCAGCGACACCAGAATGCTTTCCTCTTACACTTTGGACTTTGACCTTTTCTACTCTGCAGCATGTGTCCGGCGCATGAACAAGCACGCTGCTGTGTGACACTGTTTTAATTTAACATCAATACATATTCTTGTCATATATCTATGATAATAGGTCAAATTGAGCTTTCCTATTGGTTAACTGGAGCTGTGTGTATTTCATGCTGAAGTAGATACTCAAGTACGCTAGATGCATTTAAGTGGATGTTGGATATCAGACTTACACAGGCATGTGCGCTGCAATTAGATTACAGCTAGTCGATGAATAATTGCCCAAAAAGGAGATGCATACATAGGGAATTTTATACAATACCAAGAATAAACATATGTAATGTTGTTAGGCCATTTAAAGACACACAAAAAAGCCTGCATACAGCAGAGTGTGTCTGTGTTTTACTGTCTTAAATGAGTTAGTGATGGATTGAGGTCATTACTTGTCTCAAGTTGAGCAGTTCATGTCACGACACAAACAACTCTGGAGACAAATGATTAAATGTCAATGAACCCACAGCACAGTCTCATGTTATTGTGGCCACTGCATGTGTTTTTCCTTACAACTAGTGTTTTGTTTCTAAGAGGGATCAGATTATGGGTGTCTATAGAAAATTGCAATTCAATCATAACATTCTACAGCTTTCTACATGGTTTCATTCTTTGATTTTTCTTCCTCCTTCAACTACTGCAGTTTTTAATTTGCAAAATAATTCCCAATTTAACTGTGTTTAAGTGTGATGAATGAGGATGAGAACGATGGCTGACAAGCACCTCTCATATTTGCCAAAACCTATGACTAAATGGGATTAAAAAAAGATGGATGAATTAACTAGTGCTGTTAAGGGAAATGTTTTTGTCTCTGAGTTAACTGCATGTTAATCAACTCCCACTATCACATCACAGCAGCTCATGAATCACATTCCATACTAATGAATGCTCCTTGCCCTCCCCACCACTACAGCACACATCCTTTATTAAAGAGGGTGAAAATCTCAACACTGACATAGCCGACTTCTCTGAGCATAAAACGATATCAATATCTGCTGTAAAATAACTGTTTCTATGATAAAACTTTATTTAAAATGGCGCCCTATTTTTTCGAGTGCGGCAGAATACTGTATTTTCCCCCCCTCGCCATCTTGATGTTCGATCGCACAGGCGGAAGCAGCATCTTCGGCGGAGCAACAGCGGGTGTGGTTCGGACTTCTACGGGTGGTTCACCTAGCAGCCCTTTTCCCATTTCCAGCCAAGAGAAAGGAGAAAATTTTCCTGACAAGAACCACGGAGGAGCCGCTCGACTCTGGTAAAGATACCATGTTCGCTACAGCTATTATATAACGAATTTACGGCGCGTCAATGTTCGCTTCACCAAAGAAAATCATCTTTGGCTAGGGAGGGGGCTCCGGTGGGGTTTTCTGATTTGGCTGGCAGCATAGCAGGTTTTGTACGGTGGCGCTTGGATCTACTTTTCATACGTCCTGGTTAGCTAAGCTAATCAAACCAGAATTAAACATTTGGAGGGTTTGCTTGAAAGTCACGATTCCAATAATGAGCCGATTTGTAGTGATAATGAGTTCGAGTACGGGTTGCGTCTGTGGGCAGGTCTTAATAATTTAGGCTTTGTTGAGTGAAGCCGAAAACTGTGTTTGTTTATGTTAGCTAGTAGCTAACTAGCGGAGGGGTTAGCTACGCACGTTAGGTTAGCTTAGCGAGCTCTCAAGGTAAGCTAGCCAACCTGTTAGCTAGCGGTGGTGGCTAATACATGCTAGCGTTTCGCTCCTGAATTGTATGCCCTTCAAATGGTGGTTGATGTAACTCACACAGTTTGATGTGGTTTTTAGTTGTGATTAGGTAGCTTGTTACACTCCTAGTCAGACCCACCGTGAGAGGAGGAGTCATGGAAGTGATTGCGGGGCGGAGGGGGTAGTTTCTCTCATTGGAAACCCAAGCTGCGAGGTCGGAACTTGGCCGTGGTAGGGGGAGGGGGAGAAATATGCCTTTGATGTTCTTTGCCGCTGAATGGTGAATTGTGTTCGTGCTGGCCTGGAAATACCCACCGCTTTGCTCTCTCGGCTGGAGGTGGAGGCTCGGCATTTCCCCTCATAGCTACGTTAGCAAGCCAAACAAGCGTCTGAATCACAGGTAGCGCAGAAGACTGGGGTTTTTATTATTGAGACCACGTAGGAGAAACGCATAAACATTACGATTAGGTTTGGCGTTGGCAAACAAGAATTCAAGGTTGAGTGCGAGTTGTCTTATTTTTCCTCTGTGTGCCTGTTTCCTTTTAACGCAGACTTATCTGCTGTGCGGGCTGAGGGCAGGCAAGAACAATGGCTACCCAGTGTAAGTATGAAAAACTTTAATTTAAAAGTATTATGATGAGATGAACACTGCCCTTCATAGTTCCTTTTAGATCCATACATAAGAGTTTGTTTGTACATAAGTACATGACATACATAAGCTTTGAGACACTGTGGAAATTGGGGGGAAAATGGGAGCTAGGTGAGCACATGTCACAGTATGCCAAGTAATTACAGTTCGTCTTTTGTTACATCTGAGTTTCTCCTCCAGGAAAAAAACGTGCTTGGGAATTCAAAGAGGAATATAATGTCTACGTACTTAAACTTATAATCAGCACCCGAGGGCATCAGTTATTAAGAGTATTAGCTTTTTCTTAGTCTAAACAGGACTGTTGTCTCTCTAACTTTGTGTCCCTCTTTGTTCTCCTGACAACTAACTACCACTTCTTTAACTCCTACATCTCCTTTCTGAATTAACTCAAGATTAGGTATGTTATGATATTACATGTGAGTACTGAAACCTTTAAGATCAGTCTTTGTTTGTTTTGACTGAAAGCGAGAAACTAAGTTCAAGTGAAGTGGGTGAAATGAAGATTACTCCTCTCCTAAACTGTCATTCTATGTGTTTCACTATTTCTCCCCTTTTGTGCAGCTGATTTGATGGAGTTGGACATGGCAATGGGAGACAGCAAGGCTGCAGTGAGCCAGTGGCAGCAGCAGTCCTACCTGGATTCAGGCATTCAGTCTGGAGTCACCACCACAGCACCATCTCTGAGCGGCAAGGGAAACCCTGATGCTGAGGAGGATGATCCAACTCTCTACGACTGGGAATTCAACCAGCCCTTCACTCCTGAGCCCACAGGTATAAGAGATACTGATACAAAAATATTGTGATATTGACAACATTGGGATTGTGTCCTTTCATCGTATTAAGTGTCATATCGCATTACTTTCAGACATCGAGGGGTATGCCATGACCCGGGCCCAGCGTGTGCGTGCTGCCATGTTCCCCGAGACTTTGGAGGAGGGCATTCAGATCCCACCTACCCAGCTGGATGCTGCCCACCCCACAGCAGTGCAGCGGCTGGCAGAGCCCTCTCAGATGCTGAAGCATGCCGTGGTCAACCTCATTAACTATCAAGATGATGCAGAATTGGCCACCCGTGCCATCCCTGAGCTTACTAAACTGCTCAATGATGAGGACCAGGTATGTGTACAAATGAGTGAACTATCACATGAACACACTCAAAAGCTAAAATGGTGCCTGCTGATTAACAAATGGTATAATTTAAGTTATGCGCAATACAGTTTACATCATCTCCCAAACCACACGTAACAAACATTGTCTCTGTCCCAGGTTGTCGTGAATAAAGCAGCTGTGATGGTGCATCAGTTGTCCAAGAAGGAGGCCTCGCGCCACGCCCTGATGCGCTCCCCACAAATGGTTTCGGCCGTTGTTCGTGCCATGCAGAACACTGGTGATGTGGAGACAGCTCGTTGCTCTGCTGGCACCTTGCACAATCTTTCCCACCATCGCGAGGGGCTCCTTGCAATATTCAAGTCTGGAGGCATTCCTGCCCTGGTCAAGATGCTAGGGTAAGGAACTGGCCCTGTGGTTCTCTTCACTGCATATGTGCAGTATCAGTGTCGAAACAGCAAAATGGTCTGAAGCTAGGAAGAACAATGCTGAGAAGATGTTTTAGAGTGGTTGGTGTTGGGGTTTTTGCAGCGAGTGCAAAAGTGTAGGAGAGAGTTGTTTGTTGGATTTCCTTGTCGCTCAAATTTGTGTCGGGATACAATACTGCACTTTATCAAATGACTGTTGACTGCGTCCCATTGGCCACTGATTGGCAAAGTATGTTTGTCTTATGCCTAGTTATGTCCAGCAGGCCGCAATGTTCTAATAATCACATAGGCCCGTAGGACAATGCACAAATAACCTAAGAAGTGTTAATTTTGTGTGTCTCTGTCACTCCCTTACTGTCCCCATTTTGTTTTCTCTCTCTAACTCTACATTGCTAGTAAAGGCTGGACACTGTTAAAAAAATGCAGCACTCTGCTGCAACAACTATGAGTCTATCAATCATGATTAGCAAATAATGAGTCAGTTGCAAATAAAGACAATTGATGTTCAAGGTATAACTTTCACAAAGCATTAGCATGGTTTGCCAACCATCACCTGCATGGAGAGTCACATCTTAACAATCATAACAAACTAGAAAGTATGAGACTAACAGTGTGAAAGCACAACTGACTCATCACTTTGCTTTGATGTGAGAAAAGCACTGTGAGAAATAGTTGCTATTACCTCATATAACCAGCTCCAAATCTTCGCTAACCAACTACATCCTCAAAGAAGACAATACTCCACAATGTTACAATTTTTTAACTGTTATAAAGTTTTCCTCCCTTACTTTACTCTTTGTTATCTCCATGAAAAGCCAGACCACACAACCACTACAAGTTAGCTAGCCGGCAAGTTGCAACCTGTTGGATATCACGTGTGTGTTTGAAATTGCACGTGGAATCATATTACCACACTTAAAATGTAGGATGACACAGTTACCTGAGAGTGGACGATGAACCACCTGATTTTCTTTCACTACGTACAGGTGATCACCAAATAGATTTAAGTACAGGTAGCAATTTAGATTATCTACCCATCATGAGTGGGTGTTGATTTACAAAGTTACTTTATAGTTTCCAGAAAAAAATTTGCAGTGATTTGAGTTTATTTTCCCAATGTGTCAATTGTTTCTTGGATGTTGTATTATAAGGGCAGGTTTGGACAGAGTTTGGCAAACTGTGTCGTACTCTTGATGTGCTCCAAAGTAACAAACATCTGGTTTTGCCAGATTGCCACTGGACACAGGGCTTCTGTGGGAATTTAATATGTAGATTTTTCAAGCTAATTTAATTTCAATACTTTATGTAAAATGTCAGTTCATCCCAACAAAACTGCTATGCCCGCATTTACAGCTGATTGTAATGACTTGAACCAACTGTGTCCAACACATGCGATTAAAAATTATAATTTATGTGATGATTAAGTGTGTTTATCCCTGGAAAGGTATGTTGATTATTTGGTATTGTTTGGACATTTTCCCAGCTCTCCAGTGGACAGTGTGCTGTTCTACGCCATCACCACACTCCACAACCTGTTGTTGCATCAGGAAGGGGCAAAGATGGCAGTGCGCTTGGCTGGAGGACTGCAGAAGATGGTGGCCCTGTTGTCTAACACCAATGTCAAATTCCTGGCAATCACTACTGACTGCCTGCAGATCCTTGCATATGGCAACCAGGAAAGCAAGGTATTGGAAGATAAACATATTAACGCATGCATTTACATTAATTAAAGCATTCATTCTGTCCAGATGTTAAAGCCCCTGACCTGTCTGCTGATGCCACTTGGCTGGCAGCAGTTTGTAACATCCAAATATCTTTGTTTTAGCTGATCATTCTGGCCAGTGGTGGTCCCCAGGCCCTGGTCAACATCATGAGGACCTTCACATATGAGAAACTGCTGTGGACCACAAGCAGAGTGCTCAAGGTGCTCTCTGTTTGCTCAAGCAACAAACCTGCCATCGTTGAGGCTGGTACGTGCAGAACTGGAATGGAAAACACACAAATGTTCTGGTCTAACTCATTACAGTATAACTGTGGGCATTTTTACAGGTCCTGCATACATTTTCTAGTTGTGGTTGCTACTAAGGTGAAATTCCTCTGATGCAATGAATTTGTATGTTCTTTATCTTGTGTGTGCAGGAGGCATGCAGGCCCTGGGGCTTCACCTGACAGACCCCAGCCAGCGTCTGGTCCAGAACTGCCTCTGGACCCTGAGGAATCTTTCAGATGCTGCCACTAAACAGGTACAACACACTCTTCAGTGTGCACAAATGTTAACTACTTATGATTCCCCATGTTCAATGTTAAGAACTCCTACTTGGTAATCATTTTATTAAATGTCCGTGGTGTGTAACAAAAAATATCGATACATAAAACACTGATTTCTCCGTCCACTCACAGAATCCCATTTAATACAAAGTAATTGATAAAAGAAAATGCTAAATTATTTGTAAAGTGTCCATTCCTCTCTACTCATTTGTTTTCCTCTCTTCCAACCTGTCTTCTGCTCTCTCCAGGAGGGAATGGAGGGTCTCCTGGGGACCCTGGTCCAGCTGCTGGGCAGTGATGACATCAATGTAGTGACATGTGCTGCTGGCATCCTCTCCAACCTGACCTGCAACAACTATAGTAACAAACTCATGGTCTGCCAGGTATGTAGTATACACACAATATTTGAGCATAACTATGTATCTGTGCGATGCAGATTGTGTATTGTGATTTAAATGCTTTGTCTGCAGTGTCGTATTTCTTGTCCACTGATTGATCTCATTACATTAGGTTGGAGGCATTGAGGCTCTGGTGCGAACGGTGCTGAGGGCCGGCGACAGAGAGGACATCACAGAGCCAGCAGTCTGTGCCCTGCGTCACCTGACTTCCCGCCACCAGGATGCTGAGATGGCCCAGAATGCTGTGCGCCTTCATTACGGCCTGCCTGTGGTGGTCAAACTACTGCATCCTCCGTCCCACTGGCCACTAATCAAGGTCATTAGCCATTTTAGTTTTGGATCAACCTTGCATATGGTAACATCATTTATTAACATAATTCAATTCCAACAAACTAAAATATCTTTAATTTTCCCCCTATCTAGGCCACAGTCGGACTTATCCGCAACCTAGCTCTTTGCCCGGCCAACCACAGTGCTCTGCGGGAGCAGGGAGCCATCCCCCGACTGGTCCAACTGCTCGTCAGGGCTCACCAGGACACCCAGAGACGCACCAGCATGGGAGGCAACCAGCAGCAGTTTGTGGTGTGTAACCAAGCCAGCAACCCTTCAAGTTTTTTTTAATAATTTGAACATTTAGAATTTTTTGTTTGAGTTCCCTGATTTTCCCCTCTCAAACACATACAGGAGGGTGTGCGTATGGAGGAAATAGTGGAAGGCTGCACAGGAGCACTGCACATCCTGGCCCGGGACGTCCACAACAGAATTGTCATCAGAGGGCTCAACACCATTCCACTCTTTGTCCAGGTATAAACCTAACCCCCACTCAAACCAGTCCCTCCAGGATTTTGCGATGTTGCGTTAGCCACAATTAGCGCTAATTCTGCGCAACGTTGCATTTTTGTCCAATCTTGCAGATGTACCACAAATGTGACTATTTAAAGTGGATAAAATCTTGTTTCAATGTAGAGCTGCACTCAGCGTATTGATCTGCTCAGCTCCTCCTTTCCCAGTTCTGTCTCTGTTTATCAGGAGACTACAGCTAGGGCAGAGTGGCACACAGTGACAAGGACGACTGTTAACATCACATAGCTAATGTCACCCAAAGTTTATTAACAGGGTTATGACTGAGTAGAGCTGTTTCGTTCTGGTGTGGGCAGCAACTAAACCCGAGTGGGGCCCATTTCTCAGCACAGAGCAGGCGAATTTTAAAATCTTCCTTAGTGAAGATGCTTGTCATTCCGAATGCACAGCAAAATTTAACAAACCACTTTGGAACACTGGACGGAGGCACACTGGGCTCGCCCTGACCTGACAGTGAAGCTGTGAGGCGCACAGTGGCCTCCCTCTTATCTGATGCTAACACTACTGCAGTGTCTGCTGAATCTGTAATGTAGCCTTTTTTTATTGACGATCACTCGCTTTACAATCAGGTAGGCCTGTTTCATCCTGATATGCATTCTGTGTCACTGTACTTTTTTATGTAATTGTTTATTTCTGTATGATTAAAAAAAGAATGCCTAAAAATATTGCAAAATGCATTGCAATTTTTTTTTAGTAAAGCTGCAGTGAAATCGGGTGTTTCAGGACACAACAATCACAAAAACAGCCTGCAAAATCCTGGAGCGACTGTTTCACTACAGAAAAACACTGACCGCCCACCTATGTAAATGTCTTTGTTAAAAACTCTTAGCATTTGGTTTTGGAAATACCATATTTGCCAATTAGCAACTTTGATTTCCCTGTCCCGCTCCCTCTTATTATCTTTCCGCAACAAACTTGCCCCCAACTTTCTTTTGTCTTAATTAAACATCTTCTCTTTCTCTCTGCTATTCGCTGTCTCCAGTTGCTGTATTCTCCAGTGGAGAATATCCAGCGCGTGGCAGCAGGTGTGCTGTGTGAACTGGCTCAGGACAAGGAAGCTGCCGAGGCAATCGAAGCTGAAGGAGCCACCGCACCCCTCACTGAGCTGCTGCACTCCCGTAACGAGGGCGTTGGTGAGTATACATTCATAAAAAACAGACTGTGCACACATTACTGATTGTCGGTGTACTTGACTTGTGTTGTTGTGCATTGTCTTCTGTAGCAACCTACGCTGCAGCTGTCCTGTTCCGCATGTCTGAGGACAAGCCCCAGGACTACAAGAAACGTCTGTCAGTGGAGCTGACCAGCTCTTTGTTCAGAACTGAGCCCATGGCCTGGAACGAGGTACACACACACACGCACACACACACACAAACACAAACTGATGTTCAAACATATAAGCTATGGTCAGGTGCAACCTAGACTGTGTGAGTGCATTCACACTGAAAAGGTGACCAAATATAAAATGTAGACTAAACAGTGTCAGTTAATGCTGTATACTGTTACTACATCCACTCCTCTACATGGGCTGGCTAATGTCTGGCTTTACTCATCACTCTTTTGCCTTTTATAGACTGGAGACCTGGGACTGGATATGGGAGCTCAGGGAGACCCTCTTGCTTACAGGCAGGATGGTAAGTGCCTGTGTTATCTGTAATGAAATAAAATCCCTTCTCTGTTTCTCGCCAATTATTTCATCATCCTTTGGTTGATGTAATTTGATCTTTATGAGTTTATAGAAAACAAGAAATTTCATATAAGAAACTTAATTTCATCGTCCTCCCACCTCTTCTCTCCGATGTATCATTTGATGCCACCCAGCAATTACAGCTGATCACTATGGGTTTGTTTAAAATAACACAATCTAGCCTTGTGTCTCTGTGATTAGAGCCTTTTGCACCAATTCAGTAATGTTTGTCTGTCCTTTGTCTTTTCCAGATGGAGCCTACCGGGCCTACCCAGCAGCCTACGGCCAGGACACCCTTTTGGACCCCATGATGGAAGGTGCGGACTACCATGCTGACACTCTGCCCGACCTGGGTCACCACACTGATCCATTGCCAGACCTTGGCCACACCCAAGACCTGATGGACAGCAACCAGCTGGCCTGGTTTGACACCGACCTGTAGGATTGGTAAGATAGACTTTCATCCAAGATGTAAGTTCATAGTGAAGGTAATATTGATGTAAATATTGATGTTTTTCTGTCTTTGCTCTTTTGCAGTTGTATTTTGATAGAACCTGCATTGTGATTGGCCTGTATTGTCTGAAGCAGCATTATGATTGGCCTGTAGAGTTGTTGAAGGTAAAGAGGGGAATAAGAGGTCTTGGAAAGTGCCTGACACAAGAAAACAAAGAAGATGGTTGCCATGGGAATGTTTAAGCAAGTTGAAGTAGGGGGGGGGGGGGGGTTAAAGTATCGGAGAGATGTGGAATCACACAATGGAGGTCTCGGAGCAGGTTACCTATATGGATGAGTGCACATGAGGTGGATCTTAAAAGTTTGAAACACATATGTTTTAGCCTTGCCTGTATTCTTATCAGTTTTTTGTTTCTATTTTTCTTATTCTATTTTTTTATTTCTTTTTGTATTACTCATTCTCTGTTATGGTACTGACCCAGCTTGCCTTCGCACTAGCCATCTTCATATTCTCTTCGATGCTAATCATTTGTAATTTTCTTTTTTAAAAACGTATATTACATGTAGTGTTAAGTTATAGTGATATTATACAATGTTCCTTTGGTTTATGGCCGAATGTGTAGAACACTAATAATCAGTTGAATTGTACTCTGACTTAAAGTGTAACATTGTGTAGTTTTTTTTATAATCTCAAAAATGGAGAATTATGCATTCTTAATATGTGCTTGTTTAAGCATAAAGTATGTCAGTGTCACAAATGTTCTAAAGAGGGAGATGGGGTGAAATTGAGGGCGGGTGGGGATAAATCTAGAGACAAGTGTTTTATATACAGTATCACTGGTAGGTTAACAACTATTTTGTATGCTATCATTGGATGTCTGATAGAAAAGTCTTTAACGCTATCGTTGGTGGTCTAATAAAACTCAGTTTTATGTGCTATCAAGGGTAGCTAGGTTGATGAACCAGTTGTAGTCCTGCTGTGCTTATTTTGGAGACGAGGTTATGACACGGCTGAACAATAAAATGGCATTTTATTTCATTTGGTCTGTCCCGTGTCTTCTGTCCTTCCATGTCATGGTGATTGTTTGCTTTTTTGACAGACAGACCTGTGTTTCCAAGCTTCATTATGCTGGTAAATGAATGAAATTATAGCACGTGAAATTACCTTCAAGTTGTGTCGCACTATTCTGACATAAATACAGGTAATCAAAATTCAGCAGCAGTATTCTCCACACTTAAATGGTGACATCAGATGAAACATCAAAGCTCCAATACAGAAGTTTAAAATGAGGCAGCATTAGCTTAAGATGAAACTTATTTATGTAACGTGAAAGTAATTCAACTTGAAATTAAAACTTGGGTAATTTAGAACTTTAGGTATATTAAAACATGACTGATGTGTGAAAAGATGCACTGGAGAGATTGTAAAAAGCTTTGAAATCACACATTTTTGGTGAATTTCCAGAACTGAAGTCATACTAGGAAGGGATTGGTACAGAAAACTTGCTATTTGAAGCTTTGATTTAGCACTAATTGTATTTTTTTTAACAATTCCTGATAGAGCAACGGAAAAGAGAAATGCTTACTTGCTGCATCTCCTTTTGTAGGTGACAAAAAAAGATAACTATATTGCCTCACTGCACTGCCACCCACTGTATTGATTGCAAGACCAATAAGTAAAAGTTTCCTCAATGTAAAAAAAAAAATAATGGCAAAAGATAAACCAGTTTTTAAACCAGTGGGTTTTGCAATGACTCATTTTAAATTACCAATGTGTTAAGGTGCAGATTTAACTGTGAATTTAGCCAAAAATGATGTGTTTCTAAGGTATTTTATTTTTGGAGATGCTTCTCTACAGATACAGATACACATGATGCCATTTTTATTTTTGTTTTATCTTTGCCATACTGTGAGTAGTTCTTTTTTTATTTTCTTAGGAAAGCTGTTATGTAAAACTTAAATGTATTTATGTCTGAATTAACATTTTCTGTAAGGAAAAAAAAGGTAAAACTGGCTAAATGGCTACAAAATAATTTGACAGGCTGCTAAAGGTTGAAAGCTATCTGAAAAATTGCATATTGTCTTTTGCAAGAGATCTGCATTTGGCTTAAGTGCACCTAACAGCAGTTATGTTTGGTTTGAGTGTAAAAAGAATGAATATAACCTTGATTATGACCTGTGTGTTATTAATTGGGTAGCAACTTCTGTTTATTTTTAAGCAGAAATTGTGTGCTGTAAAGATACTCTGGAGTTTGTGTGTGAGAGAGTATTTGTCTTAAAAAAATAGTAGGATACACCCCAGGGAAAACATCTGTCCTGCTTCACTCACACGCTAAATCCTACCAGCCTCACCACTAACTGTTCACTCCAGTAATGTGTCATATCCGGAGCCTCACCAGCTCACAGTGTATTCGAGTTACACACAGACAGTTTTGGGTGAAACAGAAGGAACATCTGACACAATAAACCTTACGGAAATACATCAAAAGTGCTTTCATTGTGCCAAGAGGACTTCGTAATAGTTTAGTGACTTAAAAGAACCACAGTCTGTGTATTTCAAATACAACATACGGTATACCTGAAAGGCAAGCTCATCCCAGCCAGTATCACAACTAAGAACTTACGACATTTTAGTTTATTCGTCATCACTGCACCTCAAGTGACTCCTCTGGTGGTGACATACTGTAAGTCAGAAGGATACAACTCTGTGGCATCACTGTGGTCAAGGCTCCTGTAGTTTCTGCTGCTGTTGTGTATCTCAGAAACATAAAAGCATATGACTGAGACAGTCTGAAGGTATCTGACTCAAAGCCTTTCCATCCTCACAAAGAGCTTTCACATTTCATTCGCTCAAGGTTAAACATCTGATGACAGTTACCATGAAGCATTGTGTGAGCTAACATGTTTGAAATGTAGCTGACGTTTTTGTACAAGAGAAGATGAGTGAAATAAAAAATCAGACACATTTCTAAAACCCCAGTTACGAGACAGAGAGTTATAACAATATCTTCGTGCTTGCATAAGAGTCAGGGGGAACAAAGACATGCTAGAGAGAAAGTTTGAAGTGGTTTATGAGAGCAGTTCAACAAAGAACGAATAAAAGTTCCTTTTCATGGCATTGTGGGAGATTGGGAAGGCTGTGCAGACCTGACTGAGATCGTTATTTAACCTCTGCAATAATAGGAAGAAGAGTTGTCCTGTCAAAAGTAAAAAGGTGTAAGAACTGTTGTTGGTAATGTGTAGACCCTCACCCTTATGTGGAAGTGCTACATTATTATAGGCCTTTAAAGCAGCCCTTTAAGCTCAATGGGACATTAAAGGGACCTTGTGTATTCCATGTTAATGAGCACCTTTTCATGGCTGAATGAGGTCTGAATCCTCAGGTAGGGTCGTGTGCATGAGAATAGATCTTGTCTAATGGGTCACCCAGGTGTGCATTAGTTTTGTGAATGAAAATGTTAGCAGATGATCCATATATCTACATATTTAAATGATACAATGTGGGCCTATAGGACTTTTAAACCAGCTGGATTCAGGATCTCATGACAGCCTTTTCTGCCATTTTAGTTAGATTTTAGTAACTCTTGTGCTTGTCTCACTCCAGTTTTTACTCTAATAGGCACTGGTTTTGCTTTTGCCCCTTGAAAACACTTCTTATCTTGTATATTTGTACATTTTGACAGATATATTGTTTCTAAAACTGGGCTCAGTGAGTGAACCTGACACAGGAAACCCACTGGTTGTTACTGGTTCTGGTATAATCAAACAATGAGCCCTATAATAATATGAATATGTTCATTCTCTGTAACAATGACACTGCAACATATACCCTGTGCATGTGTTGCGTGCATTCAAATTGAGTCTCAATACACGTCTATTCTTATTCTTCTTTCACTCACAAAAAACAATTCAAACAAAACTTACAGTGAAGAATATCAACACATGACATCTTCATATCATGTATGCTCTCATGCCTAAATATGCTTTATCATGCACATTTAGCAAATATGACAGTTACATAACAAACAGAAGAGGATTTTTCCAAGCTCCTTTACTCGTGTCACCTTAAGTCATATTATTTTAATCACACTGAAACTAGCTGATAATTTGTGTTAAGATCAGTGTATGAGGAACTCTTGCACAAATTCAATAATTTAGGCTATATTTACAGATAACTGTGAAACTGGCTTCCAAAAAAGCAGCAATTGTTCAAGTGGACCTGTAGTCAGTGGCCCACAGATGTTTTCACCTCATTAAAGGAACAATAGGTTCTCATTAACCTGCAGTGCACACCCTCTAATGTCCTATTGTCCCAGCAGGACTTACAGTCAGGTCCATAAATATTTGGACAATGATACAGTTGTCGTCATTTTGGCTCTGTACACCACCACAATGGGTTTTAAATGAAACAATGAATACCTGCTTAAAGTGCAGACTCTCA